>NW_006203419.1:2253273-2259521 GCF_000334495.1 Tupaia belangeri chinensis | reverse complement strand
GCGGTTCACATCCCGGACCCGGTGGCTTAAAACTCACGCCGGGCGCGTGTGCGTGCGTCCCCAAGATCCCGAGAGGAGAATGGAGGAGAAGGGATTGCGGCGTGACCATCCCCCCTGGGGGGTGATTTCTCGCTTTCTGTCTCTATGTCTCTCTCTCTCTGTCTTTCTGGCAAGTGCACGCGCCCTATAGCAAAAATCTCTCCAAAAAAAAAATCGCTATTGGACACATGGGCTCACTGGAGAGACAAAGAGAGAAGGAAAGTAAGGAAGCAACCCCCACCCCAGGGGAATGATACACCACATTCCCTGCTCCTCCATTCTCCTCTTGGGATTTTGAGCATGTACACACACACACCCGGTATGTTTTTCAAGCTACTGAGTCTAGGACTCAAACCATGCAGTCAGCCATGAGGAATCTAGGTTCCTTAACCACCACACTACCTCACTGACCCAATATTTTCCCTTTCTCTTACTGTTTATGATTAAAATAAAATAAAATAAAAACTAAAAGGAAAAGAAAAGAAAAGTCTAATTACAAATAGAGCACCTACTGTGTGCTGGCCATTGCCCTAAGCCTTTACATATACTAACTCATTTAAACCTCCAAACAAGCCTAGGAAGTAAGTACTATTGTGCTATTATTTGCTCACAATTCTTCCTATTGCTCCTGCCCTGCTGGTGCACTGTGGGGCAAGCATTGTTCTCCACCCCACTGATTTCAGCCTTGAGACTTGCTTTAACCAATGGAATGTGGGTGGAAGCAACATGTCAGGTCTGAGCCGAAGACTTGAGAAAGCATCATGTGTTTGCACTTGCTACTCACTCATATGACTTCTGCCATGAAAACATACCCTGGATACTTGCTGGTGGACAATGTGGAGCAGACCTGAATCCAGTTCACAGCCTACAGCCCAGCCCAGCCCAGCCAGTCTACAGGCTGGTAAATGAAAAATAGGTGCTTATGTTGGAAAGCCACTGAATGTAGAGGGTGGTGGTTAGGCACATAAGGCAACAGTTGCTCACTAACACAACTGTCATTTCCCATTGTTTTAAAGAATTATTTTATTTAACTTTATTTATTTATTTACTTATTTTAATTTGACCAAAGAGGGATAGAGTGAGAGTGAGAGAGAGAGAGAGAGAAAGTGAGAAAGCAGGTCACCAAGTCCAGGACGCAAACTGTCGTTGGCCATGTGAGAATCCAGTGCCCTAAATCACCACACCAACTACCAGTCCCCTCATTTCCCATTTTACACATAAGAAAACTAAGGCCTGCAGAGGTTAATAATTTTTCCAGGATTACAACTAGTAAGAGAGAAAACTAAAATGCAAATTCAAGCAATCTGGCTGCAAGTTTCACTACTCTGTATTAACTCTCTCTCTCTCTCTCTCTCTCTCTCTCTCTCTCTCTCTGTTATATATACTACTGGTTCTGTTTCTCTGGAGAGCCAAGATAATATAGGTCTCAATAACCTCAGAATATGGGGGAAGGCTAATAAGAAAAAAATTGTTTTAATTGTAACGATTTTCCTCTTACAAGTTTAAACACAAAATTATAGTAAGAAGTAGATACCTCAGAAATTGAAGAATTACTTTGGGGAAGTAGGATATTATTATGTTGAAATGAAGCAGAAGGTTCAGTTGGGAGTGAAGAGGAATTCTGCTAGTGGAAGAAGGATTTAGTCCTACCTAAATTCATCCATAAACCATTTGCCAGATTGCTAAGAGAAAGATAATGAAAATTCAGCTATATTTAATCAATCAACAAAAACTAGACACTGTCAAAATATTTTATCTCTAAATGGGTAGAATTATAGTAAGTTATAATTAAAATTTTAAGTAACATAATTTTAAAAATTTATTTATTGTTTTCCATGAGCAGAGAGATAGTGAGGAGAAAGACATCCCCCCCAACTGAGTCTTGATGCTGCAACCCACTGCCAACTTTGCCAAGCCCCGGGTGATCATGGGTATTTTAGTGCCTTGTGTACTCAGGGAGGACTCTGGACCTAGCAAAAAAAAAAAAAAATCTATACAAGAATTTATACAAGAATATTTTTTGCACCAAAATGAACTCATATTTTAATTCCATTTTCCACAAAGTTTCTAAAGTACATAATACACATTCATACATATATACACAATCATACATATATACATACACATAAATACAAATATACACAATCACTATTTCATACTACTTTGCATGTTTTTAAACTATATAAATGACATTATATATATATATCATTTTGTAGCATGCTTTTTTCACTCAACATTATATTTTTATAGTTGTCTCTTGCTAATTTTACCTGCTCTAGTCCATTATGTGAATGTATCCAAACTCTTATATAAGATGGACATTTCATTCGTTTCCAGCTTTTACTGTCTCTAAACATGCTGCAGTAAATATTCCTGTGCTTGTCTCCTCATGCTCATGCACAAGTTTTCTGAGGCTGGAAGTGGAACTGCTGGGTCATAGGACAGGTGTGCTTTCCACTCTGTAAAATATTACTGGGTTGTGGGAAAAGGCACCATGTGTTTTTCTCTGCAAAAAAATGCATCGTGACAAAGCATACAAGGGATCTTCAAAAAGTTAATGGAAATGCATATTATGGACAAAAAGCATGTCTTTCATTTTTTTCACCAAAGTAAACTTGTACTTTCTTTTTTTAAATGTTTAATTATTTAGTTTTTTAAATTTTTTATACATTCAATCACATTATTTAGCTTACAGTGTAGACCATAAAATGTGACAACAAACTGGAAAGAAGATTGGAATGAAAAGAGTCTAAAGCCAAACCACAGGGACTTCAACCCAATGAGATCACTAGACTGAGGCAGGAAAAAGAAAACATCACCATATACTTCCAAATGTGTTTCCAGTCTCTTCTCATTAGAAATAAAATCTCTATCACTGTGTATTCCTTACAACCCTAGATAATTCAATAGTCACTCTGGGATAAAATTGAATATCTTTTCCTGCTCTAAGAAAATATGTTGCTCAAATTGCTGACAACCTGCAGGAACTCATGTAAAAAAAGAGGAGTGCCAGGGAACCAGCAGTTAGCCTAATGGCTATGTCGCTGGACTCCCACGTAGTCGACCGTGGTTCGCGTCCCGGACCCGGTGGCTTAAAACTCACGCCAGGTGCATGTGCGTGCGTGCCCAAGATCCCGAGAGGAGAATGGAGGAGAAGGGATTGCGGCGTGACCATCCCCCCTGGGGGGGTGATTTCTCACTTTCTGTCTCTCTGTCTCTCTCTGTCTGGCAAGCGCATGCGCCCTATAGCAAAAAAAAAAAAAAAAAACTCTCAAAAATAAAAAAGAAAAAAATAGAGCAGAGCCAAATTAACATTTAAAGAGGAAAAAAAAAATGTCATGACTTTTCTGATGATCCAATACCAAATTGCTTTTTTATACCAATTTGAAGCAGGGTGTGGTTATTTGCTACTGCACACCTTTGCTCTAGTGAATCCCCTTTACAGACTGGTGCACCCCCTAGCCCAGCTGGTCTGTGTGTTGGCTGCTGCTGGTACCAAAATAACTCCTCCTGGAGAATTGACCTTGGTCATGAAGGCCCCCATCCTGCAGGATTCTGAATCCATACAAGGTCTCTATTCATCTTTGTTATTTTGAATCAGGTCCAAAGGGAAAAAAGAAAGGCAGAAGCAGGAGAAAGAAGACACAGTTCTTATCTCTCCAACCCTGGCCTTTCCAACTCCAGGGTAAAGAAAGGCAGAGAAAGAAGAAGAGAAAGAAGGAAGAAAAGAAGGAAAGGGTGGGCTGGCCCAATAGAACAGCTGTGCACAGAAAAACTAGATCCCACATGGTTGACCATGGTTGAATTCCAGTCCCAGAGGCTTTAAGAACACACTGGGGGTGAAGGCAGTGGGTGGTGTGGTGATTAAAGCACTGGACACTCCTACATGGCCAACAAAAGTTCGAGTCCTGGACCTGGTGGCTTGCTTTTTCATTTTCCTTCTTTCTCTGTGCCTCTCTCTGGTAAAATTAAAATAAATGACTGAATACATAAAATTAAATAAATAATTCTAAAAAAAAAAAAAAACAGGTGCACATGCCTGTATGCCCAGAAACCTGACATGAAGGAGAAATGGAAGAAAAAGTATTTCAGCTTGACCACACCCCAATGGCAGGTTCTCTGTGTCTCTCTCTGGTAAGCACTTGTACCCACTGGCAATTAAAAAAAATAAAATAAAAAAGAAAGGAAAAAAAAGAAGAAGGAAAGGCTCTGCGGAGGAGAGTGAGGAATGCTTCAAAGCCTCTCCCTAAGGCAGATGGGCTGGAGGGCGGGAGCTGGGCAAGCCTCCATGGGCAGGTGACAAAGATGTTGAAAACCCCACAAAAAGCCTATTTTGCCTCTGTCATCTGCTCACCCACTCACTGTTCAATAGCCTTGTCTTTCTATTTCTATCCTACCCAATTCCCTGTTCCATTGACTCACGTCGTTTGTTCACTGTATTTGTCTCCAGTGCAGTGAACATAGTCCAGAGCATAGGAACAGTTCAGTGCTTATTGAATAAACCGATGGAGGAAATCTCATTGGCACGCACAGAGGATTTTTAATAGGTGACTAAAGGCTTTATAATTCTCCCCCAACTTCTTATCAAACCCTGCACTTTCAGTTATCGCACTCAGGCATTTCCAACTATGAAACACAGCCCCGTTTCCTATAAGGAACCTAGTTTCTCTTTCTTTTCTCCACTCTGCTGGCAGAGCCCTGTCCTCTCCTCTTTCTCTGCAATCCCGGGCACCATAGGACAGGCTCCACCCACACGCTGGTCTGACTGGCGCTCAGGCCACACTCCCTTCCTCTCTTTTCACTTTGTGTGCACATTCCTGGCAGCCTTTAAAACTCTTCTCTGGAAAATCCATGGGCTCCACCCTCGCCCTGCTTCTCTGCAGCCACACCTCAGACACAGGCTACTTCCTCAGGGTAGACCTACCCTATTCTGTCTTGTCCTCAGTGTCTCCTGTTCCTTCCAAGCTGCTGGTGGTGTTATTATCCTCATCCCACTTCCACCACCTCTCTCTCCCCAGTCACTCCCCAACACACAATCACTTCATTTCTACAGCTATCAAAAGGATAATAAGGGAATGCTATGAAGAGCTGTATGCTCATCAGTTCAATAGCCTGGATGAAACTGACCAATTTCAGTGTATCTACCTACCAAATTTCAACCTAGATGAATAGATCATCTGCATAACTTTATAATATCCAAAAAAGAAATTGAATCTAAAATTTATACTTGTTTTTAGCTAAAAAGTCAAGAAGCAATGAATCTATAATCTAAGAGCTTCTGATGGGGACCAGCAGGTGGTGGCACTGGACTCCCATATGGCCAACAGTGGTTTGAGTTCTGGACCTGGCAGCTTGAAAATCATGCCAGACACATGTGCATGCATGCCCAAAATCCCAGGAGGAGAATGGAGGAGAAGAGATTGCAGAATAGCCACGCCACCTCCACAAGAGAGTAATTTCTCATTTTCCCTCTCACTGTCTCTCTTTCCTGAGAGAACACATGCTCTATGGCAAAACAACAAAAAAAAGTTTCCAAGAAAGAAATCTTCAGTTCCAGATAGTATCACTGGAGAATTTGACAAATATTTAGAGAATTAAAACCAATTTTACACAATCTCTTCCAGAAAATAGAAATGGAAACATTTTGCAACTCATTTTAGAGAGGACCTAATACCAAAACCAAACACAGGCCATACAAAAAAACAAAAAAACAACAAAAAAAAGACAAAGAAAATGAAAGAAAAAGGAAAAAAGATTACAGACCAATATCTCTCATGAACTTAGATGCAAAAATCTTTTACAAAACATTAGCAAACTGAATTCAGCAGTGTGTAAAAATAATTATATATCATGACCACATGGGATTTACTCTAGGTATTAAGGATGGTTTAGCATTTAAAAATCAATCAACGGGGCCAGCAAGTGGTGTAGTAGTTAAGGGGCTGGACTCCCACATAACAGACCATGGTTCAAGTCCTGGACCTGGTGGTTTGCTTTCTCACTTTCCCTCTTACTGTGTCTCTCTCTGGTGAATGCAAGTGACCTATAGCAAATATAATAATTATTAATTAATTTAATTAAGTGAATAGTTCTTTTTTTAAAAAATCAATTGATGTAACCTACCATATCAACAGGCTAAAATATAAAAATCATTTGATTTTTTTGTTTTGTTTTGTTTTTTTCTCTTTTGCTATAGGGCGTGTGTGCTC
>NW_006203419.1:2252833-2253092 GCF_000334495.1 Tupaia belangeri chinensis | reverse complement strand
GCCCCCGGGTCCAGGACGTGAACCACAGCCAACTATGTGGGAGTCCAGCGGCATAGCCATTACGCTAACTGCTGGTCTCTTGAAAACCACATATCTAACAAGGCCTAGTATCTATAATCATAAAGAGCTCTAAAAACTCAATAGTTGTCCCGACCCGGGGGGACAGCCGAACAGGTTTCCTGAGTGAAGGAGTGAGAGTTGGGACAAGCAGTGGAGTGTTACAGCACGGAGACGACAGTGTCGTCCATTTATTGTGGGC
>NW_006203419.1:2251243-2252454 GCF_000334495.1 Tupaia belangeri chinensis | reverse complement strand
GTGGGTTATGATTGGTTGCTTTTGGACCAATCATGAGGTGCCGGATATGCAAATTTGAGGGATTCTAGTGGCCAATCAGAGCAAGGTTTCGAAGGTCAGGTTTTTGGAAGGGAACCAATCATGGTAATTGTTTGCTCTCTGAGAAACCTCTGCAGGCTCGCTGGTGTGTAGCTTCCCACAAATAGTAAAGAAACAAAAACCCCACAAATAATCCAGTTAGAAAATGGACAAAAGGTATGACCAGACAATTTCGCCAAAGAGGATATAGAGATGGCAAATAGAGATATGAAAAATGTTCAACATCATTAGCCACTAGGTGGATGTGAAGTAAAACCACAATAAGATATCACTACATACCTACCAGAATGACTAAAAAAAAAGTTGCGACACCAAAAGCTGGTGAGAATGCAGAGAAACCAAATCACTCATACATTGCTCTTGGGAATGTAAAATGGTACAGCCACCCTGGAAAACATCTTGGCAGTTTCTTCTAAGACAGCATGTAACAATTCATGTGACTTAGCAATTGCACTCCTGGGCATGTATCTCAGAGAAATTATATGCACAAAAATCTGCACACAAATGTTTGCTTTGTTCTATATTTGTAATACTCAACTAGAAACAATCCAGATGTCTTCAACAGGTGAATGATTAAACAAGCTGTGGACCATCCGGCCATACCACAGAATGCTACTCCACAATACAAAAGAACAAACTTTTTTTTTTTTTGCTTTGTAATCAGTATATTAAGGAGACATTTATACATTTCAAGACCTGCCGGGAACCAGCAGTTAGCATAATGGCTATGTCGCTGGACTTCCAAAAAATGGAAAAAAAAAAAAACAAAAAAAGAACTGCTTAAATTCTGTTAATCCAGATTTAAAACATGCAATTAAAGCTATTCATCACAATCTGCTATCCTACCAACATCAAATTACAGTTACTTTGGAACATAAGTTAAATGATTTAAAGTAAACTTGTAATAACCTAATAAACACCTTTCTATATCACACATGCAAATTACTTCTCCATGTAAAGGTTGTTTCACTTTGTAAGTTTCCCAGTTCCAGAAGTCACTAGTTGGGGGCTTTTCATGGTCCAAAGAGAAGAGGGGTGGGGGAGTTGGGAGTAACCAGGACTGGTCACATATACATACATATACTATACACACACACACACACACACACACACACACACACACACATATCATA
>NW_006203419.1:2244387-2251025 GCF_000334495.1 Tupaia belangeri chinensis | reverse complement strand
CGCATGTGCGCTATAGCAAAAACCTCTCAAAAAAAAAAAAAAAAAACCAGCAAGTAGTGAGCATATTATGATTACAGTTCTTCACTCATTCACTACTGCATATAAAATGCCAGCAGTGAGTGTTACTTACTGACCCCATTAAGAGGTTTGACACTGAACGACACCCCGGGGATGATATTCATCCTCCTCATATGCTTCTCCATTGTAATGGCATCATCTTTCCTGATTTGGATCAAAGTCCACCAGTTCTATCTGGTCCATTTCATCGGTCTTTTCTACTTCCTTCCTTTCAGGTAGAAGTTTTTCCAGCAAAGAGAGTTTATCAGGAGACAAAAAGCCATTTTCAGGGAAGTTTACCTTAAATTCAGTGATTAGGCAACCCTTTTCACGTGGTCCACGATAAATTAGCATGCCTTCATTTAACACTTACTTGATATCACCATGCTTGACAATGTGACCTGGATGAGAGGTGATGACTATGGTTCAGTTGTCAAGAGTGGAAGTTGGCTTCTGGAAGCCACACAGTGCCTCAGCCAACTATATGTCTATACACATGGAAAGGTCTTCTCATCGAGTAAAAACAGCATGATCTTTCTGATCTAGTACAACGATAATATCTCCTGGCTCCAGTTCCGGCTCTTGGTCTCCTTCACCATGGAATGTTATCTTCTGGCCATCTTTCACGCCTCTGTCAATATGGACTTCTGGGATCTTCTTCTCTCAAACTATCTTCCTTCCATTGCAACTTTTACATCTATCTTTAGGACTGATTTGTTCTCCATGGCCTTGGCACTCCATGCATACAGACTGAATTTGCTGAGCCATTCTGGGTCCTATCTGATGAATTCTTATTTGCATTCTAGTACCTCAGCAATTGGGACAGCACTCTACTGCTCCTTTCTTACCACCTCAGCCTTCACATTTGTCACAAATCTCATTCTTCTAGAGGGCCAGTTTTCTTGTTGCACTATTAGATAAATCTAAGGATACGGATGTACAATATTTTTACCTCTTCTTTCTCTCTGCGTCCTTCCAAAAAACATATCAAAGATGTCCACTGGGGAGCCAAAACCACTTGCTCCACTCTCTTTAATTGCTTGTTCTTCTCCTTCTTTGTCATATAATTTCCTTTTATTCACATCAGAGAGAACTTCATAAGCTTGAGAAATCTGTTTAAACTTCTCGCTTTCATTTGGATTCTTATCAGGGTGGTACTTCAAGACCAGTTTCCTGTAAGCCTTCTTCAATTCTTCCTGGGTAGCATTGGGTTTGACCCAAAAAATATTGTAGTAAGTGAGTGGGTTGTGGCTGGCAGGGGGGAGTGGGAAGGTGCCTGTAGCTGTGTGCAGCTTAGGCAGCTGCCGCTCTTCAGCTTCTGACTGAGTGTTCTGGAAAGTTCCCAGAACGAACTTTTTTAATTTTTTTTTTGAGAGGTTTTTGCTATAGGGCGCATGTGCTCACCAGAAAGACAAAGAGACAGAAAGCAAGAAATTACCCACCAGGGGGGATGGCCATACGGCAATCCCTTCTCTTCCATTCTCCTCTAGGGATCTTGGGCATGCACACACACGTGCCCGGCGTGAGTTTAAGCCATCGGGTCTGGGACTTGAACTGCGGTCAACTACATGGGAGTTCAGCGACATAGCCATTACACTAACAGCTGATCCTCAGAACAAACTACTGATACACACAACAACTTAGATGAATCTCCTGGGAAGTATGCTGAGTAAACAAAGCCAACCCTCAGTGATAATGCACACATGTACGTAGAACCAATGGAAGGGGCCAGCAAGTGGTGTGGTGGTTAAGGGCTCTGGACTCCCATATGGCCCAGCGCAGTTCAAGACCTGGACCTGGCAACTTGCTTTTTCACTTTCCCTATCTCTCACTCTGTCCCTCTCTAATTAAATTAAAATAAAAAAATAAATAATGTTAAATAAAAATTCTCTAAAGAAACAATGGAAATAGAACAAGATGAATTTATTATATCAACATCAATTTCCTGGCTATGATATTGTCCTATAGTTAAGCAAAATGTTATCACTAGGGGAAACTAGATGAAAGGTACATAGGATTGTTCTATATTATTTCTTACAACTTCATATGAATCAACAATCTTCTCAAAATTCAAAATTAATTTTAAAGAAAGTCCATTAGTAAGAAATCTAGAGAAATGTGAGTGTAGACAATATGACATGTTTGAGAGAAATCATGTAAGAGCAAGCACTCACACCTACACTAGAATAAATCCCCAAACTGAGTAGTAGAGTTACATGATAGTAGATGCCTAAGGGAAGGACCTCTGCAACTTGTCTTCTTCTGTTCTTTCTTTTTATTTATTTTTTGTTGTTGTTTAAGCTTTCTTATTTATTGCATCCATGAGCAGGAGACAGAGAAACAGACAGACAGTGCTCCAACAGGGTCTCAATGCCATGATCCACCAACAGCCTCAGGTCACAGACACATGTGTATTCAGTGTGCTCAGGGAGGTCTCCAGACACAAACCCAGAACCTTCTCATCTGGGGAAATGACAGAACACCACATTTTCTGTTGCACCACAATCTCATCCCCTTGCCTTCTTTCTTCAATGAGATTTGTATAGGAATAAATAAATTCTCTCTCTCTCTTTCTCTCTCTCTCTGTAATGAGAGAGAACCCAGGGTAGAGCTCAGGGTGCCAGTGAGACACCCACCTTCTAAGTAAAGATGGTTGTGTGCACATGTGGCCAGTTGAGCCAGCCTTGTGAAGGTCCCAAGAACCAGGAAAGTGTGGAAGTAAAAGAATGAGTTCTGCATATCTGAGAATAACAAAATAATAATAATAAAGTGAAGAGTCTTCGACAATCTGTGGAGCCCCCCTGACTCATCTAGAACCTTAAAATGCATCATGAGGGAAACCAAATGTAGCTAAGAAATATCCAAGCCCAAGGAATCATGCAGTCAAGGACAGAGTGGGACCAGCCAAGACTTGTAGAAACTGACCACCAAAGGCAAGACAGAAAGACTGTATCTCTTGTGCTGCTAATGTGACCAGTGATGACACAGACCAGAGACCATCTACTGATACGGAGGATTCCTGGAGGCCTCCTAGAAACAAGCGAATGCCCCCAAATGATGAGTTTAAGGTTAAGACCAAATTAGAATAGGGCTCACGATAGAAATTGCTAAAAGATAGCTAAGGGTTCTTCCTAAGTAATCCAAGCCTATTTTTCTATCCAGAAAGAGGGGCAGAAAAAAAAAAAAAAAGGCAATTCAACAGCGGGGACATAGCCCTGTTTTCTGGAGGCTCCACACCCCCTAAGTAAGGTAGTCTTTCTTCTCAAAAGCCCCTGCCTGCCCCCCACTTCAACCCCAATGCAGAGTCTCCACCCTTAGACTTCTTCCAATGAGATTCTGTGTTCCTTGTCCTGGCTGTCTTCTCAGGCTCCCAACCCAGAAGCTCCCAAGGCTCTTCCCTGCAGCTGCTGCATGGTTTATGAGGGTTTCACTCTCACTGAAGGAACTGAACTTAGCTTATGTCATTGCCTCACACTTCACCCTGGCATTTCGTTCTGCACACTGAAAACAGCTTATTGTCAACACCTGTAACTTTCTGCCTGAGGGCTTTTACTTCTGGCTGCAGAAACATGTTTGGTCCTCGGTAAAGGATAAGTCAGAGGGCTGGAGAGTTAAGGGCTCAAGAAATAGCCTTCAATCACTGATAAACAGGGAGATGATAGATAAATATCCCAATGTCTTAATCCCATAGACTGGATAGCTCCAAGGTATATGTTCTGCACTGGATCCCAGAGACCCCAGGAGACACAGCTTGTTCACCACTGTTATAAAACTCACTTGCTGCACACCTTGTATGGGCTTATTCCCTTCCCCATCTCACTTCTTCCTTTTTTTTTTTTTTTTTTTTTTTTTTTTTTTTTTTTTGGGGTTTTTTTTTTGGGGTCAATGTCTGAGAAAGACAGAGAGACAGAAAGCAAGAAATCACCCCCAATGGAGAATGGCCATGCCACAATCCCTTTTCCTCCATTTTCCTCTTGGGATCCTGGGCATGCACGCAAACACGCCCAGCGTGAGTTTAAGCCACCGGGTCTGGGGCTTTAACAGCGGTCAACTACATGGGAGTCCAGCAACGTAGCCATTACACTAACTGCTGGTCCCCCATCTCACTTCTTCACTCTGTTAACTAGGGCTTGCTAGAATCACTTCTCCATGTAAAATCACTTGCACTTAGATTTTTGTCCCAGCATCTGCTTTGAGGGAGAGCTGAAAACAAGATCAGTGGAAATTGCTGTTTGGCATGTAAAACCAAATGTTCTGTGTAAAATGAAAGAAGCCAGACCCAAAAGTTCTCATACAGTATGATTCCAATTATATGATGTTCTAGAAAAGGGAAGACCGCCATGATGGAGGAAAGATCAGTGGTGGCCAAGATTAGTGGTTACTGACTACAAAGGGGCAGCATGAGGCCTAGTCACAGTGGCACAAGCAGTAGGGCACCACTGCACAGAGCGGGGTCACATGAGAAACCCATAATCAAATCTCAGACCAATCTCAACACACACCCCAATAATCTTAGCTATGAGTTTGGAACAGACGGTGGGCGCTGTCCAAAAAGTGTCTATCTCCCTCCACATAAGAAAAACAAAAGGCAGCATGAGCTCGTTTATAAAGTGAGGGAACTGTCCTGTAGCATGACTGTAGAGGAGGTTACATGACTATGCATTTTTAAAAAACCATAGAACTGTATATTATGAAGAATAAATTTCACAGAGGTACAGATGTCCTTAAAGACACATGGAATTCATTTAGTCTATTCTTGATATCTACAGAGGGTGATCATGAGGTCCAGGGAGGAAAAGTAACTTGCCCAACTCTTGTAGCTACTTCAAGACAGAGCCAGGCTAGACGTCAAACCTAACTAGTAGTAGGTTAGTGCTTTTTCTAACAAAAATGAGGTCTCTGTCTTTTAGCCAATTTATCACAAAAGTCTCCCTCTTAAAAAAAAAATAACTGGGGTTATAAAAATGGCAGGAGTAGGTTAGTGCTTTTTCTAACAAAAATGAGGTCTCTGTCTTTTAGCCAATTTATCACAAAAGTCTCCCTCTTAAAAAAAAAAAATAACTGGGGTTATCAAGATGGCAGGATAGTAGTCATCATGGTGATAAAAGTCTTTAAAATATCTGTCTCTTGAGTCTCTCTGTTCCAGCCTTTGTAGTTTCACCCTATGTAAGCCTCATAGGGATTCCCACCTCTTCCCTGTGATGAGTCCCCCATTTCCTATTTCCTATATCTTTCTTATTAGTTTACTCATTTGGTTTGGTAGTGTACATCCTTCAGTTACTTCCTAGAAAATAAAGTATGAGATTGTGCATATCTGAAATTATATTTATTCTACTCAGGTCTTGATTGGTAGTTTGGTTGGGTATAGAATTCTAGCTTAGAAACTGTTTTCCTTCAGAATTTTGAAGATATCACTCTATCATTTTACCTTTCAATATTGCTGGAACAGTTCCAGTGAAGAGAAGTCTTAAAGCATTTTGATCTTTGAGACTTGGTACATGACTTTTTATTTATTTGTTTGTTTGTTTGTTTATACATGTAGACTTCTCTTTGTCCCCAGAGTTCTGAAATTTCACAATAAAATGCCTTTGTTGGGTCTACTTTTACCCATCGAAGTAGGTATATGGTGGACCCTTTCAACCTGACAATTTATGTTTCTTAGTTTGGGAAATTTTTCTTAAATTATCTTATTGATAAATTCCTTCTCTTCCTTTCTGGAACAACAATTACATGGATGTTAAAACTTTTGTACTGTTCCTCCTACTTTTCTCATCTTTTCTTTCCTATTTTTCATTGCTATATCTTTTAGATCTACTTTCTGCAAGATATCCCAGACTTTTTTCTCAAACCATTTACTGTTTAATTTCTGCTAGTGTGTGTGTATGTTTATTTTAAAGTTTATTTTTGTTTTCTTTCTTTTTTATTTTTTTCTTTAAATTTATTTTTTACATTAATTCACTATACATCATTACAACATACAAATGAATTTTCCATCCAAAATACACTGTATATTGGCTCAATCAAACACATCAACATACATGTTATCAGCAAATAATTTTCCATTTCTTATGTCTTGTATACTTTTTTTTTTTCCATCCTTGATTCCCTATCCCTCACCTTCTGCCATGCCCTATCCTCCTCCCACATTGTCCTCTGGTATCCATGGTTGCTTTCTATGCCTTCCCTCCCCCCTCATTTAATTGATTTGCTAATGAACTTAATTAGTCTAAATATTTCCAATAGCAAGCGCAGCTGATATATACCTATACATGAACCCAAGTCTGACTTTAGGCATACACCTCAGTGAGTAGAATGAACATACTATAAAGTAGTACCTAGCTGGGGCTATATAGCTTACTGCAGTCATCAAATATGCATTTTTTTTACTTTCGATAAGAACAGTTTGACTTTTTTTCCTCTTGAAACTTTTTTTTTAAATTACTTAACATTCATTCCCTGAGCATCATCACAAGATACTAAGTGTGGTTTCCCATCTAGAATAAACTGCATAGTGGCTTAATCATGCATGTTATCATCAATAATATTCCATTTCTTCTTTCATATATATGTATATATATGTT
>NW_006203419.1:2243693-2243989 GCF_000334495.1 Tupaia belangeri chinensis | reverse complement strand
TTTCTGGCGAGCACACGCGCCCTATAGTGAAAACCTCTCCAAAAAAATAATTATTATTATTATTATTTTATTTAACTTTATTTATTTATGTATTTATTTATAATTTGGCCAGAGAAGGACAGAGTGAGAGAGAGAGAGACAGAGAGAGTGGGAAAATGAGAAAGTGTGCCACCAGGTCCGGCATTGAATCGTGGTCGGCCATGTAGGAGTACAGTGCTCTTAACTACCATGCCACCTGCTGGCCCCATAACATCTCTTTTTTTTTTTTTTTTTTTTGGGGGTTTTTTTTTTGGGGC
>NW_006203419.1:2235959-2243280 GCF_000334495.1 Tupaia belangeri chinensis | reverse complement strand
TTTTTTTTGAGAGGTTTTTGCTATAGGGCATGTGCTCTTGCCAGAAAGACAGAGAAAGACAGAGAGACAGAAAGTGAGAAATCACCCTCCAGGGGGGTTGGCCACGCCACAATCCCTTCTCCTCCATTCTCCTCTCGGGATCTTGGGCACACATGCACACACGCCCGGTGTGAGTTTAAGCCACCGGGTCCTCGAATCTTGGTTGACTACATGGGTGTTCAGTGACATAGCCATTACGCCAACTGCTGGTCCCCCCATAACATCTCTTATCCTTGAGAATAAGTCTTAATTTCTTCCAAGTTGTTTTTTTCCTATTTATTTTGAGTGTTAGTTTGTTGGTTGGTTATTATTTATTTATTTATTTAAAGATTTTTGCCTTAGGGTGCATACATGCACCGGAGAGAGAGAGACAGTAAGAGGGGAAGTGAGAAATCACCTCCCAAAGGGGACGGCTACACTACAATCCCTTTTGCTCCATTCTCCTCTCGGAATCTTGGGCACATACGCACCTGGTGTGATATACAAGCCGCCTGGTCCAAGACTCAAAATTCAATTGGCCATGTGGGAGTCCAGTGACATAACCATCCTCTGGCCCCTTGTTTGTTGGTTTTAATTTGTTTCCATTGTTATTGTTTTCTCTATCTTCCATGTTAACAGCTTTCCTCAGATGTCTGGCATTCCATAAACTATAGTAATGTTATTAGTGTCCTGCCTGTATCCCAGATGCTGTGAGTCTTGGATGTTAACAGATGGAGCTGACCCTTATGTTAGAAAATTGTTGTTTGCCAGAATGGAGGCAATGCCTCCAGGCATTGCTTGGAGGTTATGGCCTCCTTCCTGGAGGTCCACAGCCAATGACTGACTAATACATGGTGTCAAAAGACAGAGTTACAGGGAACCAGCAGTTAGCATAATGGCTATGTTGCTGGACTCCCACGTAGTCGACCGCGGTTCACATCCCGGACCCGGTGGCTTAGAACTCACGCCGGGCACGCGTGTGTGTGTGCCCAAGAACCCAAGAGGAGAATGGAGGAGAAGGGATTGCGGCGTGACCATCCCCCCTGGGGGGGGATTTCTAGCTTTCTGTCTCTCCCCCCGCCTGGAAAGTGCACGGGCCCTATAGGGAAAAACCCCCCCAAAAAAAAAAAAAAAAAAAAAAAAAAAAAGACAGAGTTACAGGGGCCAGCAGTTGGTGTGGTGGTTAAGGCACTGGACTCCCACATAGTCAACCACAGTCCAAGTTCTTGACCTGATGGTTTGCTTTCTCTCTTTCTCTCTGTCTCTGTCTCTTTCTGGTTAAATTGAAGAAGAACAATAATAATAAATAAAATTAAATGACTAATTCTTTGTTTATAAGTTCTGACAAATATAGTTTGAAGAACTTAATTAGCTTTTATTTGAGATTCTAGAATTGGACAACATCTCATTCTTTTTTTTTTTCGGAGAGGTTTTTGCTAAAGGGCACGTGCGCTCACCAGACAGACAGAGACAGAGAGACAGAAAGCGAGAAATCACCCCCCCAGGGGGCATGGTCACACCACAATCCCCTCTCCTCCATTCTCCTCTCAGGATCTTGGGCACGCACGCACACGCACACGCACCCAGCGTGAGTTTAAGCCACCAGGTCCGGGACTCGAACCGTGGTCGACTACGTGGGAGTCCAGCAACATAGACATTACACTAACTGCTGGTCTCTACACCTCATTCTATAAAGTAGAATGAGTGTTCTGATGAACTGAGCAGAGGCATTTGGCTTTATAGACAAAAAAAGGCTGAGGAGAGCAGAAACAGAACAAAAAGCAAAATTGGCCATTTCAAAGTTACTTTCCTTGTAAGGGTCAAAACAGAGATGTCCTTATCTTGCCAGCAAAAGTGGGCCTGCTGGGGGATTTGGCTATTATCTTTCTCTCCTGGTTTTATGGAAGGTTAGATAAACAACTCAGTTTTGGCTTGGTGGTGTGGAACTTTAGCATGAGTAACTCTGTTTTGGTTTGGTTTGTTTGGCCTAGTGCAGGAACTCAGTCCAAACCAATAAATAGATTTTATTTAACAGTGAGTACAAAATATCAGCCCTCTTGCTTCAAGGTGAGATCAATTTTGGTACCGTTTACACTCCAGAGCTCCCTACAGGATCAGACTGAAGTGAGACCCCAGTCAAGACCACATCTTTTGTCCAGCTCTTTTTCCTCCTGTTTCTGGAGATGGAACAGGGAGCTGCTTCTGAGACCTTGCCCTCAGTAAATCTCCTGCACCTGATTTCAAACTCAGCCTCTGTTTCTAGAAAAGCTAAGACATAACCTTTGACTGTGTGCTCCTGATTAAAAGTAAAGACCTGAAAAGCTTATTAAAAAGCCCCAAGTGCAGGAGTCAGCTTGTCTACTCAGAGATTCACTGTAGGGAGACAGTTTGCTGAAAACTCTAATGTCAATATCCTCAGTTCCTTTCTTCTGGTTGGTCAGAGTTCCCAGAGAGGAGAGGTGAAGTGTGGCTGCCAGTGATCTGGGAAGTGAGCAGGGAAGAAAGCTGAGGTTCTTAGCATTCAGTGAGGAGACATCCTCACAGGGCAACAGTGCCCCTGCTCACCACATGGTTCCTTTGTCCTCAGTGGTGCTTGGTGTCCCCAGTCCAGAGAACCTCTTGAGAGACTATATTTCTAGGCCTCTCCCTGGTAGGGGAGGGGAACTAAGACTTAAACTGGTTCTTGATCACCTTTCACCCAGTTCGGATTTTGGCTCACTCAGTTCCAGAAGTATCTAAGACTGCCAATTTCTTTTCTTTCCCCCCCCCCTTTTTTTTATTTCTAGGATTTTACCATGAAAATAGGGCTTAGCTTTCCTTGGGTTTCAGCTTTCTTGAGGCTGCTAAGTCCATTACTATTTTCCCATCTGTTTTCCAGCTTCCCCGTTTTGGGGGGGTGGGGTGGGAGGACTATTGTCTCTTCTGTTCTCTCTGTCCTCCTGAATTTATGTCTTTGTTTCTGTTTTTTATCCCTTGTTAATAGTTTTAGTGTGCTTTAGGAAGATTGAAAGTAGATGCATAAATCCAATTCACTATCTTAACCTGGAATAAAAAGCCCCCGAGGTACTAGGAAGACATTTCCTCTCAACATTCCCTCCTTGTGAGCCCTTTTGGATGACAGACTGGCAAGCAAAAAACTGCAAGTAATGGAGTCAAAGGCCTGAAATGGAAACTGTGCCTCCCCAAGGAGGATAGTGTCCTCCTCCAGAGTGCAAGCCTCTGCCAACAGTCTGAGCCAGCTTCTGCAGATTACGATCATGTAGGTTACAAGGGCAGAAAGTCAATGTAAATCAGGAAGGCCTGCCTAGAGGAGGTGTTGTGATAGCAGGAGAAGCAAAAGATGCTGTCTCTTGATCTGTATGGTGTCCTCATCTTCCTAATGAGAAGATCTCCTTCCAGCTCTGCTACCACAACTCGATGATGCTGGAAGTCATTCCTGCCTCTTTCTTGCCCTATCCCTCTTTCTTTATGCTTTGGGATGAGGCAATGGTGGTTGAGAACTAGTTAGGTAGATTGGATGGGTGGCTATCTGGGAAGAAGAAAATCACCACAGGTCCTTTTTCCCAGAACAAGTTGTGGACAAAAATATTATCTGGTTTCACTTTTTCTTTTTTTTTCTTTTCTTTTTTTTTTTTCAGTTTGCTATAGGTCGCATGTGCTTGCCAGAGAGAGAGAGAGACAGAGGGAGAAAGTGAGAAATCACCTTCCAGACAGGATGATCATGCCACAATCTCTTCTCCATTCTCCTCTTGAGATGTTGGGTATACACACGCTCACCCCCAGCGTGTTTCTCACGCTGCTGGGTATGGGACTTGAACTGTGGAGTGGGCCATGAGTGATCCAGCCACCTTAACCACCGTGCCATGAGTTGGCCCTCATTCTTCTTTCAAGCACAGATCTAAGATCCCAGGAGAGAGAAAAGGCATTGACACAATTGGGCAGGCAAAATCAGGATGGGCAGAAATTGTGTTGGTGGAGGTATGCTAATGGTGGTGGCAGTGGCAGGAGCTGTGCAACCAATAGCTGGAGGAGCTGAGCTGGACAGTCTGTGTTTCAGTCTGTTTTGTGCTACTATAATAGAATACTTAAGACCGAGCTCACAGTTCTGGAGGCTGGAAAGTTCAAGATGGAGAGGCAGCACTAGTGGGGGCCTTCTTATTGCATCATAACTCAGTGGAAGGTGCATGGGTAAGAGAGAGAGAGAGCAAGATGATGCCCTAACTCACTTTTATAACAAACCCATTCTTCCAATAACAACATTAATCCATCATGAGGTCAAAGCCCTCGTGATCTAGTCACTGGGATTAAGTTTCCAATACATACACTTTAGGGGACACATTCAAACCATAGCCTGCTTCATACCACAAGTGTTAATTCGGAAGTTCCCTGATGGTCACCATCAGTAGGGAGTTTCAACTCAGTGACTAAATACACTAGCCTCCTCGTCATTCAGGACAAGATGGATGAGGACAATGCTGAGGAGGGCTCTTCTACCAGGTTTCTCAGTGGGTTCCCAGCAAGACTGATCCCCAGTTGCCCATGGCCGAAATTGGCCTATCAACACACTTTATTTTATTTATTCATTTTTTTAGTTTGCTATAGGGTGTGTGCACTTTCAAGAGAGAGATGAAGAGAAAGAAAAGGAAAGTGAGAAATCACCCCACACAGGGGATGGCCATCTACAGTCCATTCTCCTCTTGAGATTTTGGACACACATGCCCACGCACCCAGTGCATTTCTCAAGCTGCTGGTTCAAAACTCAAACCTTAAAGTCGGCCATGTGGGATCCAGCCACCTTGACCACTATGCCACTGGCTGGCCCAACACACCTGAGTTGTGGCTTCCGTATTCTGCTTTCCTTCATTCCTTCATTCATTTCTTCATTCCTGTTTCCTGGGATCTAAGTTCCTGTCTCAGGTTCTGCTCTTGGGAGAATCCACAAACAAGATGATGTCCTTCAATCCAAAAGTAGGTCTTTGGGTTGTATTACATTGGGAAAAGTGTGTCTTTGCTTTCTTGCATCTGTGGCTGGGTTCTAGAAAGTTCTCACACAGCATCCTAAGCACATATATTTTCAAAAACCCTTTCATTTCTATCTGAGCCTGAGTGTACCAGAAAGACAATGTGGCTGGCTGGTGGCTAGGGAAACAGAATCCCTGGATCTCACCTTCTTTGCTGGCCTGAAGGTGGTTACACAGATGGATACTTACACCATTTTATGTTACAACAAGAAGGCCCTTGCTGGTTGCTGTCCCTTCACTTTGGACTTCTAAACCTCCAGATCCAAAGGAACCATGTACATAAAAACCTACACTTCCTTTTCTACTCTTGCTGTCTCAAAATTGTCCACACACAACCTGCGTTGAGAAGCAATCCCATCCCTCCATGAGCAGATCACACTCAGCAATAGGTCCACATAGAGCTGGGAGGAGGGGAAGACCATTGTGAGGGACCTAAATAGGGAGAATCTCTTTGGAATTATTGGATGAAGAGGCTCAATGAACATAGGAAAATACCTCCTTCTCTCAAAAAAATGGTAGGACTCCTCCACTGGCCCAGTCTGAGGGGGGGGTCAAAGCTTTGTATAGTTAACCCTTGAAGGAGTCATTCAGGGTTCTGGGTAATTAAACAGTCAAGTGATGGAGCACCAGGAGGGATACTTTTCTAAGATACTGTCATCATTCAACAGATAGGCAGGTCCTGGGCAGAGGGTTGGGACTGTGGAAGACCTTTGATTTCTAGCTTCTGTTTGACAAACTGATTTTGCCTTCTCCAGTCAGGTAGTCACTCAACAAACTTATAATTAAATGTTGGATCCAAAGAAGGCTAACCAACCCCCCATTCCCACTATAGTTACCATTCAGAAAGCTGCTGTTCTAAAATTAGTCATAGACATTTGATTTAAAATTAGAAGTTATTTCTTTTCCAGGAGGAGTCTTTAAAAGGACTTCTGACCATATGGGTAGGGGCAGAGCTTTCTGAAATGGATTAGAGATGAGGAAAAAAATGCTTTAAAGGAGGTGTAATGGAGGAAGGAGATGTGAGAGGACTGCGAGGAGGGGAGAAGAGGGAGTAGAAAGAGGGACAATATCTGAAGCCCTAAACAGTGGTCTTTCCCACCCCCTCCATTATGCGGAACAAGGAAACATGTTCGCTGAGGAAGTCACTGTCTCAAGTTCTGGATGCCTGCTGTTTTGTGGTACCCACCTAAACCCTCCAGAAAAAAGAACTCCAGACCTCTCCTGATGTGTCTCTACACCCCCAACATGCATTTTGCTTAGAGAAAGGGGAAGGTGCAGGGGAGGGGTGGGGAGTAGACCCTTGAGCATCACTAAGCAAATAGGATCATGGGTCAGCATGTGAATCTCTAGCTGGAATTGCCAACGGACCAAAACCTGGTTCTACCCCAAGGGATAAGCTACTGCTGGGGACAGAACAGGATCTTGTATGTTGTGGAAACGCTGAGACTAGGTTTCGCTGTCCAGTTCCAGAGGGAGATTTTCTCTCTGACCCCAAAAAGCAGTTGGGCTCCTGATGCTTCAACACAATTTTAATGAGATGGCTCTCTCTGAAAATAGCAACTGCGCATGGCCCCGGCTCCTTATATTCTGTTACCTAGTTCTCAAAAGGACAAAGGACATGAAGCTGGAGCCGCTCCACCCTCTCTTCTACGGCCTGTTTGGACTAGTGAATTACTAGCCAAGCTTTCTAAACAAACAAGACATGTTTCCAAACACAGGGCAGAGGAAGGAAACATAAAAAAGGAGGAAAAAGAAAAGGAGTTTGGCATTTTTCTTCCCTGTAGTGCTTCCTTGGCCCACCTGCAATTATCACCTCCCCAGTAACCATTGAATGCCCGCTGTGCGCGAGGCACAGCTGGGTCCCCAGGAGACGCAGCATACACTTCTCTCCACTGTCTGGGCAGAGCCTTGGTCTCATCAATCACCGCAGCCCCACACTCAGCTGCGAGGACAGAGGCAAGAGGGACAGATGGGGAGGGGAATGCACACGTCTCCCCGTCAAACTAATGGGCACTGCCGTGCCTCTGTACCCGGGAACTGTCGGGCTAGATGCTAGGAAGGAGGTGGTGTTCCAAGTTTTCGCCTCTAAAAATATTTATATGGAATGCAAAAATAGTAGAGTTGAGAGCGTCCAGAAGCTCAGCTCAGCGGTCGGGACAGCGGCTGCGGGCGGGGCGGGACCAGGCCGGGCGGAGGAGTGCTGCGCCTGCGCACTGCAGACTTGAAGCCGCCGGGCTCTCAGAGAGGTGGGCGGGGCTGCCCGGGCATCCGGGTCTCTCACC
>NW_006203419.1:2183105-2235352 GCF_000334495.1 Tupaia belangeri chinensis | reverse complement strand
GGGGCGAGGCGAGCGGGATGGCGAGCGCGGCTGCCGCGGTGTTGGCGGTGGGAACGCGTCCGGGGGGCGCGGCGTGGCAGTGTCTTCCCGGTCCCGTCCTCTCCTCCCCTTTCTTTGTGGCGCTTTCTCGTACCCGGTTGTCACAACATGCAGGGCAGTGGTCTGCGTTGAGACCGCTCGCCTCGGCTTGGTCATTAATGAAAGTCAGATGGTGGCCTCATCAGCTGTGGGTGGGGGCGTGTGTGCCGCCACAGGCCGGAGGATTAAAGACCCTCCTTTGTTTCGGGAGACCTAGCGGTGTGTGCATGTGTGTGCGCGTGTGTGACAGTCACCTTCGAAAGGAGGGAATCAGATCGTCCGAAAGGGTGCGAGGGAAGAGGGAGCGAAGCGTGTTAAGTTCTTCACACCTCTACCCCGCTCTGTCTCTGATGTTATTTAAAACAGCAGTGTTTGTTCCTCAGTGTAAAACCAGTGCGTTTCATTAATTGGAAGGTATGTCTGTATTCTCATAGATCTGTACCTAGAACACACTGCTTTTTGAGGTTTAGTTCATGGTAATGCACTCAGATCTCTGTACGTGGAATACTCCTACATACAAGACACTGCTTTTCCGGGTTTAGTTCGCTGATGATAGGTGTTTGCACTCACATACATTCTGTAAGGAATACTCTGCTATATCTAGGACACTGTTTTCCCGACTCAGTACAGGCAGATTTTGTTTCTTCCTGCCTACCTGTGTTAATAAGAAGGTGGTCCAGCAGGTTCTTTTCACCTTCTTGCTTTTCTTTTTTTCTTCTTAATGCTTTGGCAAAAGATTTTATTACATATTACCTTGGCATGCGCCCTTGCTTTGATCTGTATTTTCCTGTATTCTGTTGTCTGGTATTGCAGCCCAGCTCAATGGCTCCTCTTACAGGACTACTGAAAAACAGAACACCTTTTTACATTGTCTTCATCTCCAGAGAGAAAAGGAAGTTCTGCAGGTTCCCACAGACTCTGGCTCTGACTGCCCACTTTGTTGTCTTGGTAAAGTCATGAAGAGTCGCAGTTGATGTAGACCAATAGAAAAGGGGCCAGCTATTCCTTGCTATTTTGCTTTTAAACTAGATTCTGTAAACTTTAGAGGATGGTTATTTTGGTTACACAGTGATTTTCAGTTTTTTACCAGTACAATTTTCCAGTGATCAGAAATGTGCTAAACTCAGTTATAAAAAAAGCACAAACACACCTCCAAAATATTTTTATTATGATCTTTTTTTTTTGGAGGGGGGAGAGATTTTTGCTATAGGGTGTGTGCAATCACCAGAGAAAAAGAAAGAAATCACCCCCCCCCCCAGGGAGGATGAGGACACTGTAATGCTTTCTTCTCCATTTCTCTTCTTGGGATTTTGGGCATACACACGTCTGATAATTCCAATAACTGGAATTATCTCTGAATTAAGCTTGCACAAAAGACCCAACTATGATCTTTTGATTAAAAATAGTAAAAAAATTAAGAGGAGACAGTCAGTGGATGATATCGTGGCTAAGGCACTGGACTCCCACATGGCTGGCCATGGTTCAAGTCCTGAACCGAGAGGTTTGAAACTCACACCAGGTACATATGCATGTAAGTCCAAAATATCAGAAGAATGGAGAAGAAGTGGTTGTGGCATGGCCACCTCCTCTGGGGGTTGATTTCTCACTTTCTTTCTCTCTGTTTCTGTCTCTCCAGCAAGCTCACATGCCCTATGACAAAAATCTGTCTTTAAAACAAAAAGGGGGGTGGGGGTCCCTGCAGATGGTGTGGTTGATAAGGGTGCTGGACTCCCACATAGCCAACCACAGTTCTAGTCCCAGACCTGGTAGCTTGCTTTCTCACTTTCTTTCTCTTTCCTCCTCGATCAAATTAAATAAAATAAAGTTAAAAAAAGAATTATTTTTAATTTATCTTTATTTATTTTATTATCATTATTATTTTCCAGTTTGATCAGAGAGAGAGAGAGAGGAAGTGAGAAAGCAAGCCACCAGGTCTGAGACTTGAACCACAGTTGGACATGTGGGAGTCCAGCGCCTTTAACCACCATGCCACTTGCCAGTCCCAAAAATAATTCTTTTAAAAATGTAAGAGGATCTTATATTGAATGGCTCAGTAAAATTCTCTTTAAGATTATTATTTCTTATTTTAGGTTTTTGCCAGGTATGTGCACTCACTGACAGGAGACAGAGAGAAAGTGAGAAATCACCCCCCCAGGAGGGATGGTCATGCCACAGTCCTTTCCCCTCTATTTTCTTGGGGTTTGGGGCATATGCGCACACACACCTGGCATGATTCTCAAACTGTCAGGTCCAAGATTCAAACCATAGTTGGCCGTGTAGGAGTCTGGTGCCTTAACTACCATGCCACCTACTGGCCCCTTAAGATTATTTTTTAATCACATGTATTTTAATTCCTAGAATTTTTCAGTGCAAAATGAAATATAAACTAAGCAGGCTTGCACTCTATCTTTTTATGTACAATATTCCCTCTGTGTAAAACATTTAATTTGAAAGGGAAATTTCCATTGGTTGGATTGGGATTCATTATACTTGGTAAAATTTTTACCTTATGTTACTATATTCAAAGAAATTTTTTAAAAGTTTTTACATTCACCAGAGAGAGAGAGACAGTGAGAAGTCACCCCGCATGGGGATGGTCCTGCCACAATCCCTTCTTCTCTATTCTCTTCCTGGGATTTTGGACGCGCACAAACACATGCCTGTCGTGATTTTCAAGCCACCAGGCCTGAGACTTGAACAGCCGAGTTGGAGTCTAGCACCTTAATTGCTATGCCAACTGCTGGCTACATCCAAATTTTTTGGATAAGAGTTAAAATTAGAAAAATGGATTTTTCAGTTGGAGAAGTTTGGGTTTTATGGGGTAGAATTTAAATACATTTTAAATATAAATTATTTAATTCACATAAATTAAAAATAAGAGCTTTATTTACTACAATCACTGATATTGAAGACATCCCAATAGATTTTATAAACTGCCTGTCTTGACTGCTTAAGACAATTTTAGGTGTCACCTTAAAACAAACCGTAAGGGGAAGTCTTAGATAAACAGAGTAGTATAACCGGAATTATCACTGAAATAGGCTTGCACAGTACCGCAATTTCATGGAACTTTAATTTTGCAAGAATGACTTAGCTACTTTATATCAATACAGGAACCTAAATACAATTTGACCTTGTTATTCAGCCTTTTGTTAATCAAAATCTTTACTGCCCCATAGTTTAACGTTTTTGTAGTATGATGATTGAAGAAAAAGTCTGGAATAACTTTTATGTCATCAAAATAGATTAAGTTTGTTAAATGCCATTTTAGTCATTCATATTATAGTCATTAGGATAATAATATGAAGGGGTCTTCATAAAGTTCTGGAAAATGTGTGTAATGAAGAAATCATGAATTTTCCATTGTATCAAAATTTACCCTTTTTTTTTTTTTTTTTAAGATTTTTGCCATGGGGGGAACCAACAGTTAGCGTAATGGCTATGTCGCTGGACTCCCACGTAGTCGACTGCGGTTCGTGTCCCGGACCCGGTGGCTTAAAACTCACGCCGGGCGCGTGTGCGTGCGTGCCCAAGATCCCGAGAGGAGAATGGAGGAGAAGGGATTGTGGCGTGACCATCCCCCCGGGGGGTGATTTCTCGCTTTCTGTCTCTATGTCTCTCTCTGTCTGTCTGGCGAGCGCATGCGCCCTACAGTGAAAATCTCTCCCAAAAACAAAAAAAAAAAAAAAAAAGATTTTTGCCATAGGGCAGTATGCTTCCTGGAGAGAGACAGAGAGAGAGGGAAAGTGAGAAAGTGAGAAATGATATCTACAGGGGACTGGCCATGCAGCAGCAGTCCCTTCTCCTCCATCCTTTCCTTGGAATTTTGGGTACACATACACGTGCCCTGTGTCTCTCAAACTACGAGCTCCAGGACTCAAACCACAGAATTGGCCATGTGGGATCCAGTGCCCCAACCACTACACCACCTGCTGGCCCTAAACTCATTGTAATTCAATTTTCACATGAACTTTTTAAGTCCCATTGAATTGTTATGTTAGTGATAGTAGGGACATACATGTTGGCACTTCGTTGACCAAAACTGGGATTCCATACCCACCTAAAGAGTGCCTAGAAACAAAAAGCAAAATTTTTCCCATTGGACTTTTTCTATCAGTAATTGCTTTTTGTTTTATATGACAATTTATTCTGAAATCATAATAATATTCTTATAGTATATTATCTTTTGGAGAGGTTTTGTTTTTGTTTTGTTTTGGTTTGGTTTTTGCTATAGGGCGCGTGCGCTTGCCAGAGAGACAGAAAGCGAGAAATCATCCCCACGAGGGGATGGCCACGCCGCAATCCCTTTTCCATTCTCCTCTCAGGATCTTGGGCACGCACGCACACACTCCCGGTGTGAGTTTAAGCCACTGGGTCCAGGACTCAAACCACGGTCGACTACGTGGGAGTCCAGCGACAGCCATTACGCTAACTGCTGATCCCAGTATATTATCTTGAACCAAATGAAACTGTCATTATTTGATTGGGAATTGGTAAATAAGCAATTTCATATGATTCAACTATTGTCAAATGTTAACAGTTCCTTCTGGTATTTATATTTACTTCTCTCTCTCTCTTTTTTGTTTATATTGCTATTTCTTGTTTTTTCACTTTTGAATGTTATCTACGTTCTTGTATTTTAACTTTAACTGTCCCACCCACCATCCTTCCATCCCTTACTCATACCTATACTGTACAGTTCCCAGTTAAGTCAGGGTTCAGTATTTATATGACTATGACAGTGTACCTGTTATTCACAGATGAGCCATGTAGAGTACTATTGCTACATTTTCTTCTGGTACAGCTTTCATTTCTCTTGAATTAAGTAATTGGCTCTTTTGTCTGCTTTTCATTTGCTGGATTTTTTTTGTATCAGACATTAATTCATCCTCAAACTTTATTCTGTATTTTCAGGTCATTTGTCTTCGTTTCTTTTTTCCAGGACATGATCTTTCTGGGGCTCTCCCTCTCTTTCTGCAGTCTGAATTGGTTAGTTCTCTGGACTACTACACAGCCCTCATCCTGGGACTTCCCTTTGTCATCATCTTGGTAATTCCCTTTGCCTTCCTCCTGTATTGGATCTCCTATTTCTGTGACTTCCTTGTTCTTTAGTAGCTTCCTGAGAAAGAGTACAAACAAAGTCTGAAATTCCTTCCTGAATTCAGAGGTTGATGTCTGGAAATGCCTTCATTTCACCCCGACTCTTCTTGTCTGGTGGTTTAGCTCGGTAATGAGTTCTAGATTGAAAAGTAGTGTCCCGCTTTTGAAGACATGGTTTCATTGGCTTCCAGTGCTTCTGTTGAGAAACCCAAAGACGATCATAATCCCTGTTCCTTTTTTTCTCTCACTCTGGAAGATTTTAGGATCCGTTTAGCCTCCAGTGTCCTGATATGTTATTGATGTACAATGGTATAGATATTTTTCTTTCCTTTTGCTTGTGAGGCAAATTGCATTTTCTAAAAATAACTGTATATGTGTACATGCACATACACACACACACACACACACACACCATCTCACCCAGTATGCAATTCTTTGTGTTATTGACATGTGTCTGTCAAGAGATGGGGTCTTTGCTTCCTCCCCTTGAACTTACGTAGACATGAATTCTTCTGAGAATATTTTGGATCTTGAGCCACTGTTGTGGTTTAGGAACACCGTTGGGTGATCAAGAGCATGCTCTGATACTGCTAGGTGCCCAGAGCCATCAGACCCACATCACTTTCCCATTTGTCATTTGACAGATGTTCATACATCTTGGAATTAAACACTGTAGACACACGTGTATTCATAGGAGGGGAGGTGTTAAAGTTTTGCTTTTTATTTATTTTTAAAGTCTCTCTTTTTTTTTTTTTTTTTTAGGTTTTTGCTGTAAGGTACATGTGCTCATTTGAGAGGAGAGAGAGAAAGAGAAATAGAGAAAAGGAAAGTGAAAAATTATCCTCCCAGGGGTGGAGGCCACATTGCAGTCTCTTTCTTTTCTCCTGTTAGGATTTTGGGCATGCATACATATGTGCCCAGGGTCGGTCGGTCTTTCTTTCTTTCTTTCTTTCTTTCTTTCTTTCTTTCTTTCTTTCTGAGAAGTTTTTGCCTTAGAGTGTGTATGCCCACTGGAGAGAAAGAGACAGAAACAGCGAGAGAGAAAGTGAAAAATCAACCCCCTTAGGGGGTGACAGCCATGCTGCAATCCCTTCTGCTCCATTCTCGTCCCGGGATCTTGGGGGCACACACACACACACACACACACACACACACCTGGCGTGAGTTTTGTAAGCCTCCCGGTCTGGGATTGGAACCGTGGTCAACTGCATAGGAGTCCAGCAACATAACTATAGTACTCCACCTGCTAGTCCCCAGCATTAGTTTCAAGTCACCAGGTCCAGAACTCGAACCACAGTTAGCAATGTGGGAATCCAACTCTCTTAATCATCATGCCACCTGCTGGCCCCCCCGCTTTTTACTTTAAAATGGAATAATCAATAAAAATATCAGTTAACATTAGAGAAAGTAAAATGAACCACCTTTATAATCAAGATATATAGGCTGTCAGATTCATTAAAAATAAAAATCTTCCTTAGGAAATGCCAGAACTCTTCTTGACTAAAAACTATCTTTAGGCTTCAGAATTAAATATGTCATGGCTAAATCTGACAGACATATTATTTGCAAGAATTTCTGTGATTTGCCGGACACATGTGCCTGTGTGCCCAAGATCCCGAGCGGAGAATGGAGGAGAAGGGATTGTGGCATGGGATGATTATTTCTCATTTTCTGTCTCTCTCTGTCTTTTGGACCCACCCTGTAGCAAAAAAAAAAAAAAAATTAGATGGAGGGGACAGCAGGTGGTGTAGTGGTTAATGTGCTGGACTCCCCATGGCTGACTACAGTTCAAGTTTTGAACCTGGTAGCTTAAAAATCACATAGAGTGTGTGTGCATGCATGCCCAAACTCCCAGAAAGAGAATAGAAGAGAAAGGATTACAGTGGGGCCATTCCCCTTGGGGCTGGGGGGCGGGGGGATTTCTCACTATCTCTCTGGCAAATGCACATGGCTTATGGCAAAAACCCTTTAAAAAAAAAAAAAAAGCTGCATATATTGTGACTACATTGACATTGTTGGCATCTTTATGTTTATCTCCTGGATACTGTTGTTGGGGTTTTTTTGGGTTTTTTTGTTTTGTTTTGTTTTGAGAGAGAGAGTGAGAGAAAGATTTTTGCTATAGTACACCTAAGCTCACTGGAGAGACAGAGAAAAAGAGAAATCACTTCCCGGGAGAGATGGCCACACACAATCCCTTCTGCTCCATATTCCTCCTGAGACTTTGGGCATGCATGTACACATGCCTATCGTGAGTTTCAAGCCACCAGGTCTGGAACTTTACCTGCAGTCTGCCAGGTGAGAGTCCAATGCCTTAACCATTATGCTACCTGCTGGCTACGTATTTTTAAATATCCTTTCCCCTTTTAAATTTATCAATTTTTTTTTCTGTTTGTGACCACTTTATCCTTCATCTAGCTTTTCTGAGTGCATCCAAGTGGCTGAATATTACTAGGAAATTTCAGATTCATGACCCAAAATCTGAACTGAGTATTCAGCACCACCTAACAAAGCTGCTGATTCCCAATAAGATCTTTCTATCTATGACGGTTTCTTTTTTTTTTTTTAAATTATTTTATTTAACTTTATTTTATTTTCATTTGACCAGAGAGAGACAGAGTAAGAGAGGGAGAAAGTGATAAAGCAAACTGGCAAGCTGCCAAGTCCAGAACTTGAATCATGATCTGTCATGTGGGAGTCCAGCACCCATTACCACCATGCCACCTGCCAGCCTCTGTCTATAACTGTTTCATAATTTCTTCTTTCTCCTTCAACTCAGTAGCCCAGCCTTCCTCACTAAGAAAATCTGGCTTCATATTTCATCAAGGGTTTAGAAGATACCACATAAAAGCCACTCATTTTCCCCTCACCACATCTAGAAATCTACCTTCCTTAGGGCGCATGTTTTCTGTCTTTCTCCCATCAGAGGCCAGCTCCACTCCCACCTTATTCCTCCTCATACCTTCTATTCCTCATACTTTTATATACTTCATAACTCTTGCATTTCTGCTTAATCTCCTGCATCAGCAGCTCTCTAGGGAACTGTTCGTGGCACCATACACATCTGCTCTGATAATGCTAATCTTTTAAAACAGAATAAAACATTACAACAAACAACTTTCACCTGACTGCCCACTGATCCCCAGTGTTTACCTGCATAGTTAAATGTCTCTAAAGAGGAGTTGACATTTCTTCCCTACCTTCTCTATGTTGTGTATCACTTTGAAATATTCTGTTGATTTTTTTTTCTTTTTTTTGTCACTTCCATTCCTACTAGAAGGTCAGTTCCAATAAGGCAAGGACCTCATCTGTCCTGTTTACTTCTGTGTCCCCTGGGTCAGCAGCTGGTACAAATACCTATCTATTCAATATATGGGGCGGAGGAGGGCACAACTGACATTTTTAACCTGGTACACTAGGTCTTTTACAAAATTTTTTTTTAAGAATTATTTATTTAATTTCACTTTCTGTTATTATTATTATTTCTAATTTGACCAGAGAGGGAGAGAAAGGGAAAGCGAGAAACCAAGCTGCCAGGTCTGAGACTCGAACTATGGTCAACCATATGGGAATCCTGAGCCTCCAACCACTATGCCACCGGCTGGCCCTGTTTTTTCAAAATTTCTATCAAAATCCATTTTTAATTATTTTTGTAATTATTACTTTTTGCTCCACTTAGAAGGGAAAAGGTGATGAAGACTATGCTAATGATTGAATTTTCCCGATGTTACATTACATTTTATTCTCTCATAAGTATGATTTAGTTATCAACAGTCTTGTACCTGGATTCTGGCATTAGACTGCTTGGAGTTGAATTCCAGTTTTTTCACTGTTTGCCATGTGGTCTTGGGCATGTTTTCTATTTTTACCTATGTAGATAGCACCCATTTCATGTTTTTTGTGTGGGTCAAATGAGATAAAATGTTAAACACTGTAGTTGGCAGGGAGATCATTCAGGGAAAAATAATTTTTGTCTGTCTTGGTTTCTAAGATTTTTCACTCACAATATTTAGTATCTTCTAGAATTTATTGGCTATGAATATGACTCAGCCATTTTACTTTTATGTTTTTTTCTGATTCATTGACCATCTATCCTATGTGATAGATTGGTAAAATGATCTACAGTTGACAAATGAGCACTGTCTAGCACTTTTCAGGAGTTTGGTCTTTTGATAAATCATTTTGATCACTTGATAAAATGTGTTTATTTCAAGCCAAATCTTGTTCTTTATTTGGTTTGCTTGGAGGTAGTTCCTTCTTCATGTTATTCCACATTAAGTTTTTTTACTTCTGGATGTAGGACTTTTTAAGCATCTAGTATGTTTTCAAAAGCTTTTTTCTTTTGTTTTTAATTAGATGTGAGACACTGTTCTTGTCACCTGATAGCTGGCTGGGAAGGTAAATAATGTAGAAATACAGAAGATGCTCTCTGAGGGCCACATGGAGGATGTAGAGAGGCTCTGTAGAAGTTCAGAATGGAGGAAAGTCAGGTCATGACAGCCTTAAGAGGGAGTCTTACAGCTTTCCTGCATGTTACAGTACCTGTTTTCACTTATTCTCTCTCTCTCTCTCTCTCTCTCTCTCTCTCTTTCTTTTTAAGAGAGATTTTTGCTATAGGGTGTGTGCACTCACCAGAGAGACAGAAAGACAGAAAGTGAGAAATCACCCCCCAAGGGTGTTGGCCATGCCAGAATTCCTTCTCCTGCATTCTCCTTTAGGGATTTTGGGCACACATGCATAAACACCCAGCATGAATTTTAAGCCTCCAGGTCCAGGACTTGAACTGCAGTAAACTACATGGAAGTCCAACAACGTAATCATTATGCTATCTGCTAATCTCTATTCTATTATTATTCGTCCTTATTTTCATTTTGAAAGTTTGGTTAATAATCATAAGAATACTTGAGATTTGGGACCAGCAGTTGGCATAATAGCTGTGTCACTGGACTCCCATGTAGTCGACCGTGGTTCGAGTCCCAGACCCAGTGGCTTAAACTCAAGCCGGGCACATGTGCGTGCATGCCCAAGACCCCCAGAGGAAAATGGAGAAGAAGGGATTGCGGCATGGCCATCCTCCTTGGGAGATGATTTCTCACTTTCTGCCTCTCTTTCTTTCTCTCTTTCTGGCGAGCGCACGTGCCCTATAGCATAAACCTCTCAAAAAAAAGAAAGAAAGAAAGAAAGAAAGAAAGAAAGATTGATATTTTATTTATTTATTTATTTTTGGAGAGGTGTTTTTCTATAGGATACGTGCACTTGCCAGAGAGAGAAGCAGAAAGCGAGAAATCACCCCCAGTGGGGGTTTTTTGCTATAGGGCGCATGCACTCTCCAGAAAGACAGAGAGAGACATAGAGACAGAAGGTGAGAAATCACTCCCCCAGGAGGGATGGGCACACCGCAGTCACTTCTCCCCCATTCTCTTCTCAGGATCTTGGGCACATACGCACACATGCCTGGCGTGAGTTTAAATCACCGGGTCCGGGACTTGAACCACAGTTGACTGCATGGAAGTCCGGTGACATAGCTATTACGCCAACTGCTGGTCCCAGAATATTTGAGATTTTAAGAGAAATTATACATAGGGTAAAATCGAGCATTATTTAGTTTCAGAAATTGTTTATTAAAATAATTGACTTAGCAGTTACTCTTCCTCTTTCTTTTCTTATCTAGGTAGATAGTGGGGACTCCTCCAACTATCTGACCATTTCAGATCTCAGAGTGTAGTGTTGGATAAATCAAAGATTCTAAAAGAATGCCAGATGGTTTGAAAGGAATTGTGAGCACTCCAACTAGTGCAGTCCTTTGAAAGCCAGCTGGCCGAGCCTCCTCTGCTCTGGAGGTAGGAACCAGACGCATTGTTCCATGCCAGCTGGCCCAGGAGTAGCTGGCCAGTGGCCTTGCTTTTGGTTGGCCAATTCTGGAAAGCCAGCCGAGGCCCTCCGTCTGCCCTAAGCATAGTCTGACACCAGAGAGCTGAGCCACGGTGCTCCAGGGAGTTGGAGCAAGTCTGCGGTGGCAAGGGAAAGAAAACCACTTTTTAGTTTACGTTACAAGTGAACCTCATATTAAGTTATGGATTTGCTCTGGAAAGCTTTAACACAACTTGAGTGTTCATAGACTCAATGCTGTTAGATGTATTAATAGTGCTTTCTATTAAACTATAGTGAATATTTTTATATTTTAAGTAAACTCCAGTTTATTTGCTTTCGGAATTCTTATTTTCATTTATTTATATTTCTTAAAGTGAGGTCTGCCTATTCTCTTAATTACCATCTCCTTCTTGTAGAGTTTTGACCATTTTTGATTCATAACATTTTTCATCTGTCTTATAGCTTGTTCTTATAAAAACCATAGGTACTTTAGAAGGTTAATTATATGTTATATATTGTCTTAAAACCTGTCTTTCATTGCGTCTGTTGTTTTCTAATTAGACAGGTACTCGTATCATATACAGTGCTTCACTTCCTTTAGCAAATTTAATGTCACACTAGTGTAATTGACAGCAAAAGAAGTGTGAATATATAGCACTTTAAGTATAATGGCCATTTAGTTCAGAGTTTTTGAATCCTCAAAATTAATAGCATCACCACTGTCTTTCAGTATGCTTTATGTTGCTTTAATTTTTTTTTCAAATTTGAAGTATGATTGGTGCTACCTATGTTCATTAAATTCAAACTTTTGACTCAAACTGAAAGGCCAACTAATGGGAGGCCATTAGTGTTGAGCTGATGAATTTGTACAGACTTGGTTTAGAGTTGCTTATCCATGAAAACATTGTATTTCAAGAGTTTCTAACAAGGGGACCAGCAGTTAGCACACACGCCTTATAGCAAAAATCTCTCCCCCAAAATTAAAAAAAAAAAAAAAGAGAGTTTCTAACAGGGACTTTCAGAGCACTGCTTGCTTAAAACCCTTTGAAAAAATGTATAGTTTTTCTCCTTATAAAAAGCTTTTTGGAGAGGTCTATAACCCTACACATGGTTAGGAACCACTGCTCTGTTACAGATGAAATGGTTTATGCTTTGAAGATGTTTCTAGAAGACTGTTGATTTTCTGTTTGTTTTACTTTGAGCTACTTGGAAGAGCATTTGAAAATTGAGCTCCAAAGAACTTTAGCATTGTCTATGGAATACACTGTGAATGCTGCATACTAGAAGTTTAAATACTACTTCAGGAGGGATGTAAAGTTAGGCACTGGAGTCTTAGAAATGTAATCAAATGATTACACAAAAAGAAAAGCTCACAGCATTCAGTTCAGAGTGCAGCTGTGACTTCTGTCTTCTGTGTCCAATTTTCTCTCTTTCAATTCACTAGCACCATCCATTTAGAACTCCACAATTATATAAAAGCATGACACAGTTCTGAGGGGAAAAAAATGGACAGCTGCATTCCTAAAAAGGTTTTTTTGTTTGTTTATTTTTTTGTTTGCTATAGTATGTGTACACTTGTCAGAGAGAATTGGGGGATGGAGAGAGAGAGAAAGTGAGAAAGCACCCTCCCGGGGGATGACCATACTGTAATCCCTTCTCCATTCTCCTCTTAGGATTTTGGGCACACTTGCCTGGTATGTTTTTCAAGCTTCCTAGTGTGAGACTTAAACTACCCAGTTGACCTTGTGGGATCAAGCTGCTTTAACCATTATGCCACCTGGCTGGCCCTTGCCATATGTATGTATTTTTATTTTTTTGTTATAGGGTGCATGCACTTGCCAGAGAGAAACAGAGAGAAGGAAAGAGAGAAATCACCCCCCAAGGGGTATGGCCACACCATAGTCCCATCTCCTCCAGTGTTTCCTTGGGACTCAGGGCATGCACTCATACATGCCTGGAGTGCTTTTCAAGCTGCCGTGTGCAGGATTTGAACTGCAAGTTGGCTGTGTGAGATCCATGCCACCAACTGGCTCCAATTTTATTTTTAGTGTATTCTGTAAAATTGCTTCTTTCTGCTCTTAACTTCTAAAGTAAAACAATATTTATATTTTATAGTTGTCCAGTCATACTATGCAAAGAGAAAATAAATGAATTTCCATGTAACTCATTTCACTTTTAAATAAACTGCCATGTAAATTTTTTCGATCCTTTTGTATTCTAAGATTAACATTACTTAATAGATATATCTGCACTGTTATTCAGACTTCTTTTTAAATTATTTATTTAATTTTACTCCTTATTATTATTTTTAAATTTCCTATAGGGCATGTACACTCACTAGAGAGAGAGAGAGAGAGAGAGAGAGAGAAAGAGAAAGCAAGTTGCCAGGTTCAGGACCAGATGACTTACTGGCTATTCCACTTTGAGTGTTGCTAAAAAGCCCCATGATAATCACATCAGTTTAAGTTATTTTATCTGTGGTTGCAAAATGGATTTCTTATTCTGTCAGCTCTTCCACATTTATTATCAGGAAGATTTTTATTTCATTAACTAGGACTTGTGTGAGGTTACTCTGAAATACAGTTTGTATAAGAGACTACCAAGTATTTTTATACCACTATGTTGTATCATTAATAAAAGTTAATGAGTTTTGGGCTGGCAGGTGACATGGTGGTTAAGGGCACTAGACTCCCACATGACCGACTGCAGTTCGAGTCTTGGACCTGAAGGCTTGCTTTCCCTCTTTCACTCTCTCTTTCTTTCTTTCTTTCTCTACCTCTATCTCTCTCTCTCTTCTCTCTCTCTCGTGCATAATCTGTCCCTCTCAGATTAAAATAAGTAAGTAAATAAAGTTAAATACAATAATCCTTTTTTAAAAAGTTAATGAGTTTTATTTGGAATAAAAGTCATTGAGTTAATTGAAGATTTAATCTTTTATTTTAATGAGTGTTACAATGAAATTCTGAGTACCTTACCAAAATGTGAATGATTACTTTTCTGTTACAACTGATAAATGTACTATGAAAGTTAAAGGTGAAAATACAGGAAAGCCTTTTGTACACTAGAATCAAGCAGAGAGCAAAAAGTACTTAATTAGGATAAAAATTCAGGTTTCTGGGGCCAACAGATGGCACTGTGGTTGCTTCGCTGGACTCCCACATGGCTAACTGTGCGGAGTCCTAGACACGGTGGCTTGAAACTTATACCAGGTGCACGTGTGCCCAATGTCTTGGGAGAAGAATGAAAAAGAAGGGATTGCCTCGTGGCCATCCTCCCTGGGGAGTGATTTCTCACTATCCCTCTCACTGTCTCTGTCTCCGTCTCTCTCTCTCTGGTGAGCAAATGCGCCCTAAGACAAAAACCTTTACAAAAAAACTCAGAATTCTCAGAGTCCATTTGGACCAATCCATGTCCCTTAAATACAACCGAATGTCTAATTCATCGGTCCCTAGCAGAGTAAAAACCATGAGGTTCCCAGATAGGTCCTGTCTGGAATCAAAGACAAATGATGAAGAAATGAAAATTGCAAAAAGAGATTATTTTTTAACTTATTCCCTCAATAAGTTGAAAGAGAAAATGGTGTTGATCGTATTGGAGAATGTTTTTTTCTAGACCTCTTCTTTTTTTTTTAAGAATTATTTTATATAACTTTATTTATTGTCATTATTTTTATTATTATTTTATTGAAGTTGACCAGAGAGAGATGGGGGGGAGGGTGGAATGAGAAAGCAAGCTGCCAGGTCCAGGACTTGTCCAGGACTTGAACCACAGTCAGCCATATAGGAGTCCAGTCACCTTAATCACCATGCCACCTGCTGGCCCCAAGACCTCTTTACTTCTTTAAAGCAAGAATACAGTCACACATCACTTCATGTTGGGTCTGAGTTTCAAGAAACGCGTCATTAGATGACTTTGCTGTTGTGTGAACATTGTAGCGTATACTTTGAAAAACTTAGATGATAGCCTACTATACACCTAGAGTATATGGTGCAACCTGTACGCTCATCATGGGACCACTGTTGTATATGCAGGCTGTAGTTGACCCTGAGATGTTAATGTGGCACACAACCGTATTATTTGTAGAGAGCTAAATCTTTATCTAAAGCTGTTGAGATTACAAAAAGAACTCTGCTCTCCTTCTTAACCCACCCTTGCATCCCCCTTTGACCCTGAGAGGAGAATGGAGAAGGGATTGCGGCGTGGCCATCCCCCCCCCGGGGGGTGATTTCTCGCTTTCTCTCTCTCTCTGGTGAGCAAATGCGCCCTAAGACAAAAACCTTTACAAAAAAACTCAGAATTCTCAGAGTCCATTTGGACCAATCCATGTCCCTTAAATACAACCGAATGTCTAATTCATCGGTCCCTAGCAGAGTAAAAACCATGAGGTTCCCAGATAGGTCCTGTCTGGAATCAAAGACAAATGATGAAGAAATGAAAATTGCAAAAAGAGATTATTTTTTAACTTATTCCCTCAATAAGTTGAAAGAGAAAATGGTGTTGATCGTATTGGAGAATGTTTTTTTCTAGACCTCTTCTTTTTTTTTTAAGAATTATTTTATATAACTTTATTTATTGTCATTATTTTTATTATTATTTTATTGAAGTTGACCAGAGAGAGATGGGGGGGAGGGTGGAATGAGAAAGCAAGCTGCCAGGTCCAGGACTTGTCCAGGACTTGAACCACAGTCAGCCATATAGGAGTCCAGTCACCTTAATCACCATGCCACCTGCTGGCCCCAAGACCTCTTTACTTCTTTAAAGCAAGAATACAGTCACACATCACTTCATGTTGGGTCTGAGTTTCAAGAAACGCGTCATTAGATGACTTTGCTGTTGTGTGAACATTGTAGCGTATACTTTGAAAAACTTAGATGATAGCCTACTATACACCTAGAGTATATGGTGCAACCTGTACGCTCATCATGGGACCACTGTTGTATATGCAGGCTGTAGTTGACCCTGAGATGTTAATGTGGCACACAACCGTATTATTTGTAGAGAGCTAAATCTTTATCTAAAGCTGTTGAGATTACAAAAAGAACTCTGCTCTCCTTCTTAACCCACCCTTGCATCCCCCTTTGACTAAAATTAGAAGAATTTATCATTTTATAATACTCAGTCTCACTTGCCCAATATTTATGATTTCTCAGAAATATTGCCTAGACTTACACTGTTGAGTCCTGCTAGTTTTAATATCAACACAATCGGATCTTTCATTTTTTTCTTTGTTTCCCTGTTTTGATTTGTCTTTAAATCTTTCAAACAGAGGGAACCTGACCAGTCAGATCTGTGGAGTACATATTGTCTATAAAAACAGAAATAAAAACTATAAAATATGCTCTACCTTTTTTATGTTTTACATTAGTTCTTTCTGTTCAGCAATTACTGAGCTGTATGTATCCCTAAAATATTGTTATTTTTTGTGAAATTGTGTGTAGACTAAAGGTTGTATACTATAGAATTAATGCCTAAATATTTTTAAAGGAAGATGGGATTCTTTATTAAGTATTCTTTTTACTTATATTGTACTTTATGGGAGAGAGTCCTTTGATCATCATTTCTCATAAAATCTTATTTAATTTCACATTTCTTCTCATACCTCTTCAGTAAATTACTGAATAAAGTAATGCTTAGTAAAATCTCACTTACTTAATCTGCTCTGTGTTATCTTGAGCCAGTTTGTTTTTGTCTGCTAAACTCTTGTATTATGGGAAAGTAACCTTGGTATCAAATGAAAATTAAACAAGTCAGTTTTTTTAGCTTAGTAACCATCTCTAGACAGCCTATAAATCACATTACTAAAAGTATGTGCTAGTGAGATTTCTCCATAGACAAACCCTTGCTATGGAATGCTGTTTACTTAAAAAGAATACTATGAATCTTCTCTAAAAGATAAAAGAATATTGTTTTAGGGGGATGCCTCAAAAGACTAGACAAAATCTGTGTAATTGTTTTTAATCAGTTGAGCTAAACACGAAAGCTAATTATTCTCTTTCAGGGCTCTAAAATAATTTTAGTGCTGAAAATTATACTTTCCTACCTGTCAAATAAAACAGATGCTTGTAGAATACCTATTATGATCAAGTCATTGCTCGAAGTGTTAAGTGATAGGGTTGATTTCAACATTCAAAGAAATTGAAGAAGATGCACTTACTTTCTTTAGAGAACCTTTCTAAAAAACTATTTCAACTGTTACTTCTTGACCTTTTCTAATGTAGCTAGAAACTCACTGTGCTTGAGCCTCATTATACAGCCTCTGCCCCATTTGCTTGTTAAGTATATAGGGACTGGAGAGTGGTAGAGCCCAGTGATTAGTGAGTGGCCTTGACTTCTGCTCTTTGGGCCTAAAAATTTGTACATTCCCCTTTTACCCTTTATGAGTAAAAAGGTATTTTTTTTTTTTTTTTTTTTTTTTTTTGGAGAGGTTTTTGCTATAGGGCGCCTGCGCTTGCCAGACAGACAGAGACAGAGAGACAGAAAGAGATAAATCACCCCCCAGTGGGGATGGCCACACCGCAATCCCTTCTCCTCCATTCTCCTCTTGGGATCTTGGGCACGCACGCACACGTGCCAAGCGTGAGTTTTAAGCCACCGGGTCCGGGACTTGAACCACGGTCGACTACATGGGAGTCCAGCGACATAGCCATTACGCTAACTGCTGGTCCCGGTTTTTGTCTTTTTAAGAATATTTTGGGGCCAGCAGATGGCAAAGCAGTTGCATTGCTGGACTCCCACATGGCCGACCGCGGTTCAAGTCTCAGACCCTGCAGCTTGAAACTCATGCTGGGTGTGTGTGCATGCATGCCCAAGATTCCAGGAGAATGGAGGAGAAGGAATTGCAGTGTGGCCATCCCCCCTGGGGGGTGATTTCTCACCTTTCTTCTCACTGTTTCTCTCTCTCCTGCAAGCACATGCACCCTAAGGCAAAAACCTCTCAAAAAAAGGAAAAACAACTTTTTTTAAAAAAAGAATATTTCAGGGACCAGTAGATGGTGTAATGGCTACATTGCTGGACTCCCATGTGGTCAACCACGGTTCAAGTCCTGGACCTGGTGGCTTGAACTCATGCCAGGCACGTGTGTGTGCATGTCCAAGATCCTGAGAGGAGAATGGAGGAGAAGGAATTGCAGTGTGGCCATCCCCCCTGGGGGGTGATTTCTCACTTTCTCTCTCATTGTGTCTGTCTCTCCTGCAAGCACATGCACCCTAAGGCAAAAACCTCTCAAAAAAAGGCAAAACAACTTTTTTTAAAAAAAGAATATTTCAACCAATATGTTGCTTGGATTTACTGTCTTACCTTTATTTTTGTCAATAACTTTATTATTTTTTACATGCCAGTTATTATTCAGTCTGAATTTGCCAAATTGCACATTTTATGGTAAGAAACATTTAATGAATAATTCCACTGTAGTTAATGAAAGTTATCATTCACTTCTGAATTTATTAGAGCTGAGATTGTGGTTTTAATATTCTTTTTTCAGGCGTTTTATATATGATCTGACTTAAGAGTTCCTGTAAGCTGCAGAAAACTGGCTCCTCATGAGGAATTTCAGTACTCTCGTTCTATTTCCAGGATTAGATGGAATGAAATTAGTAGAGCCTACATTTAGATTTTATTCGTACTCTGAACTCTCTTAAACACCTAAGCATTTGGGCGTGGTGGCGCCCACCCTATGGCAAAAACACCTAAGCAGTGGGCTGGCCTAGTGGCCTAATGGTTAAGGGAACTGGACCCCACATGGCTGACTATGCAGTTTGAGTCCTGAACCTAGCAACTTGAGAAACATACTGGGTGAATGATTGTATGTGTGTGCACCCCAAATCCTGACAGGATAGAGAAATGGAGAAGAGATTGTGGTGCGACCATGCCCCACCACTTTCTCCCTCTCCCTCTCTGGTAAGTGCATGTGTTTTGTGACAGGTAAAAAAAAAAAAAAACAGGGACCCAACAGGTAGCGTAATGGCTATGTCGCTGGACTCTCACATAGTCAACCACGGTTAGTGTCCTGGACCCGGAGGCTTAAAACCCACGCCAGGCACATGTGCGTGCGTGCCCAAGATCCCGAGAGGAGAATGGAGTAGAAGGGATTGTGCTGTGTCCATGCCCCACCACTTTCTCCCTCTCCCTCTCTGGTAAGTGCATGTGTTTTGTGACAGGTAAAAAAAAAAAAAAACAGGGACCCAACAGGTAGCGTAATGGCTATGTCGCTGGACTCTCACATAGTCAACCACGGTTAGTGTCCTGGACCCGGAGGCTTAAAACCCACGCCAGGCACATGTGCGTGCGTGCCCAAGATCCCGAGAGGAGAATGGAGTAGAAGGGATTGTGCTGTGTCCATGCCCCACCACTTTCTCCCTCTCCCTCTCTGGTAAGTGCATGTGTTTTGTGACAGGTAAAAAAAAAAAAAAAATTTAAGTGGGGCCAGCAGGTGGTTAAATGTGTTGGATTCCTACATGACTGATCACAGTTTGTGTCCCGAACCCATAGGCTTGCTTTCTCGCTTTTCCCTTTCTTTCTCTCTGTCTCTCTCTGGTTAAATTAAAATAATAACAATAATTATAAGAGCAAATGGAATTAAATAATTCCTTAAAAAGCACTTAAGCATATATTTTTGTATAGTAATTTAATTTCCAAGTTTATTTTCATAAAGGCAAAAAAAATAGGATGGTATGAGTAAAAACATGTAGGATTTGAGTAAGTTCTAGCCTTGCTATTTGTTAACTGTGTAGCCTTGGTGAATTACTACCTCTTAGCGTAAATAGAGAAAATTATGATTCAGTACTTCAGAATTATTGTGAGTGTAGTTTACTTTATTTCTTAAATTAATTTTTTAAATTATGATTTCTGTTTTACATATATTCAGTGTATATCTTTGTCTGGTACCATATGGTTTTTTAAAGCATGCATTCAATGTATAATAATCAAATCAATGATGTACACATACTCATTTAGAGTATTGAACATTTACATTATGTTGTATATATTTAATAACAGTTCTGCAGGTTTTTTAAGATATGTATTCAATCGTCCATTATTTTTTAACTCTGCTGTGGTACACCATCTCATAGTCTCTTCTCCTTATTTATATGCATTTTTATGACCATTAAAATTTTTCTCACAAAGGACCAACAGGTGGCGTGGTGGTTAAGGTGTCAGACTCCCACATGGCCAACCACAATTTGAGTCCTGAACCTGGCAGTTTGCTTTCTTGTTTTTCCTCTCTCTTTCACCATCTCTCTCTGTTGAGCATAGGTACCCTATTGAAAACTTTTAAATAATAATAAATAAAATAAAATAAATAATTAAAGTAAATTTTACACATCTTAAATTTTACAATGAAACAACTTACATTCCCACCTGTACTTCCTTCCCACCCCTGCCACCCCAGCAACTTTTGGTATCTACCATTACTCTATTTCTATACTTTTGAGTCCTTCAGTTTCCTCCATAGTGTGCAGACATTCAGTATATGCTAAGTGAGAACATGGAGTATTTTTTTGGAGAGATTTTTTTGCTCTAGCATGTATGCACTTGCTGGACAGACAAGAGAGAAACAAAAAGTAAGCAATCACCTCCCATGGGGGATGACCCCACTGTAATCCCCTCTCCTCCCTTCTCAGGATTTTGGGCACACGTGCACATGCGCCTGGCACGAGTTTCAAGCCTCCAGATCTGGGACTTGAACCACAGTCAGCCATGTGAGAGTCCAGCAACATACTATTATACTATCTGCTGGTCCCAAGAACATATAGTATTTGTCTTTCATGGTCTGGCTTATTTCACTTGGTATTGTATCTTCCAGATTCATCCACTTTGTGTCAAATGACAGAATTTTGTTGCTCTTTATGGCTGAGTAGTATTCCATTGCCTATTTTACCCATTTTTCCCAATCTGTTCATTAGTTGTTGGATACTTGGGTTGTTTCCATGATTTAGCTATTGTAATATACCACATTTTCCCAATCTATTCATCACTTGTTGGATACTCAAGTTGGTTCTGTGACTTAGCTATTATAAATAATGCTACAATAAACACAGATGTGCAAATATCTCTCCAACTGAATAGTTTCCGGTGCTTTGGGTATATAGCCAATAGTGGTATTGCTGGATCATATACTTCTAATTTTAGATTTTTGAGGGACTTCCATATTCTTTTCCACAGTGGTTGAATTAATTTACTTTCCCGCCAGCAGTGTACAAGAGTTCCCTTTTCTCTGCAGCATTGGCAGCTCTTGTTATTCTTTTTCTTTCTTTCTCTTTTTTTTTTTTTTTTTTTGACAATAGTCATTCCATCAGGGGTTAGGTGATATCGCATTGTAGTTTTTATTTGCATTTTTCTTATGATAAGAGATAATTTCCTATGTTTTTTTAGCCATTTTTATTGCTGTCTTTGAGAATTATCTGTAGAGATTGATTACCCATTTTTTCTTGGATTATTAGGGCTGGGGTTTTTTTGGGGGGCGGGGGGGGTTGTGAGCTATTTGAGTTTCTTTTATATTCTGGTTGTCAATCCCTTACCTGAAATATAGTTTGCAGATATTTTCTCCCATGTTTGGGTTGTCTATTTATTGTTTCCTTTCCTGTGTAGAATCTTTGTATCTTGATGTAATTCCACTTACCTACTTTTGGTGTGATAACATTTGCTTTAAGGGTATTATTCAAGAAATCTTTGCCTACTCCAACATCTTAAAGTGTCTTTACTGTGTTTTCCTCTAGTAGTTTTATGGTTCGGGGTTTTATGGTTAAATTTTTAGTCTATTTAGAGTTAATTTTTGTGAATGGTGAGAGATGAGGGTCTAATTTCATTTTTCTGCAGGTGGATATCTAATTTTCCCAGCTCCATTAATTGAAAAGACTTTTCTCCACTGGATTGTCTTATTTCCTTTGTCAAAAATTAGTTGGCTGGGCCAACAAGGTAGCCTACTGGTTAAGGTGACTAGATCCCACATGGTAGACTCCCTGGTTTGAGTTCCAGACCCAGCAGCCTCAAAAACATGCGAGGTATATTTGCATATGTGCTCAAAAGAGAAAGGAAGAGAAGGACTTGGGGCATGGTCATCCCTCCTGGGGAGTGTGTTCTCATTGTCTCTCTCTGGTGAGCACACATGCGCTGTACCAAATTTTGAAAAAATTAAGTGGCTATATGTCATCAGATCTGTGTCTGGATTCTTTACTCTGTTCCTTTGATCTGCTTGTTTTGTTTTGTGCCAGGTCCATGCTATTTTGGTTATTATGGCTTTGTAATATATATTTTGAAGATAGGTAGTGAGTCCCTCCAACTTTACTCTTTTTATATAGTATCACTCTGGCGATATGGGGTCCTTTGTGATTCCAGACAAATTTTATGATTTTTAAAAAATTTATCTTTGTGGGGGCCAGTAGGTGGCATGGTGGTTTAGGCATTGGATTCCTACATGACTGACTACAGTTCAAGTCTTGAACCTGGCAGCTTGTGGATCCCACTGAGCATGTTTACATGTGTGCCCAAAATCCTAAGAGAAAAATGGAGAAGAGATTATGGCATGGTCATCCTCCTAAGGGGGTGATTTCTCACTTTACCTCCTTTCTCTGCTGTGAGCACGTGTGCTCTATGACAGAAACCTAAAAAAATAAAAATAATAAATCTGTGAAGAATGTCACTGGAATTTTAATAGGAATTATAAACCACTTTGGATAAGTACTGTCAATTATTATTGTCATTAGGCAAGGATGGAACAGTGAAAGGAGTGAACACTAGAACAATCTTTGCTACATCTCAGTTCTCTCCTTTTCATAAATATGAGACCAATAATACTGCAAGTTTAGCCTGGCTGCTGAGCTATGGCTGGTTTAGAAGTTCTGCTCCAGTGGTTGTTGGATGATATGAAAAATTGTTGATGTTTAACTGTACTTGATACTTGTTATCTTTATCCCAGGAAGAAACTTCACTCTCGGATTAGGCATGCCTGTCTCCCTACTCTCCCCATCCCACTCTCCCATATTGAGCAACCACTAATCTACTTTCTGTCTCTATACCTTTACCTGTTATGGACCTTTCATGGAAGTGCAGTCATATAACATGTGGTCCTGTGTGTGACTGCATTTTTCCTCTTCTTTTTCTTTTTTTTGAGAGGTTTTTGCTATAGGGCACATGTGCTCGCCAGAAAGACAGAGATGAAAGTGAGAAATCACCCCCCAGGAGGGATAGCCATGCTGCAGTCCCTTCTCTTCTGTTCTCCTCTCGGGATGTTGGGCACGCATGCACACATGCCCGACATGAGTTTAAGCCACCAGGTCTGAGACTCAAACCACAGTTGACTTCTTCCTTCAGTTTTTAAAAAATTTGCTACAGGGCATTTGCAGTCCCCAAAGAGAGAGAGAAAGAAAGTGAGAAAGCATCCCCAGGGTAGGGGTGACGACACTCTCCAACCCCTTCTTCTCCACTCTTTTCATTGGATTTTGGGCATGCATGCATATGTGCCTGGTACATTTTTCAAGCTGCTGGGTCTGGAACTCAAACTGCACAGTCGGCTATGTGGGGATCCTGCCACCTTAATCACTATGCTACCCGACTGGCCGCTGTGACTGCCTTCTTTACTTAGCATGATGTCTTCAAGTTTCATTCATGTTATATTAATTAAGGTTTTTACAGACACAGTGGTTTATCCTGTAAAAGAAGCAGTGATCTTGTAAAATCAGCAGAACTAAACTTCTAAATTCTTTAAAATTTTCTTTTATTGGGTCATTGGAAAAGTCATGACATACTTGTCTGTTTCTATGTTAAAATGCATCGTGACTTTTTCAACAACCCCGTAAAATAATGAAAATTGACAGTGTTCTACAACTTGTCAGTCACAAAAGATGAGAAAAGTCCTGTGGACAGTTATCAAAGCTACAGACCAAAAAGTGGTATTCCAGTGTAGAATATGGAAAAGATTCATGTCCTCACATTCTTTTTTATTAATAGTTGCAATTGTATATGTGGATAAAGTCATGATTGTTGGTACATCTTTCCATATAGAGGATAATTGTAACACTGTGGGACTTTTGTAACTAAAAGTGTTAAACCACTGTCATTTTTGTGATTTTTCTCCTGTAACTAATTTTCCTGCTCACTGTCCTGCATAATTCAGACATTATTATATAATGCTAAGTATATTAATTGGGGATAAATGATTTGTTTATTATTAGTATACATGAGTTGTTGGAAACAGGATACTGAAGAGTGCAATCCTCAGATCTGGCAGATTATGCAGTGGTTAAGGTGTTAGACTCCCACATGGCTGACTGTGGTTCGAGTCCTGGACCTAGTGGTATGCTTTCTCACTTTCCCTTTCTCTTTCTGGTCAAATTGAAAATAATAACAATAATAAATAAAATAAAACAAAAAAAATTCTTTAAAGAAACAAATACAATCCTCAGAGCATATCCCCCCCCACTGCGACCAATTTATGGATATAGTTAAAAAGGTAAAATTGGACCAGCAGGTGGTGTGATAGATAAGGGCTGGATCCCATGTGATTAATTGTGTGGTTTGAGTCCCATACCCAGTGGCCTGAAAAACACGCCAGGTACGTGTGCATGCATACTAAAAATCCTGAGAAGAGAATGGAGGAGAAGATTGCAGCATGGCCATTTCTTCAGGGGTGGTGATTTCTCACTTCCTGTCTCTCTCTCTGTCTCTCCCCAGCAACCATACATGCTCTGTGACAAAAATAATAATAATAATAAAGTCAATGCTTTGACTTTGAAAACCAGCTTCTCTTTGCCTCAGTTTCTTCAGTTAAGTTGGACCTGTTACGCTTAATGTTAAAACTCTATGGTTCTGTGAAAATAATTAGTAAATGTATTGCTGAGGTCCCAGATTACTTCCTGTATCAGTAAGATTACATTGTAAGGTCATATTTCCTGTGTTTGAATTAGTTTATCTAATGTGGTGTCACGACAGAAGGCTATTCATGTGTATAATCTTAGCAAAAAGTGTATTTTTCTGAACAAATAGAATTAAAATCCATGGTTTGATATACTACTTAGTCTTTAAATATAAAATCATTTAAAATCATACAGACCTATAACATTTGTACATGAGATGGGTTCAGATGTGAAAGAAAACCAAAATAAGTGGCTTAAAAACAGGATAAAAATTTATTTCCTGCTCATGTAAAAGTTGGCACAGATCTGGTATGGAGTTTTATTACCACTTATCCCCTTTTCTCTCTTACCAGCCACCCTCCTCTTAGGTGTAAACCACATTCTTATTGAGCAAGTTGGTGGCTCCTACATTATAGGAAACAGGATGGAGAAATGAATAAAGCAGAAGTAAAAGGCACCTGTCAGTGTTCCATTAAAAGATTTCAGACACTTCTATGTACATCTTCCTCATAGGCCAGAACTGAGACATGTGGACATACACAACTGCAAGGGAGTGTAGCCATGTGCCCAACTAAAAATTCTAATTACAGTGGAAGAAAGGGAGAATAGATATGAGGATGGGAGGTAGGCGGGCAAACCATCAGTCTCTACCACAATCTTATTAATCATAAACAAAAGGGGAAACCAAGGAGCACTTGCCTTTATTCTTCTAAAAGAGGAGGGTTCTGTGTCTCCAGTAGCTGATATTGATTCTCTAAATGGAGATGTCCTTTTAGAGAAGCACTGACAACTTAATGGAAACATCTCTTAAGATTTCTTTTTAATAATTAGTTTAGTGCAAGGGATCTTTCAAGAGAAATCTGCTAGGTACATTTCCTAGATTGAAATCTAGAGCTGATATTATGGTTTACGAGCCAATATCTTGTGAGTTTAGTTAGCACGATTTTTTTTTTTTTGAGAGGTTTTCGCTATAGGGTGCGTGCGCTCGCCAGACAGAGAGAGACATAGAGACAGAAAGCGACAGATCACCCCCCAGGAGGGATGGTCACGCCACAATCCCTTCTCCTCCATTCTCCTCTCGGGATCTTGGGCACGCACGCACAAGCACCCAGCGTGAGTTTTAAGCCACTGGGTCCGGGACGCGAACCGCGGTCGACTACGTGGGAGTCCAGCGACATAGCCATTACGCTAACTGCTGGTTCCCGAGTTAGCATGATTTTTTTCACTGATCCCATAGCCCCTGGAGAAAACGATTAAGCAGTAAATATACCTGAACCCAGATGTACAGTCACTTTACTGGAAGCATATACCTTGTAAGACTTTGTCTGACCTAAGCCACTTGTCTCTCACAAACTTACATAAAATTCAATGTATTCATCTATAAAATCACAGTTATAGTGCTGTGTATGATGAAAAGTAGTAGTGAACTTTAAAAGGATTTTGTAAAGGAAAGAGGGCTTCCAAGGCTAATGATATTACAAGTTTTGACTCTTTAGAATCCATTTAGAGGGAAATTATTCACTGTTCTGGAATGATTGTGACCTTTTCAGAATTTAAATGATAAATCAGCAGAACTAGACTTACCCCCCTCCCCGAATATTGAAATAACATTTCATCTGTTACAATGTCTTGGTTGTTCCATTATCTGTGTTAATCATCTTAAGGATGAAGCCTTCCTATATTTTTCTTAAAAGAACAAGGTAATCCTAGTAAACTAAAGAGGGACTTTGAGACAGTGCTTAGGACCATAATATCTAGAAACTTAAGCTAATTATCATCAGTGTCAAACTACCAGGCAACCTGCACGCTTCGCCGGACTCACAACTGTTTGAGGATTGTTGAGTTAGACATGAGCATCTTAGATGCTGTTTTGTGACTATGGAATCTTTTTTCTATAAATTTAAGATCCCAAAATGGATGTGTTTTTAATTTCCAGATTAGCCATCTGGAAATTGTTGTTGAAGAAATGTAGCTGAACAGGTAGCTATTTCCCAAAATTCCATACCTTGCTCCTTTAGGAAGGGGTCCACTTATGGGTCAGACTTAGATGTGGATCTAAACCAGAGTAGCCCAGGAAGATGTGGCTCAGGTCCAAATGGTTCCTGACTCAGAAAAATTCAAGACACTAACCCTAATGCCAGCCTTGCACCCGAGAACCAACAGACTTTTACAATAAAGATGAACACTCACTGTATGCCAGGCATACTCAAAGGTGGATGTGGTAACTATCCTCATCTTACAGATGGAAATTGAGACTTGCCTACAGTGCCAGTGAAAGGAGTGTCCAAGCTTGAGTCTGTAGAATTAATGCCTCTGCTATCACATCTTGCATGGAACCCACTTCATTGTTGTGAACTTTCTCTGATTTACTCTCTTTTCCTGGCTCATGAATTTCTAAACCATCAGCAACTTTGATTTCTCTCATTTTTGAGGCTGTATATGACAGAGTCTTCAAATTTTCATTTGTTAGCTTATTCCTGTTTTACCACTCTCGAAATACTTATGGTTAACTAAACTTCCTTGTTTCACTTTTAGTACCCAGTCTTTTTTCCTTCTAATCATTCCTCTTCAGGGATTCTAAGTTTCTCTAGGAATCCTGAAGAACCAGTATCTTTTCTGATAGTTAAGAAGGGACCAGCAGTTAGCGTAATGGCTATGTCGCTGGACTCCCACGTAGTCAACCGTGGTTCGAGTCTCGGACCCGGTGGCTTAAACTCACGCCGGGCGCGTGTGCGTGTGTGCCCAAGATCCCGAGAGGAGAATGGAGGAGAAGGGATTGCGGCATGACCATCCCCTCTGGGGGGTGATTTCTCACTTTCTATCTCTCTGTCTCTCTCTGTCTGGCTGGCGAGTGCACGTGCCCTATGGCAAAAACCTCTCCAAAAAAAAAAGAATTCACCAATAAACTCCTAGGATTAATTTGGTCAACCTAAAACCTTCAAGAATAAAAACCTTTTGAGGTTCATAGAAGACTCTCTTGCCACTTATCTCAGAGTAGCTTGAACAAGGTCTACGGACCGCACTTTTCTCAAAGTTTCAGGGTTTGAATTAAGGTCACCCACAGTTCGGCAACTTTTGTACTGGAAATTAGAAAAGGGACCCATATGGGGACCAGCAAGTGGTGTGGTGGTTAATGATGCTAGACTCCCACATTGTCAACCATGGTCTGAGTCCTGGACCTGGCAGCTTGCTTTCTAACTCTCTCTCTCTCTTTCTTCCTCTCTGGCCAAATTAAAATAAGTAAAATGAATAAAGAAAGTTAAATAAAATAATTTTACAAAAAAAAAAAAAAGAAGGGTCCATGTATAGGGAAAATTTAGTGCCTTCAAATAACCTTTGTATACTTGAATTTAGTTATTAATTTATCCTGTCTGTAGACTGAACAAACTCAAGTCCTTTAGTTTGAAAACAAATTAAGTAAATCTTAAATGACTGCTCCATTAAACAGAATTACATTGATTTCTATCTGGTATCCTGTGCTTTTCCAAGGAGTTATAACTGGTCATTGATTTATTTCTTGTGGGCAAGTGTCTTAAATACAGTTGACCTACTTAGATTATCACAGCCACATCTTCCCTTTAAAGAGTGGCTTTTTTTTTCTTTTTCTATCTTTAGGGCCACTCTGGCTCTTTATTTTAGGATGTTTTCTTGGTTATTACATAGACTCAGCAATTCCCAAGGCAGGTTCTCAATATTCAGTGCTGTTTCCAGAAATGCCATGACATTTTCAGAATAAAATGAACCTTGATGAATTTTACTTTAAAAGACATAATTCTTTGTCATAGATCAGAGTAGACTAAGGAAATATAACTAAATGCAGTGCGGGATCCTGGATTAGATCCTAGAACAGAAAGAACATTAGTAGGAAAATAGGCAAAATTTGAATAAAAATCTGTATTTTAGTTAATAGGACAGTACCAGTGTTGGTTTCCTGTCATTGTACCATGGTTATATAAAATTTTAATATTAGGGGAAGATAGGTTAAGGATATGTGGGGACTCTTACAACTTTTCTCTAAATCTGAAAGTATTTTAAAATAAGAACATTTAGAAATACGTACATTGGGGGTCAGCAAGTGATATGGTGGTTAAGGTGCTGGATTCCCACATGGCTGACTGCAGTTCAAGGCCCAGACCTGGCAGCTTGAAAAATCACAACAAATAAATAAAAACTTTAAAAAAAAAAAAAAAGAGGAAAGAGAGAAGTGCATACCTTGTTCCAAATTATTTGAGAATTATGATCTTTACTCTTCTGGAGACACTCTCCAAGAGATTGATGATAACCTAAGATGTATCAGCATATGACTGCCCATGGAACTAGCCACAGAAATTCTTTCACTTTTGTTTCCATTTAAGTTAACATACCAGTCTGATGCAAACTCACTGAGGTCTATGGAGGGCAACACGATCTCATGAGAAAGTAAGAGACTGAGTTCAGATATAGGTTTTAGGCCCTTTCACCACTCACTATTGGTTTCTGTTGAAGTAGCAACTTGATTTTTCTGAGTCTGTTTCTACATGTTGGCAGTATAATACCCAGCCCTTGGTTTCTATAGGATTAAATAAGATTTATGTATGTGAATCCTTGTCATAAACTGTAAAGCACTATGAAAACTGTTTATTTTGATTAACATTCTAAGGAATCGTTTGGACAAAATAAAGATCGTCCAGTTTCAGGGATTATATTACATAAGGCTGACTCTCTTTAGGTAATTTTTCTTAGATTTAATTTTATTATCTCATTAAGTACAATAAAAGTCCATAGAGGATATATTTATAGTTGTGCTTATTTTGAACCTTTTATTACCAGCTGTCAGTTTGAGCCTAAACCATTATGACAGAGAAACACAGAGCAATAGACTGAGCATTGTAGTCTGTTTAATACAGAGATTTTTGATTTATTCAAGCTAACGCCTAGTCTTTTTGCTTTCGAAGTCTTGACACTGGGAAGAGAATTTCAAATACAAAAGCCCCAGATTTTTTAGTTTATATCTGACAGATCTAAAGTTGATTCTAAGTTCTTTTTTTTTTTAGGAGAGATTTTTGTTATAGGGTATGTGCACAAGACAGAGAGACAGAAAGCAAGATACCACTCCTAGGCAGATGGCCATGCCACAATCCCTTCTCCATTCTCCTCTCAGGGTTTTGGGCACACATACACACATGCCCAGCATATTTTAAGCCATCGGGTCTGGGAATCAAACCACAATCAACTATGTAGGAGTCCAGCAACATAACCATTATGCCATCTGCTGGCCCCATAAGTTTATATTTCAATTGGCTTAACTCTGATTTTGTACCTCTTAAGGGGCTGCTGTATGGCTTCAACCAAATATTAATTGTTCTTTCTGCTGTGTCTGTTGTCTGCTTATTTAGATGTTTCACTTAAAGCCGCCCATCAAGCTCAAACAGGTTCTTTTTTCCTTTTTTAAAAAAATTTGAATTCATTTATTTACCTCCGAGTCCCCAATCAGGGTCTATTTCAAAAATTCCAACCTTATGCCAAAACCAAGAAAAGTAAAAGAAATGTATTTTCTTTGCTTCTCTTTTTCTTTTTTATTTTCTAGTTTCCCTATAGGATGTGTGCATTCACCAGAGATAAACTGATAGAGAAGGAAGGTGAGAAATCATCTTCTAAGAGTGATGCCCAAACCATAATCCCTTCTTCATTCTCCTCTTGGGATTTCAGGCACTCACAGCATGTTTTCCAAGCTGTTGGGTCCAGGATTAAACTGCATAGTTGGCCATGTGGAATCTAGCAGTTCTAACCTCCAAGCCACCTACTGGCCCGAAAAGTGGGTTTTCGAGTGAAGTCAGTGCTATTCACCAGTAGTCCTCAGTGCTTATCTTCTCATAAAAAGAAATACTAAAAAAAAAAAAAAAAAAATTGTTACTGAATTGACAAAACCTCTGTTATCCTCAAGGAGTGCATTTTCCAACTCAGTAAGAAATAGTGTCTTAGCAGGAGTAGATGAAAACCCCTTTAGTTTGGTAAGTATGTATGTTTGGTGTCAAGACACATGTTCTAGGTCCAGCTCTGACATAGCAGTAATGAACTACTAAAGGGAAGCCAGATTCCATAGGGTGACCACATAAATTCTGGGCCCAGTCAGCCTGAAATATGGCAGCCACATGTATAAGTGCCCAGGATCCAATGGTCTAGATGGGGAGGAAGTGGATCTCAGTGGGACCAGACCCTGTGGAGGGTACTCCTTTCTTACTTTCTCTCACATGTGTAGGCACACATTTCATCATGAATTTAAAAAGCTACAATAAAAAGAGACCCATGCTCTACTTACTGGTGAGATTACTAGATTAGGAATGAAACAAGGATGGTCATTAATTTTTTTAATATGCTAAAGGGTTCCTGTGCTCACTGGAGAGAGGCAAAGAGAGAGAGAAAAAGTGACTGAGTGAGGGAAGATGAGCAAGCACCTTCTATGGGGCATGATCACGCCATAGTCCCATCTCCATTTCTCTTTTTAGAATATTGAGCACGCATGCACATATGCTCAGCATGTTCTTCAAGCCCCTGTGTCTAGGACTTAAACCATGCAGGTGGCCTTAACCACAGCACTACCAGTTGGCCCAGAATATTCATTATTAACATTGCCTTTACCATCGTGTTAGAGATATTAGCTCAGAGAAGAAATCATTTATATATAATTACAAAGGATTAATTAAAAATATCACTAGATGTTTGCCTTATCTAAGCAAATGCTGATTTAAGACAGATAGCTACAGGAAATTTAAGAAATATCTAATAATCTTTGTGGTAATTTTTCCTCACCAAGTCTATCCAGAAATGCCAGGGTTTCAACTAAGTCTTTTAAAATAAGAATCAAAAGCTTTAAATCCCTATGAATCTTTACAAATAACACAGGAATCATTAAAAATTTTAAAAAGTTCACAGGGACCAGCAGGTGGCGTGGTGATTAAGGCGCTGGATACTCCCACATGGTTGACCATGGTTTGAATCCCAGACCTGGACCTGGTGACCTGCTTTCTCACTTTCTCTCTCTCTCTCTCTCTCGCGCGGCGTCTCGTGCCTCGCTCTCTCTCTCTCTCTCTCTCTCTCTCTCTCTCTCTCTCTCTCTCTCTCTCTCTCTCTTTCTCTGTGTGTGTGTGTGTGTGTGTGTGTGTGTGTGTGTCTGATCAAATTAAAAATAAATGAATAAATAAAATTAATTTTTTTTTAAAAAAGTTCACTTTTTCCATTTTCACTTACAATTAAATCATTTTGGGAACCAGCAGTTAGCGTGATGGTTATGTCGCTGGATTCCCACATAGTCGACCGCAGTTCGCATCCCGGACCCGGTGGCTTAAAACTCACGCCAGGCGCATGTGCGTGCGTGCCCAAGATCCCAAGAGGAGAATGGAGAAGGGATTGCGGTGTGATCATCCCCCCTGGGGGGTGATTTCTCGCTTTCTGTCTCTATGTCTCTGTCTGGCGAGCGCACGCGCCCTGTAGCTAAAACTTCTCAAAAAAAAAATTAAATCATTTTATTTTATTTAATAAGTTATATGAATATATAATACTAAAGGTATCATAAGCAGGTGCTCAGCAAAAAGTGTCCTCTCAGCTCTATCAGAGGCAATTGATACCAGTTTTTTTTGTTGTTTTTTTTTTTTTTTTTTTTTTTTTTTTTTTTTTTTTTTTTTTTTGTGGATGTGCTCACCAGACAGAGAGAGACAGAGAGATAGAAAGTGAGAAATCACCCCCCAGGGGGGATGGCCACGCTGCAATCCCTTCTCCTCCATTCTCCTCTCGGGATCTTGGGCACGCACACACACGCACCCAGCATGAGTTTAAGCCACCAGGTCCAGGATGCGAACCGCGGTCAACTACGTGGGAGTCCAGCGACATAGCCATTATGCTAACTGCTGGTCCCAGATACCAGTTTTTTATTTATCATTCCAGAGGGGTTTTTTTTAAGGCATATATAAAACTATCTTCTTTTTACATTAATAGTAGCATGCCACATATATTGTCTGTGTTTCATTTTTTACTTCACAATGTCATTATGGAAATTGTGTCAAATCACATATGAGTCTATGCTTTTGATAACTACAAAATATTAGATTATGGTGATATACTATAGTTTAACCATTTATATATTTAGGTTACTTTCAACCTTTTGCTTTTATAAGCAAGGCTGCATGGAGGGCCTGGTACATTTGTATCTCTGAGTATGCATGCAGATACATTGAAAGTTAAATTCCTGGGGCCAACAGATGGCATAATGGTTACATTGCTGGACTCCCACATAATCACCTGTTGTTCGAGTCCCAGACCCGGCAGCTTAAAACTCACACTGGGCATGCCCAAAATCCTAAGAGGAAAATGGAAGAGAAGGGATTGCAGTGTGGCCATGCCCCTGGCGAATGATTTCTCCCTTTCTCTCTGTCTCTCTCCATCTTTCTGGCGAGCACACACGCCCTATAGCAAAAACCTTTCCAAAAAAAAAAAAAGAGAGAGAGAGAGAGAAAGAAAGAAAAGGTATTTCTAAATATGGAATTGCTCAATAGGTAAGTTCATATATAATTTTGTCAAATTGTTCTCATAGGGGCTGACAGTTCTGTTAATGACAGTTTCACTAACAGTGTCTGAGAGTACTTTCCCCTAATAGGAAGTTTTTGTGTTTTGTGTGTTTTTTTTTGTTTGTTTGTTTTTTGGTTTTTTTTTTTTTTGGTGGGGCCATTTTTGGGAACAGGAAAGACTTCTGAGTTATATTTAGAAAGGTTTTCCCCATTTTGGGATTTTTTTAAAAAAATCCTTGATATCTTATTTTAATACTTTGATCATTTCATTTTCATATTTAAAATGAGTAAGGCTATTTTAATTCTTTTTTCTCAGCTGACTGTCAAGTTTTCCTAGTATCATTCTGAATAATTCATCTTTCTCTCACTAAAGGGAGATATCAGCTTTATGACATATTAGATTCCTGTATGAGCTGGGATATTCTTCAACTTTCCTGTATCCATAAGGATAGTCTGCATTATGCCACGGTAACAACCAACCTTGAAATCTCAGTGGCTTGTAACAATAAGTATTTTCCTTCCTTTTGGTACATGTCTATCAAGAGTTAACTGGAGGCTCTGTTGCACATCTCCTCATTCAAGAACTTAAGCTTATGGAGTTGCTACTATCTTGAACATTGCCAGCTGTCCAGGCCAAGGGAAAGAAGGTCCTAGAAAGTTTCACACCATCAATAAAATGTTCAGCCTGGAAGTGATATATTTTGGTTCCCTTTATAACTCATTAACAAATATGAATCACATGACCTTCTAACAAGGGGGCCAAGAAGTATATTCAGAAGGTAGAAAGCTGAAAAATGTTTGGAAAAAGCAACTATAGCTATCATCTCTTTTCTGTCCTATTAATCTGTCAGTTCATAGTAGCACGTGTTTTTCTTTTTTTTGAATATTTCTGGCTATTCTTTCATTTTCACTTTTACTGTTGAACTATTAACTTCTCCAGCCATTCTCTTCCTTTTATAAAAAGACAAACTCTGTGGGTATTTTTTATTGTATCTACATTAAATTTAGAGATTTAAGGAACATTGATATCTTTATAACATATACTCTTCACAACCAGGAAAAGGATATATCTTTTAATGTGTTTTTTATTTTTTAAGAGGTTTTTGCCATGGGGCATATGCTCACTGGAGAGACAGAGACAGTGAAAGGGATAGTGAAAAATCACCCCTCAGGGGCAGCGACACACACACACACACACACACACACACACACACACGGTGTGAATTTCAAACAACTGAGTCCGGGACTGAACTGCAGATGGCCATGTGGAAGCTGAGAATGACTTAACCACCACACCATCTGCTGGCCCAAAGAATATATCTTTTTAATTATTCACATCTTTTCTATTTTGCATTTTTTTTTCTTAAGTTGATTTATTTCTTCCATGAGAGAAACAGGGAGAGAAAGAGAAACAGAGAGACAGAGAGAAGGGTACTCCCAACAGGATTTTCACACTCCCAGTCCTGATGCCCCCTACTGGGTGTCAGTCTGCCCAGATCATGGCATGCTCCAGGAGGTCCTGGGTCCAGTTGTACCACCATCTGGCCCTTATATATTCTTAATTAGATTGTGTACATTTATTAACAAGTGTTCTTTTTCATGTTTATTTTACTGTTATCTGTAAGTAATGATAATTTTAATTCTTTACAGGCAGGTTGGCTTTCATGAGAGATTAGAAAAGATACAACCAGCTCTCAAGTAACATCTGTTTCCAAACAGAAGATTTTTTTGGGGGGGAGGGGGAGAGGTTTTTGCTATAGGACGCATGTGCTCACCAGAAAGACAGAGACAGAAAGCGAGAAATCACCCCCCAGGGGCGATGGCCGTGCCGCAATCCCTTCCCCTCCATTCTCCTCTCGGGATCTTGGGCACGCACGCACACGCGCCCGGCGTGAGTTTTAAGCCACCGGGTCCGGGACACGAACCGCGGTCGACTACGTGGGAATCCAGCGACATAGCCATTATGCTAACTGCTGGTCCCCCAAACAGAAGATTTTTTTTTTAATTTTTATACTGAAAATTCTCCTTACATGATCCATTAATACATATTTGTATTAATCTGTATTAAGTATCTGTATAAAATAAGTAGATTAACATTACACCAACGATAAGTACTGTTTACCTCAGCAATTGGAAGCACTTAGGAAATTTTTTTTAACATTCATGATGGTTCTTTTTAATTATTTTATTTTAACTTTATTTATTTATTTTCATTAGACCTGGGCGGGGCTGGGGGTGATGGAGAAAGTGAGAAGTCAAGCCTCCATATCTGGCACTCGAACCATGGTTGGCCACATAAGAGTCCAGCGTTCTTAGCCACCATTCCACCTGCAAGCCCCAGGAAATTTTTATTTTTATTTTTAATTTTTTTGGAGAAGTTTTTCGCTATAGGGCGTGTGCGCTCGCCGGACAGAGAGAGACATAGAGACAGAAAGCGAGAAATCACCCCCCAGGGGGGATGGTCACGCCGCAATCCCTTCTCCTCCATTCTCCTCTCGGGATTTTGGGCACGCACACACACGCACCCGGCATGAGTTTTAAGCCACCAGGTCCGGGATGCGAACCATGGTCGACTACGTGGGAGTCCAGCGACATAGCCATTATGCTAACTGCTGGTTCCCAGCCCCAGGCCTTTTTTTTTTTTTTTTTTTTTTGGAGAGATTTTCACTGTAGGGCGCGTGCGCTCGCCACACAGACAGAGAGAGACATAGAGACAGAAAGCGAGAAATCACCCCCCAGGGGGGATGGTCACGCCGCAATCCCTTCTCCTCCATTCTCCTCTCGGGATCTTGGGCACGCACGCACACGCGCCCGGCGTGAGTTTTAAGCCACCGGGTCCGGGACACGAACCGCGGTCGACTACGTGGGAATCCAGCGACATAGCCATTACGCTAACTGCTGGTTCCCGCCCCAGGACATTTTTAAGGATTGTATTTGTTTAGTGCTCTACGGGTATTAGTTATGTCCACCTGGTAAAAATCAGGAGCTGATGTGCCATTAATGTACACTAAGGTCTGACTTCAGTTAAAGAGGTTCATTGACCCACTCATTAGAGTAATTAGAGTATGGTTTTGAGAGACATAGACATTGCTTTCTATTTCATTTTGATTTCCTTCATTGCAAGAAAGGCATGTTTTGGGGAAAAACCCACCGTTTTAAAAACTATGTAGGTATTGGGAACCAGCAGTTAGCGTAATGGCTATGTCGCTGGACTCCCACGTAGTCAACCGCGGTTCGTGTCCTGGACCCGGTGGCTTAAAACTCACGCCGGGCGTGTGTGTGTGCGTGCCCAAGATCCCGAGAGGAGAATGGAGGAGAAGGGATTGCGGTGTGACCATCCCCCCGGGGGATGATTTCTCGCTTTCTGTCTCTATGTCTCTCTCTGTCTGTCTGGCGAGCCCATGCGCCCTACAGTGAAAATCTCTAAAAAAAAAAAAAAAAAAAAAAAACTATGTAGGTATTGTATTACACTTAGACTTTTTCAAGTTGAGATTGGAACCACTCATTTTTTCCTATTCTTTTCACTAACTTTGTGTTAATTACAATGTGAAGCTTAACCTGGCTATTTTCCTTTTTTATAACTTGTCTTCCATTATATCCTCCTATCTCAGCATTACTCTTTATTCTTTTTCCTGCAACTCATGCTTTTAAGAATCCTGCCATTAATTAATCACGAGACCATGAAATATTAATCAATATTTAAATGCTTATAACAGATTCTTTGTAAACTTGTAGTTCTTATACAGTTGTGCTTGGGATGGAGAGATCATAAAGGAATATAAACTTAGATTTTAATCCCTCGCCATCATCAAAGTGAAGTCTCCTAAACATTTGATGGAATGATATAAATTAAAAGTAGAGGCATAATCATTACATAAAAATGGAGAAAAGGTCTTTATAGAGAATAGCTCTTAAGAATGTAGCAGAGCAAAAATAGGTCCACCAAAATAACAAACACTTGAAATAAAAAATGTTCAAGAAAATAAACTTCAATTATGGTAAACAAAGGTGTCACCTTAGGCTTGCTTTTAGAATTTTAGCAACATTACCAAAGAGAAAAACTGTTCATAACCCAAAGAAAACAAATGCAGCAGAAAAAAACAGAAAAGACTCAACTATAGAAGAATTGGAATTGTCAATAATAGGGCTAGAAAGGAACAAAGACTGTAGGAACAGTTTAGGATTCAAACAAACAAACACATTGAAGTACTGTGATAAAAGACATAAAACATTTATAACATCTTTTCTTCTTAAATTAAACATTGTTATAAAATCTCTTTTCTTGATACTTCTATAGATATGCCACATTTCTTTTATTTAGTGTTCATAACATAATTTCTTGGAGCTTATTACTCTCATACTTTCCATCCTTTTATATTAAAATTGTATATCTTTTATATATTAGTTTTGGATTTAGATTTAGATTTACAATATTTTTTAGATTCATTTTACATAAAGTCCCCATGATGATGTATACTATATATATTTTTAACAGAACTTTACATTTTTCCATCTGCCAAATGTTTTCTCCCGTTGCACCTCACACTCACCCTTTACCCATTCTCTACCATCCACTCCCTCCCCTGGAAGTCCCTGGCATTCACTCCCATCCTTTCTACCATCACATCTTCAGATCTCTCAATGTCTGCCATCATAGAGTGCAGATACTAGGTACAAACTGAATGGAGTTATACAATATGTGCCTTTGAAAGTCCAGGTCACTTCGCTTAACATTAAGTCTTCTACATTCATCTACTTTGAGTCAAACGATAGGAACTCATTCTTTCTTATAGCTGATTAGTATTCCATAGTATTTTTTTATTTTTATTTTTTCATTTCATTTTCTTCCATACATTCAATCACATTATTATTTATCTTGCAAAATGGATATTTCAGCAGGTGAGTATTCCATAGTATTTATGTGCCACAGTTTTTCAACCCATTCACTGGTTTTGGGACACTGAGGTTGGTTCCATGTCTTAACAGTTGTGAATAGTGCTGCAATAAACATACATAGACAAGTGTCCTTCCGATGGAGTGTCTTCCTATCCATTGGGTAAATAGCAAAGAGTGGGATTATCAGGTCATATGGTACTGGGCTATATAACATCCTTTAATGCAAAAACAAACAAACAAACAATGAAATCAATAATGAAGTGGTTAGTAAAACTGAGGCTAAATGGAAACATCCAGAATAAAATTCAGATGGAATAGACAGATTAGAACAGTTCTATTAAACCAAATGTTTTTATTCCCCTAACTCTCCTCTAAATATTGGGTGGAAGTACAAATAGAAGGAAGCCTCAGGAAAGGAAACATTGAAGAAGTTATAGTGAAAAATTGATCTTTGCCTACGAATTGAGAGCTAGTGGAGTTCTTATTTTCCAGATTTGGCATTAAAGATAGAATACCCAGATAACTACTTACCAGTTTCTTGAAACTGAAAAGGAAGAACTACCCTCTAGAAAATAAAAAATAGGAATGTCCTCAGACTTTCAACTCAAATGATAGAAGAAGATGCATTTAGAAAAATATTTACAGAATGCCAGCCAATTATTTTGTCTAGCTGTCTGCCTTTTAAAGATAAAAGATTTTTGATCCCTGATACCATTTTGTCTGATAGAACTCAGATGTCTATTTCCAATAGCGAAGTATCAGAGAAGATATAAAAGACAGGGAATGTAGAGAGACCTTGGGCATATAAGAGGCAGAAACTGGAGTACTTTGAAGAAAGTGGGAAAGCGGTATCATCCAGTACTGCCAGCTGAGGTGCTTAGGCTCAAGACTTCTCAGTTCAGGATCGCTATCTGAGATCTACATTCCTTGTGGGCCTCAAACATCTGGAAAAACAACCTTACCTTCACTCAGGGATGATTATAAAATCTTGTTTGCTATAGCGCATAGAACTAACAATTTATAGATTTATCATGAAAAATAGAATTTTCAGATGAATTTGAATATTGACAACATAGGAGTAAAATGAATGTTTATACTCTTTGTCTTAGGTAAGTTACACGGTAAAAACAATTAAAATCAGTAACTTTGGTGAATTTAAAGTTAGAATAAAGGAATGTAAGTCTTTTTAAGATGCATTTCTTCCCTGATATAGTAAGATCTAGAGGGCCCAAGTGTTTGACATGCATTGGCGTACTCTCAGTGTGGAGGAAAATGTGCTTTAATTCTATATATGTAATCTGTACACACAAACTATAACTCACACCTTCTCCCTTTAAATCTTTTAATACCTTTGTCTCTACTATCTTTTATGTGTAGATGTAGACACATATTGGTCAACTATATCACTGATTTTTTATTTTAAAATAAATGTTATATTTTGTAGTGCTAATAGATGTACAGCATTGAAAATCCAAAAGATAGACACATGAAAAGACTATCCTCCCCAGGTTCTTTGGTCGCGCATCAAAAGCAGCTCATGTTATCGATTTCATGGGTATCTTCTAGGGATAATTTATATATATTCAAGCCAGTTCCTTTAACTTTAATAGCAGAGTCTACCACATCTATCTAATAACAGATATGTCTGTCATCTTACCAACCTCTGGCATGGTAGAGAGCAGTCAGCTATGAGTAATCTGAGCTGTGGGTCACCTGCCCTTGATTGTTAATGCAGACACAGAACCTATCTAATTCTGTCAGACTTGGGTTATTGCAGTAGGGCCAGGTACTGGCGAGTCCAGTGAGTCCACACTGTGGCTCACCATCTGAACCTTAGCAGTAGGTCTGAGTGAATGGTCAGGCCTTCTACAGTTGTTGCCTTTTTATTTTTTAAAAGATTAATTGATTGATTTTTTATTATATTGTTATTCTTTAATTTGATCAGAGGGAGAGAGAAACAGAGAGAGAGGGAAAGTGAGAAAGCAAGCCACCAGGTCTGGGACTTGAACTGTGGTCAGCCACATGGACTCCAGCACCTTAGCCATCATGCCACCTGCTGGCCCCTCTACGGTTGTTGTTTTTGTTTTTTTTTTTTTAAGTTTTTAAAAAGTTATTTATTTATTTAATTTTATTTGTTGTTATAATTTATTTTTTTAAAGAATTATTTATTGGGACCAACAGGGTAATGGCTATGTCGCTGGCCTCCCATGTACTCGACCGCATTTCAAGCCCCGTACCCAGTAGCTTAAACTCACACCGGGAACGTGTACATGCATGCCCAAGACCCCGAGAGGAGAATGGAGGAGAAGGGATTGTGGTGTGGCCATCCCCCCTGGGGAGTGATTTCTCACTGTCTGTCTCTCTGTCTCTCTCTGTCTTTCTGGCGAGTACACTCACTCTATAGCAAAAAAGAAACAAAAGATTTATTTATATGGTAGGCAGTTACTGCACCTGCCCTAAAAAACTTTCCAGGTTAGGCTGCAAAATAAATATTCAAAAATTAGTAGCTTTTTGGGATCAGCAGTTAGCATAATGGCTATGTGGCTGGACTCCCACGCAGTCGACCGCGGTTCGAGTCCCGGACCCGGCGGCTTAAACTCACACCGGGCGCGTGTGCGTGCGTGTCCAAGATCCCAAGAGGAGAATGGAGGAGAAGGGACTGCGGCGTGGCCATCCCCCCTGGGGGGTGATTTCTCACTTTCTGTCTCTCTGTCTCTCTCTGTCTGGCAAACGCACACGCCCTATAGCAAAAACCTCTCAAAAAAAAAAAATAAGTAGTAGCTTTTTTTCTATGCCAAGGATAACTAGTTTAGAAAATATAATGGATCGGACCAGCAGTTGGCATAATGACTATGTCGCTGGACTCCCATGTAATCAACCGCAGTTCAAGTCCCGGACCTGGTGGCTTAAACTCACGCCAGGCACATATGCATGCGTGCCCAGGATCTCTAGAGGAGAATGAAGGAGAGGGGATTGTGGCATGGCCGTCCCCCTTTGGTGGGTGGGGGTGATTTCTCACTTTCTGTCTCTCTGTCTCCCTCTGTCTTTCTGGCGAGTGCACTAGCCCTATAGCAAAAGCCTCTCAAAAAAGAAAGAAAGAGAGAGAGAGAGAGAGAGAGAGAGAGAGAGAGAGAAAGAAAGAAAGAAAGAAAGAAAGAAAGAAAGAAAGAAAGAAAGAAAGAAAGAAAGAAAGAAAGAGAAAGAAAGAAAGAAGAAAGAAAGAAAATATAATGGAAAAAAAGGTTCCATTCTGGGGTCAGGTGGCATGGTGGTTAAGGAGCTGGACTCCTATATGACCAACCATGGTTCAAGTCCCAGACCTAGTGGCTTGAAAATCATCCTGGGCTAGTATATATAAATGCCTAGAATCCCAGGAGAAGAATCAAGGAGAAGAGATTGCAACATGGCTTTCCCCCCTGGAGGGTATTATCTCATTTTTCACTCTTACCATCTCTCTCTGGCAAGTGCACATGCCCAGTGGCAAAAATCTAAAGGGAAAAAAATTTTCGTTCGTAGTATAAATAAATGTAATAACTAGGAATAAACTAAAGAAAATTGGAAAACGTGTATGAATAAGCTATACACATCTACTGAAAGAAATAAAATAAGGTTAGAATAAATAAAAAGACATGTCATGTGCCTGGATATGAAGACTTTCCTTAGTTTCTTTTATGCTCTTTTTTTTTTTTTAAGAGGTTTTTGCTATAGGGCGTGTGCGCTCGCCAGACAGACAGAGAGAGACAGACAGAAAGCGAAAAATCACCCCCCGGGGGGATGGCCACGCCGCAATCCCTTCTCCTCCATTCTCCTCTCGGGATCTTGGGCACACACACACACATGCCCGGCATGAGTTTTAAGCCACCGAGTCCAGGACACGAACCGTGGTCGACTATGTGGGAGTCCGGCAACATAGCCATTATGCTAACTGTTGGTCCCTTCTTTTATGCTCTTATAACAATACCATAGACTGGGTAATTTATTCTATTTTTTAAATTATTTTATTTCATTTCATTTATTATTATTTTGTTTCTAATTTAACTAGAGAGAGACAAAGAGAGGGAGAGTGAGAAAGCAAACTGCCAGAGCTGGGACTCGAACCATGGTCAGCCATTTGGGAGTCCAGGGTGTTTAACTACCATGCCACCTGCTGACCCCAGACTAGGCAATTTATAATGAACAGAAATGTATTTCTCACAGTTGTAGAGGCTGAGAAGTCCAAACTCAAAGTAATGGCATCTGGTGAGGGCCTCCTTTTTTTTTTTTTTAATTAACTTTATTCATCCACTTCTTTATTTTAATTTGACTGGAGAGGGACAGAGTGAGAGCAAGAGAGAGAGACAGGGCAAGTGAGAAAGCAAGTCAGGGGGAACCAGCAGTTAGTGTAATGGTTATGTCTCTGGACTCCCATGTTGTTGACCTCGGGTTTGCGTCCCGGACCCGGTGGCTTAAACTCACGCCGGACGTGTGTGCGTGCCCAGGATCCCGAGAGGAGAATGAAGGAGAAGGGATTGTGGCGTGACCATACCCCCTGGGGGTTGATTTCTCGCTTTCTGTCTCTATGTCTCTCTCTGTCTGCCTGGTGAGCGCACGTGCCCTATAGCGAAAAAAACTCTCAAAATAAATAAATAAATAAATAAATAAAAATAAAAAAGAAAGCAAGTCAGGGACTCAAACCATGATCGGCCATGTGGGAGTCTAGAGCCCTTAACTACTACGCCACCTGTCGGCCCTGTGAGGGCCTTTTTAATACATCATAACATGGCAGAAGGCATCACATAAAGGGCAAAAAGAAGGTGAGAAAGACAAAAGGGGATTTAGATTCATCCTTTTATAAGGAACCCACTCCTGTGATAACAGATCCACTCTCTCCATTATGGCATTCATCTATTAATGAGATCAGAGCCCTATAGACTAATCATCTCCTAAAGGCCCCACCTCAGTAATGTTGATATAATGACAGTTAAATTTCTTTCTTTTTTTTTTTTTTTTGAGAGAGAGAGTTGTTTTTTTTGTTTGTTTTTGTTTTTCTTTTAACTATAGAGCTTGTGTGCTTGCTCGAGAGACAGAAAGCGAGAAATCACCCCCTGGGGGGGATGGACACGATACAGTTTGTTTTTGTTTTTCTTTTAACTATAGAGCTTGTGTGCTTGCTCGAGAGACAGAAAGCGAGAAATCACCCCCTGGGGGGGATGGCCACGCTACAGTCCTTTCTCCTCCATTCTCCTCTCGGGATTTTGGATGCACACGCACACATACACACCCACCGTGAATTTTAAGCCACCAGGTCCGAGACTCATATCACTGTCAACTATGTGGGAGTCCAGTGATGTAACTGTTATGCCATCTGCTGGTCCCCATAAACCATCTTAATTTTTAAAATCTTGTCTAGGCCAGACCAAATACATTTACAGGCCAGTTTACAGGCCTTGAGTTTGTGAGCTCCGCTGTATAGTTTTGATTTTGGTTTCAAGATTATGTCTAACCTTTTTAAATGAGTCATGATACTCCTATGCTGTACCATACTTCTTTTTCTATCCTTTTTTATCTGTACTCTGGATCAGTTTACATAGCAGAGGAATTGTCTTGGCAGGTTTGTTGGGTTCTAACTCCATTGCCATCAGGGACTGGGGCCTTTTTTTTTTTTTTAAGAATTATTTTGTTTAACTTACTTACTTCCTCCCTCTCTCCCTCCTTTCTTTCCTCCCTCCTTCCTTCCCTCCCTCCTTTCTTTCTCTCTCTCCCTCTTTCTTTTCTTTTCTTAATTCTTTCTTCTTTCTTTCTCTCTCTTCTCTTCTCTTCTCTTCTCTTCTTTTTTTACCAGAAAGACAGAGATAGAGAAAGAAAGTGAGAAGGCAAGCTACCAGATCTGAGACTCAAACTGTGGTCATCCATGTGGAGTCTAGCGCTCTTAACTACCATGCCACCTGCTGGCCCCTAGGGACTGGGGCCTTTTATAAAAAACATTTCTGTATTTTCAGGTTTTTCCTCTTGAGCCAACTTTGATTCTTTTATTTTTATAAAATCTATTTAATCCAGGTTTTTTAATTATTTTTTTAATTCTCTTACAGTTTTTTTTTTAAATATCTACCTAATAATAGTTTTAATCTCTTTCTTATATTCTAAATATTGTGGTTGGTTGACTGATATTGCCTCCCCTTGATTTTTCTGCTTCTAATTCATCTAATTTTGTGTTTTAAACTTCCTTTTTTGTTTTTAATTTTTTAATTTATTTTAATTTGACCAGAGAGACAATCAGAGAGAGAGAAGGAAAGCGAGAAAGCAAGCCCCCAGGTCCGAGACTCGAACCATAGTTGGCCATGTGGGAGTCCAGTGCCTTCAACCACCACGCCACCTGCCAGTCTCGCCCCCCCCCCCTTTTTTTTTAAGAATTATTCTACTTAAATTTTTTTATTTAATTTATTTTAATATGACCAGAGAGGGACAGAAGAGCAAGAGTGAGCAAAAGAGAGAAAGCAAGCTGCCAGGTTGAGGGCTTAAACTGCAGGTGGCTATGTGGGAGTCCAGTGCCCTTAACCACCACATCACCTGTTAAAACCCTTGTTTTAACCTTTCTTAATTCTGACTTATACTTTGTTCTTTTTCTTTCCTTTGTTCCCTTAATTCCATTTTTCTTTTTAGATTGATTACTTTTTTTTTCTTTTTAGTTTTTTTCCTTATGGTGTGTGTGCTGGCAGGCAAGGGAGAGAGATAGTGAGAAGGAAAGTGAAAAATAACAACAACCCAACTCCCCCCCAACCCCGGCATGACCACACTGCAATCCCTTCTCCTCTATTGTCATCCTGGAATTTTGGGCACATATGCACACGTGCTTGGCATGATTTTCTTGTTCTTTTTTTTTAAAGAGGTTTTTTGCCAGGACCAGCAGATGGCATAATGGTTATGTCACTGGACTCTACCGTTGTTCGAGTCCCAGACCCAGGAGCTTAAAACTCAACGCAGGGCATGTGTGTTTGCGTGCCCAAAATCTTGAGAGGAGAATATTGGAGAAGGGATCGTAGCATAGCCATCCCCCCACCCTGGGAGTGATTTCTTGCTCTCTCTCTCTGTCTCTCTCTCTGGCAAACACATGCTCTATAGCAAAAATTTCTCTCTTAAAAAGAGTTTTTTTGCCATAGGATGTATGTGCTTGACAGAGAGAGACAGAGATAGAGGAAAAGTGAGGGGGATGGCCATGCTACAATCCCTTCTCCTCCATTGTCTTCTCAGGATTTTGGGCATTTGGGCACATGTGCACATTCACCTGGCATGTTTTTCAGGCCACTGGGTCCAGAATTCAAACAGTGTAGTCAGCTGCATTAACCACCAAGCCACTGGCTGGCTCTAAATTTTTCTTAGAGTCATTTTAAGTGTTTTCTTATAAACAGAGTATAGCTAAATATTGTTTTTATGTAACCTTGGAGTCATTTTTTTTTAAATAAACTCATGCTTAATTCTGTTTTTTCTTCTTTTGCCTATTTTCTTTTTTAAAAAAATAGCTCTTTTTAAAAAGAATTATTTATTTAATTTCATTTGTTCATTTATTTTAATTTGAGCAGAGAAAGACACATATACAGAGAGAGAGAAGGAAAATGAGAAAGTAAGCCAGCAGATCCAGGACTCAAACCATAGTTGACCATGTGGGAGTGTCCAGCATCTTAACCACCATGCCACCTGCTGGTCCCCTTTTGCCCATTTTCTAATTGAATCATGTATTAGTTTCTTAGAACCATTGTAACTAAGTACCATAAACTAGGTGCATTATAACAACAAAAAAATTATTGTCTTATAGTTCTGGGATCTAGAAGTCTGAAATCAGTATGTTGTCAAGGTTGGTTCCTTCTAAGGGCTCAGATAGGATCTGTTGTGTTCCATGCCTCTGTCCTAGCTTCTGGCAGTAGCCAGCAGTTGTTGGCCATCCTTGGCTTATTGCTGCAGCACTTCAGTCCCACCTTCGCCATCACATTGCATTCTCCCCTCGCACGTCCATCTTTCTCTGTCTCTTCTTCTCTTATAAGGAGACTAGTCATGTTGAAGTAAGAATTGACCCCTATGGACCTCACACTAGTAGCTGGTGGCTTTATAAGAAGAGGGATAGGGACCAGCAGTTAGTGTAATGGCTATGTCGCTGGACTCCCATGTAGTCGACCACGGTTCAAGTCCCGGACCCAGTGGCTTAAACTCACGCCAGGCAAGTGTGCGTGCATGCCCAAGATCCCGAGTGGAGACTGGAGGAGAAGGGATTGCAGCATGGCCATTCCCCCTGGGGGGTGATTTCTCGCTTTCTATCTCTCTGTCTTTCGGGAGAGCGCACGTGCCCTATAGTGAAAACCTCTCCAAAAAAAAAAAAAGAAGAAGAAGAAGAGGGATAGAGGTCACAACTGACAGAAACATGCTCTTGCAGTCTCACCATGTGTCACTTTCAGACTCTGCAGAATCCTGGCCTGCAAAAAGGCCTTTACTAGATATGACACTTCAGCCTTGGGCCACCAGAATTGTGACCTGAATAATCTTTTATTCTTTATAAATTACCCAGTCTATAGTATTCAGTTATAGTAACAGAAAAATTAACTAAAACACTTCTTTTTACATCTTCTTAATTCAGTCTTTTATAATGCCAAGTTTTTTTTTCATTTTAATTAAGTCTAATTTTTTCCAATTGTGGACTTTGTTGATGGCATTGTCTAGAACTTTTTGCATAACCTTAGATCTTGAATGTTTTCGCCTATGTTTTTTTTATCTGTATTATAGTTTTGTATTTTATATTTAGGTTGATCCATTTTGATTTTTTTGTGTGTATAAGGTTAAAGTCAAGGTTCAGTTTTCTTGTTATTTTTTAAGAATTATTTTATTTAACTTTATTTATTTATTTATTTATTTATTTTAATTTGACCAGACAGGGACAGAGTGAGAGAGCGAAAGTGAGAAAGCAAGCCACCAGGTCCAGGACTCGAACCATGGTCGAACATGTGGGAGTCCAATGCCTTTAATCACCATGTCACCTGCCGGCCCCTAGGTTCAGTTTTTTGACTATGGATCATTCGTTGCTTCAGTACTGATTGTTGAAAATGACTTCATGGGACCAGCAGTTAGCGTAATGGCTATGTCACTGGACTCCCATGTAGTTGACCATAGTTCAAGTCCTGGACCTGGTGACTTAAACTCATGCTGGGCCCGTGTACGCCCAAGATCCTGAGAGGAGAATGGAGGAGAAGGAATTGCAGCATGGCCATCCTCCCTGGGGGGTGATTTCTCGCTTTCTGTCTCTCTGTCTCTCTCTTTCTGGCAAGCACATGCACCCTATAGCAAAAACCTCTTAAAAAAAAAATGACTTCATATAAGTGCTTGTACACATTTCTCAAAAATCATTTAGGCTGGGCCAGCAATTGTCATGGTGGTTAAGGCACTGGACTCTCACATGGTGGAACACGGTTCAAGTCCCAGACCTGGTGGCTTACTTTCTCACTTTCCTTCTGTCTCTCTGATTCTCTCTGGTTAAAAAAAAATAATGATGGTGATAAATACAATTAAATAAATAATTCTTAAAAATATATTTTTAAAAAATCATTTAGGCATGGGCTAGCAAGTGGCATGTGGTTAGGGCACTGAACTCATGCATGGCCAACTGCATTCTGAGCCTTGAACCCAGTGACTTGAAAGTCATACTGGGGGGCCTGCAGGTGACATGGTGATTAAGGGCACTGGACTCCCACATGGCCAACCACGGTTCAAGTCCCAGACCTGGCGGTTTGCTTTCTCACTTTCCCTCTCTCTCTGGTCAGATTAAACTAAATAAATAAATAAATTTAAATGAAATAATTATTTATAAAGAAAGAAAGAAAAAAATATCACACTGGGCATGAGTGTATATCCAGTCCCAAGAGTCTCGAGAATGGAAAAGGGATTGCAAAGTGGCCATCCCCCTGGCGGGGGGGTGATTTCTCATTTTCCCTTTCTGTCTCAGGTGAGCTCATGTGCTATATGCAGAGATCTTAAAAAACAATTTTTAAAAAGTAGGCATATTCGTAGGTCTATTTCTGGGTTCTCTATTCTGTTCCATTGATCTATGGGTTTATTTTGATTACTATAGCTGTTACAAGTCTTTAAGTCGAGTAGACTGATTCCTGTCCGTTTCTTCTTCTTCTTTTTAGTTTTTTTGTTAAATTGCCAGAGGGCATGAATACTTGCCAGAGAGACAGAAAGGAAGAGGAAGAAAGCACCCTCAGAGGGTCATGATCATGCCACAGTCCCTTCTCCATTTCTCCATCTTGTTGGGATTTGCCATATGCATGCACATGGACCTGACTTGTTTTTCAAGCTGCTGGGTACAGGATTTGAACCACAGTCAGCCATGTGAGATTTGGCTCCCTTAACCACTAGGCTACCACTAGTGCTTGGGCTGGCCACCACTATTTTTTTTAATTGCCAGAGGGCATATGCACGAGAGAGAGAGAGAGAGATTGAGAGCACACCCCTAGTGAGGTATGGTCATGCCACAATCTCTTCTCCATTTCTCTATCCTGTCAGGATTGGGGGCATACATGCACATGCACCTAGAATATTCTTCCAGCTGCCAGAGTCAGGATTCAAAGAAGGTTATTGGTTTAAAAGTTTGAAAATTTTAAGACTGTTTTCTTTTTCTCATTTTCAGATTGATATTTTTTTAAGAGATATTTTTGCTATAGGGCTCATGCACTTGCGAGAGAGACAGAAAGTGAGAAATCACCCCTCAGGGGGGATGACCACACTGCAGTTCTTCTCCATTATCCTCTTGGGACTCTGGGCACGCACGCACACATGCCTTCTTGAGTTTAAGCTGCTAGGTTCAGGACTTGAACTGTGTTCGACTATGTGGGAGTCCAGCAAAGTAACCATTACACCATCTGCTGGTTCCAAGATTGAACATTTTCATGTTTATTGCTTACCAGTATTACTTCAGAGAAATGAATTTTAGTGAATGAATGCAACTTGCAAAGCTTTTTATGTAAAATTCAGTCTCTGGAATAGTGCTAGATACATAATAAGCACTCAATAAATATCTGGCATAATAAATAAATGGCAAGAATATTAATTCTTTTTCTGTTTTGTTTATTTCAAATGGGGTAAAGCCTTAGAAAATTTTTGTTTGTACATGTACAGAGATAATGCTGTCCTGAATCTTAGTGTTTAGAACTAATTCTTTTCTATTTTTTTCTTCCCCCACAGTTCATCCATGAGCTCCGATTTCCCACATTACAACTTCAGGATGCCTAATATTGGATTCCAGAATCTGCCTCTCAACATATATATTGTGGTTTTTGGCACTGCTATATTTGTCTTCATTCTTAGTTTGCTCTTCTGTTGCTACTTGATTAGGTAATCCATTTTCATTTTATATTATTTCAGAATATGTTTAGCATCAATAATAAACTTTCCCCCTTAGATTTTAAAAGAAAGGTAAGCAAATTTTTCAAAATTAAAGCAGCTTAACGTTTTAATCATCTGCAAATTAGTAATCAGTAAAGCACCTTTGTATAGTCTTCAATCCTGTCTGCTGATAAGGTGTCTTATACTCTTTAGGAAAAAACTGTCCTCATTTATTTTTCTACCATATTAACACCTTATCCAGATATACCATATCATTGTCCCCAAAATTTAATCTACTTTTACAGAGGTTTCAAAAATGCCTTTCAAAAAGGGTGTTACATTAGCTAAAGTCAGAGATCAGAAAACAATGTCCAAGACAAGTTCCAACCTTTTAAAAAGCTTCTTATGGTCTCTCAAGGAAATTTTAAGTTCCCTTTTATTGTCAGACTAGTTGAGTGTTCAGGTTATCAGTTATTTGCATAAAGCACTAAATATCTACAAGCCCTTCAGCACATGGATACACAAATGACAGGATAATACATTACTTGAGGGATGTGATGGTTTGAGAGGAAAGATGCACAGTTGACTGACTCCTAATTATTCAAGCAAACATTTTTATTTAAAGTTTTTTAATAGGGCTTAATTTTCTTTTTATATATAATTATTTATTTTATTTTATTTATTCATTCATTTATTTTTTAATTTGACCAGAGAGAGACAGAGGGTGAGAGTGAGAGAGAGGAAGTGAGAAACCAAGCCACTAGATTCAGAACTCGAACCCTGATCAGCCATGTGGGGGTGTCCAGTGCCTTAACCACCACGCCACCTGATGTTCCCCAATAAGGCTTAATTTTCAAAGTCCAAACTGAAATTATAAAAATTTTTGCTATAGGGTATGTGCACTCACCAGAGAGATAGAAAGCAAGAAATCACCCCCCTGGGGGATGGCCACACCACAATCCCTTCTCCTCCATTCTGCTCTCGGGATCTTGGTCACACATGCACATACACCCATGAAATTATAAAAATTTTTATATATTGGTCAAAGAGCAGTCTGGAATAAAAGCATAGAAAATTGAATTTTATTAAACAATAAACTATGTCTGATAGTTTTCAGTGATTGCACAGTACATGATTATGGTTCACATAAATACCATCGTCAGATGTCTTTCAGCAATAATCCATTACTGCCATCAATGCTTTGAAGCATTCACTGACTATGGTCAAATTTCAGTGAATTTAGTGGGTGGTTTCTGATATTCCAGAAAGTGATTTTACGTTCTTTATAGAGAGTAAGTCTTTTCTGGGGGACCAGCAGAAAGTGTAATGATTACATTGCTGGATTCCCACATAGTCAAACATGGTTCGAGTCCTGGACTTTGGTAGTTTAAAACTCACGCCAGGTAAATGTGCATGCATGCCCAAGATCCCAAGAAGAAAATGGAAGAGAAGGGATTGCAGTGTGACCATCCCCCAGGGTGATTTCTCACTTTCTGTCTCTCTGTCTCTCTGGGGAGTACCCATGCCCTATAGCAAAAATCTCTCTTAAAAAAAAATGGGGGGCCAGCAGGTGGTGTGGTGGTTAAGGGTGATGGATCCCACATGGCATACTGCAATTCAAGTCCCGGACCTGGCAGCTTGCTTTCTCACTTTCCCTTTCTCTGTCTGTCTCCTGGTCAAATGAAAAAATAATAACAAATAAAGTTAAAATAAATAAATAATTTTTTAAAAAAGAAAGTCTTTTCTGAAGCTCTCAAAATGTAATTACTCCTTATGTCTTATGGACATTGGCTGCTTATAATTTTTATATATTACTTAGAGAACTATATTAAATACTTGAGACTAATATAATTAAAGTCGTTAGCAAAAAAACTTTAAAAGATATTATTTACATCCATAAATGTCAATATTTGTTTAGTAATATTTTGATTAGTGTTATGTAAGTATTCAGCATTTTTTTAAATTAGGGAATTAGCCACAGCATAAACAAGACCTCGTAGCATTAAAATATATTCCTTTCTTTTCCAGTTCTACTAGATTCTTTGGTAATTCCTCTATAAATAGCGTTTTAATTAGGAAATTTGTGGATTTACTGTTTTGTTTTTGTTTTGTTTTTATAGACCACAGATTAGTTTATTTTTAATACCCATCTTGCCATGAGTTCATAGGGAATATATTCCAGTAACTCAGGCTCCTTTCCATTAATTCTCACAAAGTGTGTTTTTCTGGGTGGAGCAGGCTGGCACTTTAGTTGAACCCAGGTACCTTTCTCTTTGGCTTCTTTCTTTTTCTGGTCATTTTCCTTCACACGTTTTAGGAAGCTATCTCTGCTCTTAGAATGCTTAATATGCTCAATACACACATTAATTCTCTTGGCAAGAATCTTGCCCTTAACTTGTTTGTTCACAACAATGCCAATAGCATGCTGGGTAACATTGTAGACTCTTCCAGTTTTGCCATGGTAACATTTGTTGGGTATTCCTTTTTGGACAGTGCCCATTCCCTTGATGTCTACAATATCACCTTTCTTGTAGATTCGCATATATGTCGCCAAAGGAACAACTCCATGTT
>NW_006203419.1:2181112-2183070 GCF_000334495.1 Tupaia belangeri chinensis | reverse complement strand
CCTTTGTGTTCGTCATTTTGTGTTCATCATTTTGGTTAATTACTGGAAGATGACGGATCCAGCCAAAAGCTGGACTTACTGTTAGAAACTAAATTATTTCAGGGGCCAGCAGGTGGCATGGTAGTTAAGGCACTAGACTACCATGTGGCCAACCACTGTTTGAGTCCTGGACGTGGCCATTTCTTTCTCTCCCTTTATCTCTCATTCTCTCTCTGGGGCATGCATGGGCATATAGCAAATAATAATAAATAAAATTAAAGAAATAATTCTTTTTACAAAAAAGAAACTAGGGACCAGTAGATGGCATAATGATTATGTCATGGTACTCCCATGTAGTCAGCCGCAGCTTGAGTCCCAGACCCAGCAGCTTAAAACTCAGACTGGGCACGTCTGCATCCAAGAGCCCAAGAGGAGAGTGAAGGAGAAGAGCTTGTCCTGGGGCCATCCCCCCGGTGGGTGATTTCTCACTTTCTCTCTTGCTGTCTGTCTCTCCAACAAACACATGCCCTATAGCAAAAATCTCTCTCTCTCTTCCTTTTTTTTTTTTTTCTTTAAAGAGAGGTTTATGCTATAGGGCGCATGCACTTACCAGAGAGACAAAGAGACAAAACAAGAAATCACCCCCCAGGGAGGATGACCACACTGCAGTCCATTCTTCTCTGTTCTCCTCTCAGGATTTTACACACACACACACTCACCCAGCATGAATTTTAAGCCACAGGGTCAGGGACTCAAACTGAGGTTGACTACGTGGGAGTCTAGTGACATAACCATTATTCCATCTGCTGGCCCTGCAAAAAAAAAGAAACTAAATTATTGCTAAAAAGACAAAAATAATACAAAATTATAACAAAATGTAATGAAAGTGTTCGTTTATGAAGGATTATATTAAAATATTTAATTCTAAAATGTATAACTCATAGTATTTATTATTATGTCAAATTAAGCCTTTAATTATTTTTATCCCAGAAAAACACTGATATACCAGTTTTGATTCTGGGAAAATTTTTTGGGAAATAAGTTATGAAATACCATTTTACCTCATTGTATTATTTTTTTTTTTTAAGAATTATTTATTTATTTACTTATTTTTTATTTTAATTTGACCAAAGAGAGAATGAGACAGTGAGGGAAATAAGAAAACAAGCTGCCAGGTCCAAGACTTGAACTGTGGTCTTCCATGTGGGAGTCCATCACCATGCCACCTGTGGACCCCACCTAATTGTATTCCTTTTAACAATAAAATAAGTAAAGAGATTTAAAAAATGATAACATTTGTTTTCATGTGCTTAATTTTATCCTTTTTATTTCCTTTTTTATAATCAAGCTAAAAAAAGAAAAAAGGAATACAATTAGGTAGAAAGAAAGAAAGAAAGAAAGAAAGAAAGAAAGAAAGAAAGAAAAGAAAGAAAGAAAGAAAGAAAGAAAGAAAGAAAGAAAGAAAGAAAGAAAGAAAGAAGTAAATAAATGAGGGTCTGCTACAAGCATATTCAACCAGAAAAGCTAGTCATGTTCAAACATTTCTAAACTTTACCAGTCATTTGTACCATTTTGAAAAATTTAATCATGGACCAACCCCATAGCTAAGTAATTAAGGGAACTGGATTTCATGTGGCCAACTGCAGTTCAATTCCAGTCCTGACAACTTGAAAAATTGCCAGGCAGGCGTGTACATGTCCTAAATTCCAACAGGATAGAGAATGGAGGAAAAGGAATTGCACCCATCACGGGGTCCTTTCTCCCCTACTCTCTGTCTCTGGTGAGTGCACATGCCCTCTGATAATTTTTTTTTCTCTTTAAATTTATTTATTTTTTACATTAATTCACTATACATCATTACAGCATACAGATGAATTTTCCATCCAAAATACACTGTGTATTGGCTCAATCAAGCACATCAACATACATGTTATCAGCAAATAATTTTCCAATTCTTATGTCTTGTATACTTTGTTTTT
>NW_006203419.1:2171061-2180682 GCF_000334495.1 Tupaia belangeri chinensis | reverse complement strand
TCAGCAGGTAATTTCAAGAAGAGCAGTTTTGAACTGGTAATGATATTTCCTTGAAACTTAAAGCCTAGAAACAGGTTAGTATTCTGTTCAAATAGTAGGTACATGCACCTATCAACAGCTCAAGACAGGACAGAAATCCTTTAAAACCGGAAAACAAAGCTTAGAAGAAATGAGGAGCTTTTTTTTCCCCTTATGATCCTACTTTGTTACCTTTAACCATTCAGATGGTAAACTTAGATTTAACAAGTCTTTACAGTTAATGTTCATATCCATGGATTGCTGAATTCAGAATTACCCAAGCCCATATTTAAAATAACCTAAGCTTTCCAGCACCTTCCCAAGAGGCTCTTCTGTTCTCATAAGAGAGCTCCTTCTTGTCCCAGCCAGACTAGTCAGAACTATAGGCAGACACCACCTAGGTTTAAATGAGACACCCATCATCAACCACTGTCTTGATACAACATGGCATCTGCTACAATAGGACTGTGAATAGAGTCCTGATGGCATACAAAGGAAGTACATTTTACCTTGCTAGGAGAGATCATATTTGATAGCAGAGTAAGTCATTTAATATTCTAATTTATGTTTGTTATTCCTCTCTCCTCCTGGATGGATACTGTATCCTGAACACTCAGAAGGGTGCCTGGCACAATATTAAGCACTCAGCTCAATAAATATTTGTTGGCTGAATGAATGATTTCCCCAGTAGGAAGTCAATAGATATGGCTAAAACTGAAAAATCATAAAGTAGAAGCACATGCAGGTTATTTAGAGATGTGGAAAAGATAACAAAGAAATAAGCCAGAAGGAAAGGAATGGTTATCTTTGAGGAAGGGGGCAGAGGACTGCTAAATTTTTGTTACTTAGCCTGAAGAAGTATATGTAACTTTCAGGAACCAGCAGTTAGCGTAATGGCTATGGCGCTGGACTCCCACGTAGTCAACTGCAGTTCGCGTCCTGGACCTGGTGGCTTAAAACTCACGCCGGGCGCATGTGCGTGCATGCCCAGGATCCCAGGAGGAGAATGGAGGAGAAGGGATTGCGGCGTGACCATCCCCCCTGGGGGGTGATTTCTCGCTTTCTGTCTCTCTGTCTCTCTGTCTGTTTGGCGAGTGCACGCACCCTATAGCGAAAACCTCTCAAAAAAAAAAAAAAAAAGTATATGTGACTGTAAAACATGTTTATATGCATAACTTGGATAAAATTAAAAACTGGGCCAGCCTGTGACCTGGTGGTTACGGCAGCTGAATCCCATGGCCAACCTTGCAATTAGAGCCCCAGCCCCGGTGGCTTGAGAAACATGCTGAGCACATGTGCACCCAAAATCCCAAAAGGAGGGAAAAATGGAAAAGAGAGTATGGTGTGACTATTCACCATGGGGGGGGGGGGATTTCCTGTTTTCCCTCTCTCCCTCTGTAGGAAAAATGTCCTTATTTATTTTTCTAATGTACTAGTACCACATCCAGATACACTGTCATTGTCTCCAATTGTAGATAGCAATCCCTTCACAGAGAGAGAAATTGCAAAGGCAAGTTTTGGCTGAAAAAATGATAGATACCATTTCAAACATGGCAGAATTTAGTTTCCTGTGTAACAGTCAAGAAATAGTACACAGTTGGGTAAATAGGTCTACAAGCTTTTAAGAAGACTGGCCGGGGACCACCTGGCATGGTGGTTAAGGCGCTGGACATTCCCACGTGGCTGACCATGGTTCAAGTCCTGGACCTGGTGTCTTGCTTTCTCACTTTCTCTCTCTCTCTGTGTCTCTCTCTGGTCAAAATAAAATAAGTAAATGAATAAATAAAATTAAAAATAAACAACTCTTTAAAAAAAAAAGAAGAAGAAGAAGACTAGTCTGCAAATAGGGGATTATGTAAAAACAGGTGGAAGCCAAAGCCCAGAGTGTCCCCTTGAGAGAGTGTATAGTGAAATAAAGTGGGTCCGGGACAGACTCCTAGCAAAACATTTATATTTAAGAGAAGCTTGTAAGAGACTGGAGAGGGGTGGCAGGGTATCGATAAGAAAATCATAAGAGAGGTATCCACAAGTATGGTTTCGGTAGATTGAGTCAGTGTGTCTGCGTCTGCTCCTGAGAAAGGAACAGACTGAAGAGTTCCCTTACATTTAACAATTGGGTTTTCATTCACAATCTTTTTCAGAAAAGTCTCAGTAGTTTGGGATAGTGGGATGATGAGAGGGTTATAATTGGGCAAAGCCTGACTATCAGGTGAAAAGACACAAGACTATAACCTCCTCTTCGAAGAATCTAAGCTGAGGAAAGATTAGGTGGGAAGGGAGGTGCAGTTGCTGTACAGTCTAGGAAGTATTTTGGTGTTTAATTTTTAAAATAGAGACTTGGGGGACCAGCAGATGGTATACTGGTTATGTCACTGGACTTCCACATGGCCAACTGCAGTTCAAGCCCCAGACCCAGTGACTTGAAACTCATAGAAAGTGAGAAATCATCCCCCAGGGGGAATGGCCATGCCACAATCCCTTCTCATTCTCCTCTCAGGATCTTGGGCACGCACCCACACACGCCCTGCATGATTTTAAGCCACCAGGTCTGGGACATGAACCATGATCGACTACATGGGAGTCCAGCGACATAGCCATTACACCAACTGCTGGTCCCCCTCTCTCCTTTTTTTTTTAAGAGAGTATTTTTGCTAATAGGGCATGTGCACTTGCCAGAAAGACAGAAACAGAAAGCAAGAAATCACCCCCCAGGGGGGATGGCCACGCCATAATCCCTTCTTCTCCAGACCCCTTTTGGGATTTTGGGCACGCATGCATACGCGCCTAGCATGAGTTTCAAGTGGCCGGGTCCAGTATTCAAACTGCAGTCATCCATGTGGGTGTCCAGCAATGTAACCACTACGCCATCTGCTGGTCCCATTTTTATCAATTTCTTTAGTAGTGTTCACCGTTATTAATTATGACCCCTTAAGATAGTTTTTAAGATAGCAGTGCAAAATAAAAATAGTACAATATAAAACATTAGGTTATTGAGGGACAGATAGTGGCACAGCAGTAACACACAATGCTTTGAGAGGCTACTCACACAGGGAGGTTCCAAGTTCATGTCCGGAGACCACTCTCAGTATGCTGGGCACATGTCTGGCAAGGGCTAGGAGTGGTACATCTCTTTCTCTCTATCTCTGTTTCTTTTATTCTTGGAAGACTACATAAATATTTTTTAGGCAATTAGGTAATTACATATTAGGTAATTAGTGGGAGTTAGAGTGAGGGAGTAATCAGGATGAAATGAGTTTAAGGGAAAACTTTCTAGAAGAGATGAATTTTGAGCCACAGATTGAAAAAAAAGAAGAATACAAATTGACCCATGCTGTAGCTAGAAGTGTCAAGTTCTGCTTTGGGAAAATGTGAAAACCCAATTGAAAGACTCAAATAAGCAAAATGAAATTAGAAATAAAGACTTGTTTTAATGCATTCTAATGGTATTTTTCTTATTTCTTTCTATGAAAATATATTATTCACTTCTCTCAGTAAAACAAATACACAAAAACCAGAAAATATTTAGATTATTTGAACTACATGATTAATAAAAATTGACCTAATTAAGATAAATATATAGTTTTAAATTTATGTATTAGATAAAGACTGAAAAACAGTTATCTATATTTTCCTTTCAAGGGACAGCAATTAGTGTAATGGCTATGTCGCTGAACTCCCATGTAGTCGACCGCGGAACTCCCATGTAGTCGACCGCGGTTCGAGTCCCGGACCCGGTGGCTTAAACTCACACTGGGAGCATGTGCGTGTGTGCCCAAGATCCCAAGAAGAGAATGGAGGAGACGGGATTGTGGCATGGCCATCTCCCCAGGGGGTGATTTCTCGCTTTCTGTCTCTCTCTGTTTTTCTGGCAAGCACACACATCCTATAGCAAAAACCTCTCAAGAAAAAAAAAAAAAGGAAGCTAAAAAGAGCTATTAAAAGCCAATCAAACCCAAAAGAAAGTTGAAGAATGCAAATTTAAAAGCTAAGCACAGAAATCAATGAAATATGGAACAATTATATAATAGAGAAAATTGTGGAAGCCAAAAGCTGGTCCTTTGGAAAGACTAATAACATTGATGAATTCCTAACTAAACTAATTGGAGGGAAAAAGCATAAATTACTGTTATTACAAATGAAATAAAAAGGAATATTACCACAATCCCTGTGAGCATTAAAAGATCACAAGGAATGGAACCAGCAGATGGCATATTGGTTACGTCGCTGGACTCCCACATAATCAACCATGGTTCAAGTCCCAGACCCAGTGGTTTAAAACTCACATCAGGTGCATGTGCATATATGTTAAAATCTCAAGATGAGAGTAGAGGAGAAGGGATTGTGTGGCCATCTTCCCAGAGAAGTGATTTCTCACTTTCCATCTCTCTCTCTTTCTGTCTCTCTGGTAAGTACACGTGCCCTATGGCAAAAATCTCTCTTATAAAAAAGGAAAAAAGATCATAAAAATATTATAAGTTTATGGCAATAAATACAGAATTTTAGATAAATTACATAGATGCCTAGGAAAAAATAAGGTGCATCAAAAACTGTCACAAAGATGATATTTATGGAAGTCCCACAGCTAACATCATACTCAGTGGTGAAAGACTGAAAACGTTCTCCTAAAGATGAGGAATATGACAAGTATGCCCATTTTACCCCTGCTATTCGACAGTGTACTAGAAGTTCTAGCAAGAGGAATTAACAAAGAAATAGATGGAATCTAATTGAAAAGAAGCGAAACTATTTGCAGATTACCTAATTTCTATATAAAGTCTCATAGAATCCACACACAGGGAAAAACCTACTACAGCTAATAAAAAATTCACAAACTTTCAGAATATGAGATTAGCTTCAAAAAAGAGTTGTATTTCTCGGGAACCAGCAGTTAGCGTAATGGCTATGTTGCTGGACTCCCACGTAGTCGACCGCAGTTCGTGTCCTGGACCCGGTGGCTTAAAACTCACGCCGGGCGCGTGTGCGTGCGTGCCCAAGATCCCGAGAGGAGAATGGAGGAGAAGGGATTGCGGCGTGACCATCCCCTCTGGGGGGTGATTTCTCGCTTTCTGTCTCTAGGTCTCTTTCTGTCTGTTTGGCGAGCGCACGCGCCCTATAGCAAAAACCTCTCCAAAAAAAAAAAAAAAGAGTTGTATTTCTGTACATGAGCAACAAACAATATGAAAAGGAAGTAAGTCCATTTAAAAGAGCATCTTAAAGAATAAAAGTTCTGGGAATGAAATTAACCAAGGAAGTAAAGACTTGTACATAGAAAACTATTAAAGGACCAGCAGTTAGCGTAATGGCTATGTCGCTGGAGTCCCATGTAGTTGACCGCGGTTCATGTCCCAGACCCGGTGGCTTAAAACTCAGTGCTGGGCACATGTGCATGCGTGCCCCAGATCCCAAGAGGAGAATGGAGGAGAAGAGATTGCAGCGTGACCATCCCCCCTGGGGGGTGATTTCTCACTTTCTGTCTCTCTGTCTCTCTGTGTCTGTCTGATGAGCACACACGCCCTATGGCAAAAAAAAAAAAAAACTCTCACACACACACAAAAAGAAAACTATAAAACACTGGGTGGGGGCCAGCAAGTGGTGTGGTGGTTAAGGTGCTGAACTCCTACTTGACCAACCGTGGTTTGAGTCTCAGACCCAGCAGCTTGAAACTCATAGCAGGCACATATGAGTGCATGCCCAAAATCCCTAGAGAAAAAAGAAGGGATTGTGGCATGGTCTTCCCCCCCAGGGGGTGATTTCCCCCTTTCTGTCTCTCTGTCTCTCCAATGAATGACAACACTCTATAGCAAAAAAATCTCTAAAAAAGCTATAGGGGCCGTCAGGTGGCGTGGTGGTTAAGGATGCTGGACTCCCACATGGCCAACTATGGCTCAAGTCCTGGACCTGGTGGCTGGCTCGCTTGCTCTCTCTCTCTCTCTCTCTTTCTCTCTCTCTCCCTCCTTCCCTCCCCCTTCCTCTCTCCCTCCCTCCCTCTCTCCCCCTCTCTGGTCAAATTAAAATAAGTAAATAAATAAAGTTAAATAAAATAATTCTTAAAAAAAGAAAACTATAAAACATTGCTTAATGAACTTAAAAATCTAAATAAATAGAAAAGCAATCTGTATTCCTAAATTGGAAAACTTAGTATTGTTAAAATAGCAGTATTTCCCAAAATCTACAGACTTGGTGCATTCTCTCCTCATCACTATTCCAGTGGCCTTATACAGAAACAGAAAAACTGTTTCTTAAATTATTTGAAACTGCAGAGGTCCCTGAATAGCCAAAACAATATTGAAAAAGAAGGCTGATTGGGGCCAGCAGGTGGCGTGGTGGTTGAGAGTGTTGGATTCTCACATGGCCAACCACAGTTCAAGTCCCAGACCCGGTGACTTGCTTGCTCACTCTCTTTCTCTCTCTCTCTCGTCAAATTAAAATAATAATAAATGAAATTATGTGAAAGAGGGCTGGCTCCATGGTACAGAAGTAATGGCTGTTCAAGAGAAGTCAGATCCATTATAGCAACCATGGTTCAAATCCCGGCCCAGTTAGCCTGAAACACACCAAGCATGCATGTAAGTGCCCAAGATCCAGCCAGCTAGAGGACTGGAGGGAAGGAATCATGGATGACCAGACCCTGTGGAGGATACTTGTTTTTGTCTCTTTTGCATGTACACGTTACCATGAATAAAGAAAAATCTTTCTTTCTTTTTTTTTTTTTTTTAAGTTTTGTTGCAGGGTGTGGGGACGTACCAGAGAGAGACAGATGGGGAGAAAGAGAGGGAAAGTGAGAAGTCACTCCCTCCCTCAAAGGGGGATGGCTATTCCACAGTTCCTTCTCTGGAGATTTTGGGCACATTTACACACAGCATGTTTTTCCTCAAAATGCAAAACACAGAATTACCATACGACCCAACATTTTTTACTTCTATGTATACACTCAAGATAAATTAAAAGATTTGTCCACGTAGAAACTTGTTCAGGAATGCTACAGTAGCATTAGTCATAATAGTAATATTCATAAAAGGCATAAACAATCCAAATATCTATCTACAGATGAAAGGATAAATTGTGGCATACGCATACCATGGAATATTATTCAGCCATAAAAAAGAGTGAAAGCTGATACATACTACAAATATGACGAGCCTTGAAAACATGCTAAGTGAAAAGCTAGACATAAGAGTTCACGTATTGGGGGCCGACAGGTGGCATGGTGATTAAAGGTGCTGGATTCCCACATGACCGACTGTGGTTCAAATCCTGGATCTGATGGCTTACTTTCTCACTTTCGCTTTCTTTCTCTCTGTATCTCTGTCTGGTCAAATAGGAAAATAAAAACAAATGGAATTAAATAAAAATAAATAATTTTTAAAATTAATGTATCATATAATTTATCTTATATAATACAAGGGAACTTTAAAAGTTCATGGAAAAATATAATTAAAGCATAAGTTTACTTAGATGAAAAAATTTTTGAAATCCCTGCATAGTTTTTTCATAATATGCATTTTCTGTGACTTTTTGCAGACCCTTCATTTATCAATTATAGGCAAATCCAGAGACACAAAGCAGATTAGAGATTCTCAGGGGATGGTCAAAGAGGAGAATAATAAAGTGGTTATTTAATGGGTACCAGGTATTTTTGAGTGTGATGAAGATGTTTTGAAACTAAAGACAAATGGCATTGTGGCTATACTACCACTGAATGGTACACTTTAAGATAGTTAATTGTATGTTTTGTGACTAAAAATAAAAGGATAGGTGCCAACAGGTAGGGTTGTAGTTAAGGCACTGGACTCCCATGTGACCAACTCTGCAGTTCAGGTCCAGGATCTGGCTTGAAAATCCTACTTGGTGCATGTGTGTGTGCAAAAAATTTCAGGAGCATAGGTTGCAGGGTGGCCATTCCCCTGAGGGGGTGATTTCTCACTTTCCCTCTCGTGGTCTCTCTGTCTCTCCAGTGAGTGCATGTGCCCTATGGCAAAAACCTTAAAAAAAAAAAAAAAAGAAAAGAAGAAGAAGAATGTTTTAGAGGTTTTTGTTACAGGGCGCGTGTGCTCACCAGAAAGACAGAGAGAGACAGAAAGAGAGAAATCACCCCCAGGGGAGATGACCATGCCACAATCCTTCTCCTCCATTCTCCTCTCGGGATCTTGGGCACACACGCACAAGTGCCCAGAGTGAGTTTAAGCCACCAGGTCCAGAACTCAAACTGCAGTCAGCTACATGGGAATCTAGTGACATAGCCATTACACCAACTGCTGTTCCCAAGAAAAACGTTTTAATTGCTCAAGCATCGGATATGTGCTCATGGTAGTGGGGGAGAGGAGCATTCCCCCAATGGGGCATAGTCATGCCACAATCTCTTCTCCATTTCTCCATCCTGTTGAGATTTGGGGCATGTCTGCACACATACCCAGCATATTTTTTAGGCTACAGGGTCTGGATTCAAACTGCACTCAACCATGTGAGATCCAGCTCCCTTAACCAGTGGTCTATGAGGCAGGCTTATACTTTTTTAATTTACTTTAATTTTTATTTTATTTTGCTATAGTATGCGTGTACCTGCTGAAAAGAGACACAGAGAGAAAATGAGAAAACACTTCTCAAGGGGATGACCACACCACAGTCTTCTCTCATCCATTCTCCTCTTATGATTTTGGCCATGCATATATATATCTGTCTAGCATGTTTTTCAAACTACCAGATCTGGCCATGTATTTGGTCCTGTTAGATCCAGCCACCTTAACCACCATTCCACCACCTGCCTTCTCTCCTCCCCATAAGATTTTTAAAAAGAAAAAAGTGACACAAGTAATAGGTAATATGTAAAATGAATAATTATATATATAATAAGAAATTGAGTATTATTAAAACAAAGAAATTGCATGCCAAGTAATTTCACCAGTGAATTTCTCCAAGTATTTAAGCAAGAAAACAAAATAATTTTTTTTAATCCACTTTTGGCCACTGTGGTGGCACAGTGCTAATACATTGCTGAAGCCAAATAGGAAGGTCCCTGGTTCATGTCCTGAGATCTTACTGTACATGCCAGTCACGTGGGTGCGTGCTCATGATCCTAGCCAGCTGAGGTCAGAGGTGGATCACAGCATAAAGATCCAATGGGGGTGCCTGTCCTCTGTTTCAGTCTTTCTCTCTTGTGGAGGAAATAAGTAAAAAAATTTTTAATTAAATTATTCTTATATACCTCTTCCAAATAATAAAATTAGAGAAACTACCTCTCAACTCATATAATGAGGCCAGTATAATTTTTATTCGAAAGCCCAGTAACAATATGCAAGAGAGAAAATTATAGACCTTTCTCAAGTAGTAAATCCAATTCAGGGATGGTACATGATGTACAACCCAAATGGGATTTGTTCCAGGAATGAAGGTTGTTTTAACATTTGAAAATCAATGCACATTAATAGTAAAAAGGAAGAAAAATATAATTTAAAAAGCATGTGGCAGGAACAGGCAGGTGGCATGGTGGTTCAGGACGCTGGATTCCCACATAGCCAACCGTGGTTTGAGTCTCAGACCTGGCAGCTAGCTCTCTCTCTCTCTCTCTCTCTCTCTCTCTCTCTCTCCCAAAAAAAAAAAAATAAA
>NW_006203419.1:2145809-2171030 GCF_000334495.1 Tupaia belangeri chinensis | reverse complement strand
AAAGTAAAAGAAAATAGATCTTTAAAAAAAAAAAAAAAAAAAGCATGTGGTACAGCAGTAAAATGTGACACTCTGCTGTCTGCAGATAGTGTGTGGTTAAGGCGACTAGATCCCATATAGCCAACTGTGGGTTTGAATCCTAGACCAGACAGGACTCAAAAAGCATCCTGGGCACACGTGCTTGGGTGCTCAAATATCCCAAGAAGAGAATGGAGGAAAAGGGATTGTGGCATGGCCTGTGTTGTGCTTTCTCACTTTCCCTCTCTCTGTCTTTCCAACGAGCACATGTGCCCAATGGCAAAAATTACACAATTTAAAAAAAAAGAAACGTGGCACTCTGTGAGACAGACCCATATAGGAAGGTTCTATGTTTACAGCCAGAGACATTTGATTATGCCAGATGCATATGTCCATAATCTGAACCTGGCTAGAGCTGGGGATAGGTCACAATGGCAAGACCTTGCTGGTCTTGCTACTATTGGTCTTGCTATCTGTTTGTCTTTCTCATGGAAGAAAGAGAATATTGTTTTTAAGAGAGATTTTTGCTATAGGACATGCGCCCTTGCCAGAGAGACAAAGAGAGACAGAAAGAGAAAAATTACCCTCCAGGGGGATGACCATGCTGCAATCCCTTCCCCTCCATTCTCCTCTCAGGATATTAGGCACGCATGCACACCTGCCCAGCATGAGTTTCAACCCACCAGGTCCAGGACTTGAACCTCAGTCGACTACATGGGAGTCCAGTGATGTAACCAATACTCCATCTGCTGGTCCTGAAAATTTTTTTTAAATCATTTGATAGGGACCAGCAGATGGCATAGTGGTTATGTCACTGGACTCCCACATAGCCAACTGCGGGGCGGGGGATGGCCATGCGGGTGATTTCTTGCTTTCCCTTGTCTCTGCCTCTCTCTGTCTCTCCTGCACGTGCACCCGCCCTATAGCAAAAATCTCCCAAAATATGTAGATAGGTAGACAGATAAAATAGCCAGCCACAAAGGCACAGCAGTAGCACACCAGGCTATATCCATATGGAAAATTGGGTTTCAGATCCCAAGTCATCTATATGAGGAACACACGTATGTCCATGATCCTGGCTGGCTGGACAGGCTCTGGGGAGGATCACAGCCTGAGACTCTGTTGAGGGTACCTGTTTTTCTTCTCTCTCTCTAAGAAAAGGAAAGAACTTAAAAAAAAAAAAAAAAGAGGGAGAGCTAAGTATATAGAGAGATACATTGTTCATGACATACTCTTCAGTCCTGCAAAGATGTCAGCTTTTCCCAATTGATCTATAAATACCATACAGTCTTATGCAGAGTTCCAGCAGGGGGTGTGCTGTTTGTGTAAGTTGTAAAGCTCATGAAATTTATATGGAAATGCCGAGGACAAAGAATAGCCAATACAGTTATTAAGGACAAAACTTAAGACTTTTACTACCAGACCCTAAGACTTGTTATAAAGCTACAGTAATTAAAACAGAATGCCATTCACCAAGTGCACTGATACCAGTTTCTTTTTCTTTTTTTTTTTAATTTAACTTTATTTATTTATTTATTTATTTTAATTTTGACCAGAGAGGGAGAGGGAAAGTAAGAAAGTAAGCAACCAGGTCTGGACTTGAACCGCGGTAGGCCATGTGGGAGTCCAATCCCCATAACTACCATGCCACCTGCCAGCCCAGATCTCTGTTTCTAAATATTGTTCTCCAACAAGAAGAATCAGGATTCCTTTAAAAGAAGTAGTTAATTCCAAGGCCTAGACTCAGGAAATACAAGATGAGCCTGGAACATCTTTTGTTGCCAGTAAATAAGTAAATTCATGAAAAAAGATGGGCGTCACATTGAACTGACCCCAGAGTCAAAAAGAAGGATCTCCTAAAGTCCTAGCCTAAATCAATTTGAGCTACAAATAAGTAGTGATCATACTGAATTATAACCCGTAGACTGAAATAAATATCCCTAAGTCCATACTCGTGTGAATTTTTAAATAAGGGAGAAAAAGACTGTCATAAGAAATTATGGAAGAATTTCAAACAATCAATGTATGAGAAAGCAGGGAACTGCAAAATCACATTAGGCAAATACTGCAGTAATTGTTGTAAGCAAGATAAGGTACTAAAATCAGTGGGCAAAAAAGCTTGCAAAAAAATGGGATAGTTACACGGTTTCAACTTATCTCCTTCGTCATGTTTATTGAGTTACACAGTGTGGAGACCCAGTGGGTACTACCTTAAACAAGTGATCAGAGTTATATGTCAAAGTCTTGAAAGACGAAGGAGCTGTCAGAGATTAGAGGAAGCTAAGGAGACATAACTAGGTGCAAGGTGAGATCCTGGATTGGATCATAGAAGAGGAAAATGACATGAGTGAAAAAAACTAGGGAAATTTTTAAAAGTATGTATGTAGTTTAGTTAATACTGTATCAATGTTATATCATTACTAATATCAATATTATATCATCATGAGACCAGCAGGTGGCATAATGGTTACATTGCTAGACTCCTACGTGGCTTACTGCGGTTTGAGTTGTGGACCCAGTGACTTGAAACCCATGCCAGGTGCATGTGCATGCATGCCCAAAATCCCAAGAGGAGACTGGAGGATAAGGGATTGTGCATGGCCTGTTCGGCAAGGGGTGACATGATTCTCGCTTCCTGTCTCTCTGTCTCTGTCTCTTTTATGAGCACACATGCCCTTATAGCAAAAATCTCTCTAAAAAAATTGTGTCATTGTTCATTTCCTGGGTTTGATCACTGTACTGTAGTTGTATAAAACATGAGCATTAGGAAAGCTGGGGGGAAGGTGAATATGAACTCTGTACTGTTTCTAATTTTTTTGTAAGTTTAAATTTCAAAATAAAAGTTTTTTAAACAGGATGGTATTGACACAGGTACATTAGTTTCCTAGGGCTGCCTTGACAAAGTACAACAAACTGGGTGACTTAGAACAGCAGAAAGTTAATCTCTCACAGTTCTGAAGGCTAGATAGAAGTTTAGAATTAAAGTATCGGCAGGGCCATGCTTGCCTCTTCCTAATTTCTGGTGATTACTAGCAATCTTTGGTATTCCTCGGTTTGTGACTGTGTCACTTCAGTCTCTGCTTCTGTCTTCACATGGCTTTCTTCCCTGTCTCTGGATATCCAAAGTCCTCTTCTTTTTTTCTGAGGACACCATTAAGTTGGATTTAGGGTCCACCCTAGTCCAGTATGACTTTATCTTAACCAGTTAATCTGAAAAGACCCTATTTCCAAATCAAGTTACATTCTGAGGTTCCAGTTGGACATAAATTGTGGTGGAAAAATTCTTCAAGCCAATATATAAGGATAGGCAAATAGACTAATGTAACAGAATAGAAACTCTAGAACAGACCCACATATTAGATATAGCTAATTTACAACATATGTGCCACCACAATGCAGTGGGGGAAAAAGGTTTTTTCAATGGTGAGGCAAAGGAAAATCAGTATGGGATAGGACGGCAGGTGGCGTGATGGGTAAGGGCTCTGGACTCCCACGTGGCCAGCTGCAGTTCGAGTCTTGGACCTGGCAGCTTGCTTTCTCACTTTCTCTCTCTCTTTCTGTCCATCTCTGGTCAAATCAAGATAAATAAATAATTTTTAAAAAGTTAAATAAAATAATTCTTTAAAAATAGGAAATCTGAATGGGAATAAAAAGAATCTTGACACCACTACCTCACATATGAATGTAAAGACAAATTTCAGACAGATAAAGATTTAAATGTGATAGGTAAATAGTTTTCAAAGCACATACAGAACATCTTTATGATCTTAGGGTACATAAAGACCCCAAAAAGAAGTAACTTGATAGGAAAAAGTTGACAAATCAGACTCTAGCCACATAGTAACAAAGATGTGGAACAACTAGAATTCTCATGAACTACTCATAGGGGTAGAAATTGGTGTGAACACTTTGAATTAGCAGTTCTACTCATAGGAATATGTATACTCAACAGAAATTAGTTTATTCTCAAAATATATGAAGAATTTGAGCTTTAGCTTTATTCATAGTAGCCCGACCATAGAATGGATACTGTGTTATATTTATACAGTGGTACACTGTATGTCAAACAAAAAGAGGAAATTGTGTGAGGGAATCTCATAATACATTGTTGACTGAAAGAAGCCAGACAGGAAAGATTGTATACCAGATGATCCATTTACATGAAGTTCAAAAATAGACATGGTTAATCTGTGGTAATAGAAATCAGGATAGTGGGTATCTCTGCAGGAGTAGATATTGATTGGGAGGGGTTATTCCAGAGGCTTCAGGGGTGCTAGAAATATACTATATCTTGATATGAGTAATAAAACTGGTATGTACTTTTGTTTTTAATTTTGAGCTTTATAAAACTGAAGACTTTTTATTGGATATATGTTATACTTACAATTTTTAAAATAAGAAAAATACATTGTTGAAACAGGGCCAGCTTGTGACATAGCAATAGTGTACTGCTGAAGAGAAGCTGTGTCACATATGGTGACTGTGGTTTGAATCCCCAGACTAGACGGCCTGAAGCATGCTGGGTATGCACATAGTGCCCAAGATCTGATGGGCTGGAGGCCTGGAAGGGGACCATGGTATAACCAGACGCTGTGGAGTGTGTTCATTTCTCACTCTCTCTCCTTCTCTTGTGTATATGCACATGCTCTGTCATGAAAAAAGAGAAAATATATAATTATTTAAATAAGTGGACTATATAAAAAATTGAGTCATCTTCATTAAAATAGTTGCTGAATCAAGATTTCATTTAAATGAAATTTCACTAAAACATTTGGATAACATTTTATGGTTTACTGGGTACTTTCTTATCACATGGTAAAAGATAAGTCATTTGGTTATATTCCTCACTTAAGATTCTGGATTATAAACTATAGGTGATATGAATTAATACCAAAAATCAGTAGTTTTTAAAAATTTTTTTAAATTATTATTTTGGAACTCTCATACCATTGCTCATTTCTGTCTTTTAGGCTAAGACATCAAGCACACAAAGAATTTTATGCCTACAAACAGGTGAGAAATTTAGTTCAAATTGGCTTTAATCATGTTTTTTCCCCCTAAAAACAGAATTCAGATTTCCAATCATAGTTTAAACCAGGACTGGATTTATTCATGTTCATTTTAACATTTCATCTTCTAATTTGCAGTACAAAGTAAATCAACTTGATTTTCTTAATATTATGTTTCATTTGTATTATTTGAAGCTATAAAAAGTCGAGATGATATATGATTTAACAAGGAACTGGAACCAACATTTTGCTAAAAAAAAAAAAAAAATTATAGCTTATAATTCTTAAAGTTACTGTTAACTTGGGACCAGCAGATGGCATAATGGTTACGTTGCTGGACTCTCATGTAGTTGACTACTGTTTGAGTCTCGGACCTGGCGGCTTCAAACTCATGCTGGGTACATATGCATGCATGTGTGCCAAAAATCCCTAGAGGAGACTGGAGGAGAAGGGGTTGTGGTATGGCTATCCCCATAAGGGAGTGATTTCTCACTTTCTGTCTGTCTCTGTGTCTCTGGCAAATACACGTACCCTATAACAAAAATCTCTCTTTTAAAAAAAATAAAAAGTTACTGTTAACTTAATGGAGCTCAGAGAAGCCATTAAGTGAATTTTTCCTTCTTTCTCCATTAGAGTACATAGAAGTTCCTCAGAGATGACCAACTGTGTGACACTCGTCTACTGCCTTTTGTACTTTAAATGTTAGTTCATGTTACATACTAGTAGTCTACCAACTTTGAGTCATACCTGTTAACACCTAATTCTTCAGTGATTTGTTCTTTTAGTTAGTAAACTTGGTTTCTCTTGAAAGCCAACTAAAATTTGTTTTCCTTCCACATGTTATCAATTAATATTTTGCCACTGGGAGAGTTCCATGGCTTGTGGTTAAGGCAGCTGAATCCCATGTGGCCAATTGCACAGTTCAAGTCCCAAACCTGGAGACTTGAGAAACACACCAGGTGTGTGTGTGTGTGTGTGCATAGGGGCCCAAAATCTCAAAAGGAGGGAGAGATGGAGAAGAGATTGTGGTGTGACCATTCCCCATGGGGAACACTTTCTCTTGTCTCCTCTCATCTCTCTATGGCAGGTGTACACACTCTCTAGAAAAAAATTTTTTAAAAATCCAGTGACACTAAATAGTAGACCTAGATTTTCTTTGGCCCTAAGCATAAAATTTTTGTTTGTTATCCTTTCTTTCTTCTCCTTCATCTCTTTTCTTCCAGTTTTAGCTTATTTCCATCTTTAGTTTGTTAACACTGGTATTACATTTCCACGTAACCACTTTAGGACTCCATATCTTTACATCCATCTTTTGTCCTTGGATCTTTGAAATTTGAGCTCGTTGGCACACTCCATAGATGTCTTTAAGCAGCCCTATGGTTTTCTCCATAGGTCTCATGTGAGATTCATAATAAAAATTGAAAGTTTTAGTTGATTAAATGAATGAATCTTATTGTGGCAGTTTAATAATTTTTTTCTTTAAGAATTATTTTATTTAACTTTATTTATTTATTTTAATTTGACCAGAGAGGAACAGAGAAAGAGAGAGCAAGCAAGCCACCAGGTCCAAGACTCAAACTGTGGTCGGCCATGTGGGAGTCGATGCCCTTAACCACCACGCAACCTGCCAGCCCCAGCAGTTCAGTAATAATCTTGACAACCTATAAGATATCTGTATATAGAAAGCAAAATTGGCCTTGATGGTAATTTAGTAGCTGAAATTGATAAAAAACAATGAAGTCACAAAGCCCAGCCACAGTGGCACTGGCGGTCAGGCACCACTGTGTAATACTGGAGCCACATATAAGGCCTGGATTTGGATTCCAAGTTGACCTGAACACAGTGGGGGTGCCGGTACGTGTCCATGATCCTCGCTGGCTGTGAAGCTGTGGGGAGAACTGCAGCATGGCAAGACTCAATCACGAGTACTTGTCTGTCTCCCACCCTAATAGAAAAAACTTCCTCTCATAAAAGAAATAAATAATCTTGGGACCAGCAGTTAGTGTAATGGCTATGTCACTGGACTCCCATGTAGCTGACCGCTGTTCAAGTCCCGGACCCAGTGGTTTAAACTCACGCTGGGCGCGTGTGCGTGCGTGCCCAAGATCCCGAGAGGAGAATGGAGGAGAGGGGATTGTGGCGTGGCCATCCTCCCTGGGGCATGATTTCTCGCTTTCTGTCTCTCTGTCTCTCTCTGTCTGTCTGGCAAGCGCATGCGCCCTATAGCAAAAACCTCTCAAAAAAAAAAAAGAAAAAGAAAAGAAAAAGAAAGAAAGAAAGAAAGAATCTTAAAAAAAAAAAAAAGGAGACCAAGAGATGGCATAATAGTTACATCACTGGATTCCCACGTAATTGACCGTCATTCAAGTCCCAGACCTTGTGACTTGAAACTCACACTGGGCATATGAGTGTGTGTGCCCAAAATCCTGAGAGAAGACTGTAGGAGAAGGGATTGCAACATGACCATATGCCCTAGGGGGATGATTGCACTGGGGAGTGATTTCTCACACTCTCTCTCTCTCTCTGGTGAGTATATCCACTCTATAGCAAAAAAAAAAAAAAAGAAAAAAGAAAAAAAAAAAAGAAAAAAAAAGAAAAAAGAAAAAAAAAAAAGAAAAAAAAAGAAAAAAGAAAAAAGAAAAAGAAAAGAAAGAATCAAGTCACAAGACAGACAATAAATTTAACCTTTAAAATATACCCAATAGAAAATCTAGTACTTCTCTGTGTAGCCTGAAATGTAGCTTCTGGTTGTGGTTTCTAAAAATATCATTTGCTCTCAAAACCAATCTTAGTTCAAGAATGTTAAGACACCTAAATCTTAGAGATTTTTCTCAAAAGTTTACTTGCTTGTATTTTTTTCCACTTTATGATAAAATGTAACTCTAATAAGCTATGTTTATTCTCAGAAAATTTCTTTTTAGATAGTAATCTGCTTTCCTATCACTTGGTATGTATTTTAATCACTGTCTGGTCACCATAGAGTCAGGTAAGAACAGTATGTAGATGCATTCTTAGTCCATTAACACAAATCTATGTAGAGCTAAGATTTACTGAGGACATTGATGTATTGGCTCTTCAGGAAAGTCATGACACATTTTTGCATAGAAAAATACGACATGACTTTCCCAGAGAACAAATATAATAGCAAAACTTCAAAATTAAGATTAACTTTTTAATTTTGTATGCATTATAATCAGTCAGTGTCATCACCCAGTGCTGTTTTACTATATCATGAGGCAGTCAACCCCTATGTTAGTATGTAGTCCAGATGGTCACGGGTTAATTTCTTCTCCCAAAATTTAGTTTTCTAATCTTTTCTCTCTCTTTTTTTAAATTCATTGTCATTATTTTATTTTATTTATTTTTGAAGTTGACCAAAGAAAGACAGCAAGAGAAAAAGAAAGTGAAAGAGCAAGCTACCAGGTCCCGGACTTGAACCATGGTCAACCATGTGGGAGTCCAGCCACCTTCACCACACACCACCTGCCAGCCCTCCAGCTCTCTTCTCCCAAAATTTAATCTACTCTAAAGAGATTTTACAATTATTTTTCAGGAAAATAGTGCGTCATTGCTCAAGTCAACCAAATATTGCTAAAATGTTCTATCTTAAACCATAAAAGAGATCAGACATTTTCTCCAAGATTGACTATAAGGGAAATTATCTATATGTACAAAAGATAAATATTTATGAATATAATTAGAAATGTTTTAAATTACAAATTTAAACGAACATAAGAACGTACTTTTTTTATCTTACAGGTTATATTAAAAGAGAAAGTAAAAGAACTAAATTTACATGAGGTAAGTTCTTTACGAGTATTTTAATATTTTCTTGAGCCATTTTCTAATAGAATAGTATGCTGTGGTCTGCTTAAACACCTTTCTTATCAAAAGCTGAAAAGATTAAGCTTACTTTGATCACCTAAGTGATTTAGAATATTTTAGGGTAAGGTCAAAGAAAAATAAATTGTGTGCAGACTTTAAGAAAATAACACAGCTCTTTTTTTTAAATAATTATTTATTTTGCTTATCATTATTTATTAATTTGTTAAAGGATATGAGCACTTGGGACCAGCAGTTGGCGTAATGGCTATGTCGCTGGACTCCCATGTAGTCGACCGTGGTTTATGTCCCAGACTCAGTGGCTTAAACTCACACCAGGCGCATGGGTGTGCATGCCTAAGATTCCAAGAGGAGAATAGAGGAGAAAGGATTGCAGTGTGGCCATCCCCCCAGGGGGTGATTTCTTGCTTTCTGTCTCTCTGTCTCTCTCTGTCTTTCTGGCGAGCACACGCACCCTATAGCAAAAACTTCTCAAAACAAACAAACAAACAAAAGGATATGAGCACTCATCAGAGAAAGAGAGAGGGAAAGTGAGAAAGCAAGCCACCAGTTCCAGATATCAAACGAGGGTCAGCCACATGGGAGTCTAGTACCTTACCCATCATACCACCTGTTGACCTCCATTATTTTTTTAAGAGAGATTGTTTTGCCATAGGGCACATGTGCTTCCCAGAGAGACAAAGAGAGAAAGTGAGAAATCACCCCCTAAGAGGATGACCATACTGCAGTTCCTTCTCATCCATTCTCCTCTTGGGATTCTGGGCATGTATGCACATGTGCCCAACTTTTGTTTCAAGTTGGACCTGTCTAGGACTCGAACTGCAGTCGACCATGTGAGAGTCCCACTACTTAACCACCTGCTAGCTTCCACAGCTCATATTTTTAATAAGGATGATACCACTATAAGATTTCAAGGCTGCTATTTGCTGTCCATGCTGTATGTATAGGATATAAATAAATTAAGTTTCCCATTGAAGATGAATTTGCATTAATTTTGCTATTGAAAATGTCCCCAGTACTCAGTAACTAATGGTACAAAAGGCAGTGATTATTTCATGAGGGTGAGGTAAGCTAGAGGGATGGAATAGGGGAAGAACACATATGGAGAGAGATGAATCCTTGGGATCATCTGGCTGTTGGATTGCGAGGTTGGTTAATGGGTGCTTATTATATAATTATGCTTGTAACTGAAATACAAATTTAAGTGTGTGTATATATGTTGAGATACATAGTATTTAAGAATTATTTTTTTAAGAATTATTTATTTGAGACCAGCAGATGGCTGGTAATGGTTACGTCATTGGACTCCGATGTAGTCAACTGCAGTTCAAGTCCTGGACCCAGAAGCTTAAACTCATGCCAGGGATGTATACATGCATGCCCAAAATCCTGAGAGAAGAATAGAAGAGAAGGAATTGCAGTGTGGCGATTTATTTATCATTATTATGTATTTTTTTAAATTTGTTACATGGCACATCGCTCACCAGAGAGAGACTGTGAGAAAGCCAGCTGTCAGGTTCAGGACTCAGGCTATGGTTGGTCATGTGGGAGTCCAACATCTCATCACACCATTTGCTGGCTCCCAAGAATTCTTTTTATTTCTATGCTTTATGTAACTTCTGACTGCAACTGTTCAAAATTTTTATTTTTATCACCCTTTCTCTTCTTCCCATTCTGAGTTTTTTAAATTGGTATTTCAATCAAGGACTTGGAAAACTATACATTGTAATAACCTTGTGAGTCTTATATAGCTGTAGTGAAGCTACCTTGCTAGGCTTCAAAGTTTGTGAAGTTACTTAAATAATAATAAAAATAACTAGGGCCAGCCAGTAGTACAGTAGTTAAGGCAGCTGGATACCACATGACCAACTGCATGGTTCAAGGCCTGGACCCAGGAGCTTGAAAAATACACCAGGCATGGTTGTGAGCATGCCCAAATTTCTGAGAGAATAGAGGAGGAGGGATTGCGGTGTAGTCTTCCTCCCAGAAGATGATTTGTCACTTTCCCTCTCTCTCTCACCTTCTATTTCTTTCTGATGAGCTCACAAGGTAAGTTCTATAGCAAGATAAAATAATAATACTAGCAAGGTTATTAATAATAATTATTATAGTATTGTTAAACATTGAAATAATCTCATTGCTCCTTTGCTATTTCTACATTAAAAAAAAAAACATACATTTTCCACTAAATGAGCTGATACTTTTTTTTTTTTAAGAATTATTTTTACTGTTCTCTCTCCATTTTGGTGAGCTGGTTGAAGATGAAATCTACCATGGAGGGAATTCTAGGTCTTCAGCACCATATGTGCCACCTAGACCTGGCTCTGGGAAAACCTCCCTAACATCTGCAGACTTCTACAAAATCCAGTGGACTTGAGTTTGGATATTCTTGCTAGGAAGGGTTAAAGACTAATGGGACAAGAAAGGCAGAATGATGTGAGATAGTTGATAAATCCATGTTCAATGTGATTCCTAGACAGAAGCTAGATTCTTCTGATAACAGAGAAGTAGAATTTGCCCACAACCAGATTTTAATCTCACTTCCTTAGTCTAGACCTCTTTGGTGCTATAAATCCTGGAGATGACTGCATTTTTCTTTTATGCATGAAGGTAGACTATTCTTCATGTTAAAGATGGAAGCTGAATTTTCTCACCAGAAATGGTTTTATAGACTCACCTTGCAAAAAATAAGATATAATAAATGAAAGAATAAAATATTATTCTCTTCAATCATAAAAAAATAAATAGAAAGAATTATTTTACTTAGGGGCTAGCAGGTGGCGTGTTGGTTATGAGTCTGGACTTCTACATGGCTAGCTGTGGTTTGAGTCCTAGACCCAGTGACTTAATGTCTCACTTTCCCTCTCTCTCACTCTGTCTCTCTCTCTCTACTGAACTAAAGATGTAATAATAATAATTAATTAATAATTTTTAAAATAATTATTTTATTTAACTTTATTAATTTATTTTTAATTTGACCAGAGAGGGACAGAGTGAGAGAGAGAAAGGGAAAATGCGAAAGCAAGCCACCAGGTCCAGGACTTGAACTGCAGTAGGCCATGTGGGAGTTCACCCCCTCTTAACCACCATACCACCTGCTGACCCCTTTACATGTTTTTTTTTTTTTTTTTTTTGAGAGGTTTTAGCTACAGGGCGCGTGCGCTCACCAGAGAGACAGAGAGAGACAGAGAGACAGAAAGCAAGAAATCACCCCCCTGGGGGGATCTTGGGCACACACACCCACACATGCCCGGTGTAAGTTTAAGCCACTGGATCTGGGACTCAAACCATGGTCAACTACATGGGAGTTCAGCGACATAGTCATTACACTAACTGCTGGTCCCACCCCTCTACATATTTTTGATCAAAGAGTTAATATGTTACTATTTAACAACTTGAATTGGATTAAATTCAAGCATCAATACTATTTGATTTTAACTTTTCCCAGAAGTTAATTTTGACACATAGCTTAAATTGAATAGTGGACTGTGATCTGTTTTCTATTTGGAGTCATTTTGATGACCATAGATGGAAAGATTAAATGATGACATAAATTAACAATACTGAATAACCAGGTTCATCAGGAACAGAAGTCTTCCTTATTGATTTCCCCCATTAGTTCAAAAACTTTGTCCTAAGTAAGTTCATTGTCAGAATCAGTCTCCCAGCTGCACCACAGATTACAGTTTTGCTGACTCTGGTCATTCGTATTTAGTCTTTGACTTGTTTACCACAGTGTTCTCAGCTCCTGTTATGGTGAATACTTGCTTTCTCCATTGGATTCATTTTGTACCTTTCCTATACCTATGCCAATCAAATGGCCATATTTTTTGTGACTCTGTGTCTGAATTCTCTATTCTGTTCCCTTGATTTGTGTGCCTATATCTTCATCAGTACCACACTGTCTTGATTACTGTAGCTTTATAGTAAGTCTTAAAAACGGGTAGTGTGTTGGGACCAGCAGATGGCATGATGGTTACATCACTGGGCTCCCACGTGGTCGACCATGGTTCAAGTCTTGGACCCAGCAGCTTAAAATTCATGCCAAGCACATGTGCATGTGTGCCCAAAATCCTGAGAGGAGAATAGATGAGAAGGGATTGTAGCGTGACCATCCCTCTGACGGGCGATTTCTCACTTTCTGTCTGTCTGTCTCTCTGGTGAATGCACACACCCTATAACAACAATCTCTTTAAAAAAAAAAAAAATCAGGTAGCGTTATTCCTCCAACTTAATTCTCCTCAAAAAATCATTTTAGCTAGTCTTTTTCCTTTTCCATACCATATAAATGGTAGCATTATACAATGAACAATCACAACAGTGGGGTTCATACACCCATGAGAATCCCATACCACCACTGACCCAACAGGAGGCGGAGCCCAGTGGCAATGTGAGTGATGGGAGCAGCTACAAACACAGACAAACCTTGCTTACCCACCCACCGCCCACCTCCCACTGTGCGGGGCCTGAGGGAGCAGTAAGCCACTGATCAGGGGTTGGGGGCTCTTGTTTCAGAGGATGTTGGTGTTTTTGTTTTGACAGGCCTTCAACCTGGCTAGGTCCTAAGTTCCCGTCTTCCTTTTGTACACTGTGGTTCCACTGTCAATTCAGCTTTCAGAGCTTTTCAGTGCTGTCCAGATTTGCCTCATATGTTCACTGCTCAGCCATCAGACCCGACTCTGTTAGCTCAGTGCTCGAAGCCTTTTGTTTGCTAACTAGGATAGGGTATATGCATGTACAGGTCAGGAGTGACCCCAAAAATTCATGAACACTTTGTGGGATTGTTTTCCCAAATTACTACCTCATTAGCATCACTGCAGGTTCCCTGCAGTGCCCCTCTTGAATTCTCCATCCCAAAACCACCTTATTCTACAAGTGTATTATGTTTGAGACCAGGAAAGGAGGAGTACAGGAGAAAAATAAGCAGCTGGGTTTGTCCTCATCTTCCAGAGTCACACCTGAGCCACTGAAGAGGAAGGCTCTTTCAGAGTTTGGACCTCTACATGTTTCCATTGCCAGCTGCTGTCACTGCTGCTTCTCCCCCACCGCAGGACTGCATGGAGGCTAGAGCACAAGAGAATTGAGGAAATAGAGAGCAAGAGAATTGAGAAGCATTGTGAGACTCACTTCACTCTCACTGCTTTACCTAATTCCCTTTCCATTTCCTTGAGCCCCAAGGAGGCTCTGGCTCTGTGCCAATGTGCTCACGTCTGGATTTTCAGGTGCATTGTGTTCTGGCCAGAGGATATCCAGAGGGGTAAAAGAATGGCAAACTCATCACCAGTGTGGAGTTACTTTGAACCTTGATATTCTTTCACAACTTACTACTCATCATTGTCTTTCTTCAGTCTTCAAATAGCCATGTCCTGTATTCTATCAAGGCTGTGTGTCCATGCAGTAGGAGAGGAAGGGTTCCAGGTGTTTATTCCATCTTAACTCTGAGCCAGTTACTTATTTTGAGCAGTAGATTATTGTGAACAGTTATGTCTTTGTGTGTACATGCGGTTGGTTGATTTGCTTTGTTTTTGCTGCCATACAGAATTTTTGTGCCCAGAAATGAGGCATTTATTCTAGACTGCTCCAGAGTCTTTTTTCTTGGACATGCCCTGGGTGATTAGGGCTACCAAGTGAGTAGCTTTGATATGTTTCCTTGTTGGCTAAAGTTCTTCTAATCACAAGCATTAAATCCAAATCAGAATGACGTGGGAAATAAAGGGAACCTACTGATTCACCTAATTGAGGGGTCAAAGAGAGGAATGGCTGGGCCAGCCCTATTGCCTACTGGTTGTGGGGACTCAATCCCACATGGCCAATCACTTTGAATCTCAGCCCTGGTGGTTCAAAGAAATATGCTGGACACATGCGCATGCATATGCCAAATCCCAACAGGATGAAATGGAGGTGAAGGGATTGCGATGTGACCATACCCCATTGAGAGGGTACTCTGTCCCTCTCTGGCTGACTCTCTGGCAATTAAAAAATTTTAAAAAAAGGTTTGGCTTCAGGCAAGGCTGGATTCAAGAAATCAGAATGTTTGCTCTGTCTCACTCTGCTTCTTCCTACAGAGTGATTTCCTTCTCATGCTCATGCTGAAAGAGTTGGCCATTAGAATTGCAAGCCAGCTTCTCTACGAGTTGCCTGTCAAGTCCCTTGTTGATACCGATCAGCCACTCTGGGAATGTTGCCCACACCTGCTGCAGTGAGAGCCAGAGTAGCATATGTGCAAATCCACTAGTGGCAGAGGGGATCCCGAGATAGTGAACCAGCATCTAACATAAAACAGACTACTGTACCGTTGCAGCTCAGCTTACATGTCTATGAACATATTTTAAACTTGTCTCATAACAATATTTTCTTTCTATTCAATACTATTATTTTTCTAGAATTTTCTAGAATCTCATCAGTCTCATAAAACTAATAAGGCTAGCCATCTCTTGGCATATGCAGGTCTATCTGGAAATTAGGGTTGGTCTAATTTTCATGTCACCAATGGCTTATGGCCTGCTGATGTTGGCCTGATGCTTCTTATCTGTAAAGAAAACATGATCTGACCTTAGTTATTTCTTCGCATATTCCTAGGCTCCTTCTCCTTCTCCTTCTCCCCTCTTTCCTATCCCCAGGGGGCTCTTTCCTTGAGCTTTTGTAATGGAGACTCAGGAGGACAGGGAAGGGATGTCAAAGGGGGAAAGCACCTAGGCCAGAGCTGGGGTGCCACCCAGCAGTCAGGATAAGCAGTCTTACAGCTGCAGCGTACCTGAAAGTAGACGGTGAAATTGCTCTTGAGTAGCTGGATTAGCTGGTTGGTTTGCTACACCACCAGTAAGACTACACTGAATGGGTCTCAGCCTTAGTCTCTTCTAACACTGAAGTGTATCCACGTGTCATCTGGGCAGATAAGGCAACCTCAGCTCTGCCTCCCCTGCAGAGAAGACCTCACCTCCTGCTGTGGCCATGTGGGCCAGTCAGAACATGTACAGCCTTGCAGAATCCCAAGCTCGTGTTTATGGTAGAGTGGGACAGCTACCCACATGGCTTTCAAATTTGAACGAGTTCCTATAGGGTAGTGTTTTCTGTACGTGCAAAAGGAAAGGAGAATCTGCTCCCTTTTGCATCTCGGCAGCTTTGGATCCTAGCTGCGCAAGGAGCAGAAGAGCTCTCTTAATGTCAGCTTTCCAAGGTCAGGCAGGGAGCAAGGACTTGTCGCAGGCACACTGTGGTTCTGGTCTGCCCTGCTTTCCATAGAAAGACTACACAAAGCTGGCCCCATTGGAGTCACCCTGTATGCAGTGTGAAGCAAAGGGCTTCTTTCCCTCGGTTTCCTCACCCTCCCTAGGCTTATTCCCTTCCCTTTGCTTTAGTGAGGAGGTGACTTAACACGTGAGTTTTGTCTCCTCCACTTTTTAAGACAGAGGAGATTTAAATTTACAATCTTTCTAGTTATTGAGCAGTCTTCTTATAAATCATGTCACTGGATTTTTTTTTTTTTTTGGAGAGATTTTCACTGTACGACGCGTGCGCTCGCCAGACAGAGAGAGACATAGAGACAGAAAACGAGAAATCACCCCCCAGGGGGGATGGTCACGCCACAATCCCTTCTCCTCCATTCTCCTCTCAGGATCTTGGGCACGCACGCACACGCGCCCAGCGTGAGTTTTAAGCCACCGGGTCCAGGACACGAACCGCAGTCGACTACGTGGGAGTCCAGCGACATAGCCATTACGCTAACTGCTGGTTCCCATTGGATTTATTTTTAAATTAGTATATAAATATTTGGAGCCCAACTGAGGTTTATCATGGGTTCATATTTTTAAGACTGTTTGACAGAAGACTCTTGCCAGAGAAAGACAAATAAAAAGGGAGAAGGAGAAAGCACCCCCCCAGCAGGGCATGGTCATACCCCAGTCCCCTCTCCTCCATTTCTCCATCCTGTTAGGATTTGGGACACATGTGTGTACATGCCTGGCATGCTTTTCAAGCCACCAGGGGCTGACATTCAAATCATGGTCTGCCATATAGATTCCAACTCCCTTAACCACTAGTATTTCCATTTTTAAAAAGGTGATGGGAAGTCATAGTAGAGAAGCAATCCATCATTGAAATGCTGGAAAGTAAAGATCATTTACAAAACGTGATCTGTAAAGAAAAGTAATACGAGCAGCAGCTGGCGTGGTGGTTAAGGCTCTGGACTCCCACATGGCTGACCCCGTTTCGAGTCCTGCACCCCATGGCCTGATAATCATGCAGTCACATGTGCATAAGTGCCCCAAATCCCAGGAGATGAATGGGGAAGAGATTATGTTGTGGCCACACCCAGGGAGGTGATTTCTCACTTTTTTCTCTCACTGTCTGTCTGGCGAGCACACACATTTTCGGTCACCTTTAGCACTTAACATGGCATTGCTTATGTGATTTTAGAATTTGTTTATTTAGAACACATTATAACCATGAATAGAAACTTCATTTTGAAAACACTACAGATTTAATTTTGGATCCTAGAGAAATAAGTGAATAAAAATGAGCAACTTGTCGAATTTCTGCTTTGGAAGGATCAGTGCTGACTCTGCAGAGGATGGTCCCGACCCTGTTTCAGAACGCTTGACTGAGGGAAGCTGGCTGTTTGAGGCCAGAGGGCCTATTCACATCTCCTGGCAGGTGGGAGCATCGTTCCCCCTTTACAAATGGGAAGCTAGGCCCGAAAAGATACCATAAGGCTAAACCTGCTAGTTTCCTCTCTGCCCACAGCTTGTTTTCAGTCTGCCTCCAGGAAACAAAAATGGACTTAAAGATAGTGCTGTCATCACAAAATGTAAACTTTAATACAAAAACCTGGTAGACTGCCTTACTGTCCTCAGCCTTGCTGCCTAGCCTGAGTTGATAACAGTCTTGCGAGGGATGGAACAGTGTCCTCATTTTACACAGCACTCTGAGGGGCATCATGAGGGCAGAGACCACACAGCTAGAAGGTGTTCAACCAGGGCCAACTACCTGTCCTAGACCCCTGTCCTGCCCTGGAGGTGGTGCTGAATCTGACAGGACACAGTTATCCATTCTCCTCCTCCTCCTGTGAGGATCCCGTCTGCTACACAGGCCCCGAGAGCTGCCTCAGCAAGGGTTTTGGGGGCCCAACATTCATGGCAGTGGCCACGGGACACAAGCCACATGCCTGTCCTGCCTAGATCATGTCATATAACCTAAGAAGACGGGAGTATGTATTATAAGTTAAGAAACTGGTGATGGTAAGGTACTATGTCAGCAGTCTGGAAAATAAATAGGCATGGTGAGGGCAGTGGGCAGGGAGGAGCCCAGCCACTGTGCAGGAGCACAGCAGACCTGAGCCTCCAGATAGCCCTGGACACTCTTCAATTAAATGGCCGTAAGCAGCATGCTTACCACTCCAAGCTTCTATTTCCTGTAAAGTGGGTAAATGCAATGACGCACGGTATCAGTGGGGGCACCCAGCATCTGAGTACAAAAGAGAAGGCCTCTTTTTGAGCAGTGGAGACTGATCACTTGACAGACTACATTCTTGGCCCCATCTATGTATTTTCATAAGTTTTAATTTAGTGAGTCTTTAATAACATTTTATATGATAAAGACACACCGACAAAGGACAGTGCCAAAGTGGGAGGCCCTAGGAACTATAAATAGTATGTTACTATGGGTTGTGTCATAAAAGCTAGAGAAAGGATTGTCCAGGGCATGAGAAGTTCTCTTCAGTGAGTGCTCGGGAGCCAGGGCTGCACTGCTGAGCAGGCAGAACATTCCTGGGCATAGTCAGTTCCTGGCAGCACAGGCAAAGGACAGAAGGGCAAGTCTGCATGCTTGAGAGTACCGAGTCACCCCTCACAGATGCACTGATGTAGAGGGAGCTGCCCTGGCTTTTTGTCTTGCCCCACGTGTCCGCTCCTGTAGGACATGGAACAATAAGAGCATGAGCTTCGTCTTCAGAAGACCTCCTCCATCCCAGCCTCTTTCTTTCACCCAGGAAGTTGTGGGACATTATCAGTCCCTTCAGATGACTGAGCCTCAGGAGCCTGCAATCTGCTCAGTGACCTAGAAAAGTTCTTAGTGATGCTGGGCCTCATTTGTGAACTTCTCTTCCAGCTCTGTGCGGTGTGTCTAGAAGACTTCAAGCCTCGAGATGAGCTGGGCATCTGTCCATGTAAGCATGCCTTCCACAGAAAGTGAGTATTGGTTGGGCTTACTTAATGAGAGCCAAGTTTGAGGCACTCTGACCAATAGACTCGTGGGCTTTGGGGTAATGCCAGAGAGGCATGGCAGCTTCATGATCAGTCTCTAATATAGAAAGCTTTCAGCACCCCACCAGGTAGGGCTTATGCATGTCCACATCAGGGTGGTGGAACATGACTACCACAGCAGGACTTCATGCAGAGATCCAGCAAGCCTGCATCTCTTTGAAGCTCAGGCTGATACTCAGCTATTTCAATGGAACTTTCCAACAAGAGCTTCCATCTCCTAAAATCCTATTTTAATCAACCATAGTCATTTTAAATCACACACACACACACAAAAAAAAAAAACACTTTAAATCAAACAATTTACTGGGACCAGCAGTTAGCGTAATGGCTAAGTCACTGAACTCCCATGTAGTAGACCGCAGTTCGAGTCCCGGACCTGGTTGCTTAAACTCACGCCAGGCGCGTGTGCGTGCGTGCCCAAGATCCCAAGAGGAGAATGGAGGAGAAGGGATTGCAGCGTGGCCATTCCCCCTGGGGGGTGATTTTTTGCTTTCTATCTCTCTGTCTCTTCCTGGCTAGCGCCCTATAGCAAAAACCTCTCCCCCCCAAAAAAATAAGTATTACTTAAAAAAAATTACTAAATCAAACAATTTATTTAAAACATAGTTATTTTAAATCAAAAAATAAATTCTGGGAATAAATGGCATATGGGACCATTTCCTCTCCTTCCTGCAGACATACATTAATATTCCCTTCTTTTGCAATTGTGATTTTTTTTAAGAGTTTTAAGTTTATTTAATTATTTTCAAGTTCCACGAGAAAGAGAGAGAAATGGAAAGTGAGAAAGCAAGCTGCCAGGTCTGGGATTCAAATCATGGTGGACCATGTGGGAGTCCAGCACCTTAACCACCATGCCACCTGCAGACCCCATGTCCTGTGTTTTTATTAGAAAATTTTACTGTTCTTATGCCTTACCTCCCTCCTCAGTGTACTCTGTTCCTTAGAAAGTCCTAGGTGACTGAGGGTATCACATGTTGGCTTTAGTCTACCTTATCGAAGGCAGGAAGTTCTGATTCCTCCAGAGGGTGACACACACTGTCCATGTCATGGTGGCACTCCTGGGACTGTACACCAGATTCCTACACCTGGGCTCTGGGTGACACACGTGTTCACTGTAGGGGCCAACATGCACTGTGAACAGGGGTGCCTTGCACATGTGACATGGGCTTACCTCCTGTGGTGTCTTCTTCTGCAGGTGCCTTATTAAGTGGCTGGAGGTTCGGAAAGTGTGTCCCCTGTGCAACATGCCAGTTCTTCAGCTGGCCCAGTTACACAGTAAGCAGGACCACGGCCCTCCACAGGGGCCTCTCCCTGGGGCAGAGAACATTGTATAGCTCATCACACAGCCCCCATTGCTGGAACGATGCCTGTGTGGAGCCAGGAGGGACACAGCAGGCTCTGTGCTGGCTGCTCCATACCTGGAGCCCCAGGAGCCACTTTCTTTGCCTCGTGAAGAACTCCTGGGCCAGCCAAGCTGGGAACCTAAGCATCTGGGTCTCGTGACAACCAAAGCACTCTGACACTACCCCCTGCCAAGAGAAGAGGAGTGGCCAAGCCTGCGGTTCAGTCCAAGAAGCTTCCTGAGAGTCTCTGCTAGTTCTATTACACTGTCTCCCGGACACACCTCTCCATGGCCAGATGAATTTTATCAGGCAGAAGGGAAGAGACGCATACGTGTTAGGGGAACTGAGGGCAGGTCTTTAAAGCCCCACCCCACCCATCCGGTGGACAGATAAGCTGCTGCGTAGACCACGCATGCCTTTGCAGCCACAAACCCTCCAAGCCTGAGCCAAGTAAACCAGCGGGGACGTCAGCCGGAACACAGCTGGCTACCAGCAGTTGGTGAGGCAGTGCCAACCAGGCTTTTGCGTTATGTTCCTTTGATAAGGCCATCTTGAAACTCGAGGGCATTGGGTATAACAAGCAACAGTGCCCGTCGCCACCCCTTCCCTCTTGAATTCCCAGCACTTGCTATCAGATCATCTAAGCTGAAACATAGATGTGCTTGGAAAGGCCTGGTCAGAAGCCATCTCCTCTTATCACCTCCCCCTCCTCTTCACCAGCGAGGCCAGTCAGAGGTGGGCCCTGAGCCCACACTATCCCTGCGCAAGCCAGAGGCCCCAGCCCTGCCCACACCCTTACAAGCACCGCGTGGTTCCCGCATGGCTGCGGGACTCAGCCCACTGCCTCAGGAGGGGCCACTGGGAGCCCCTCCGACAGCTTTTCTCAGAATGGCTGATCCATAGCCTGTCCCCTTCTTCCCTCCCTCAGTTCTCTTCCCTCTCTTGCCTGATCTCTGTTCCTACTTAAGAAAAAATGCCAGTCCTGTGACTTTTTAACTGTTTATCCCAAATAAGATCCCTGTGTAATTCTAAAGCTGGTGAACCACTTGGGATTGTAAATAGTTTCAGGAAGCTCGGCAGGGCTGTCCACCCGACAGTGTGTGCCTCAGTATTTGGACTCGCGATAACTGATAGTGTCTTTATTAGGAGAGAAATGCATGCTGCTCTTTGACTCTTTCTGTCCATCTTTTCTAGAAATGACTCAGAATCCATTAGGATTTGTGAATACTGTATAAATTAGCTAAGTAAAGCAGCAGTGGGCATATCAAAGATTCTTTTCCACAGCCCGGCCTCCACTTGCGCCATAGTGGGGCTCGCCTCAGCTCCTCACTGACTGCCGTGCCCCCAGTCCGAGTGGGAGAAGTTTGTCAGTGGAAATGCAGCCGCAAAGTGATAGCAGAGGATGGAGGGATCTTCACTACTCTGCTCTTGGCAGGTCTCCAGGAACACTTTCTGGAATCTAACCCCTTAGAATAGGAGAGGGCACCTGTCCTTGGCTCAGGTGGCAGGGGTCAGATAAGGAGGAAAATTCCCATTAGCCTAGGAAAGTGCTGGGCAGAATCCAGTTTGGAAAATTACAAATCCAGAACTGGTCAGAATTGGCTGTTTCCTGCATGTGACCTCTCCATGGTGTGCCAACTGGACTGTTTCCTCCACAGGGCAGGGGAAGTGTGGAATATTTTCATATGAAAGCCTTAGCCTGTCTGGCATCCATGAAAAGAACTATTTGTACACACCTACTGTCACCTTTTTTGCATTCTCTGTAGCATGATAGACTCGGGTGCTGCAAAACTCCCAGTTTATAGTGTGTGCTGTCAGTGACCAGTGTCAGAGCCAGGCTTGCTCTGGGTGACCCTCATCAGTGACTGGCCAGCACCCATCTTTTCTGTGGAACAGCCTTGGGACAGATGTCACCTCTTTATTATGGATCTGCAATAGGGAAGAGAATTTCCCCGGAAAGGATTTCTCTATCATCTGTACTGCAGAGCATTGCTCATGGCTCCTGTAGGATTCTAGCTTTTCAGTCACAGCCTTTTACTCCCCTGTGTGTCAGTACCAAGGAGACAGCCTTTCCAAGTCGCTGTACTTGTAAGGAGGCTCACTGTTTCATCTCCCTGTGTCACACCTAGTTGTGGTTTGTTGAGGTGGCTAAGGAGGAGCACAGGACCAGGGGCACTAGTTGAGGTGGCTAAGGCGGAGCACAGGACCAAGGCACAGGTCTGACTTACAGAACTTAGGGAAAGCACAGGAATGCTTTCACCCTGCACTGGGCACCATCTTGGACCTACTCTGCCCAATGAGGTGCTGCTAACAGGACCTTATCAGCACTTGTGAATATGGAATGCTTCTTAAAATGCATTCCTTCTACTAGAATTAGGCTGGAAGCTGGAGCTGCATGAGGATTCTCTCTGGTCTTAGTCATCTCCTTTTGGCTTGATGTCCTTCTGCAGTAGGCCCAGTGTTATTCATGGTAGTTCTGGTGACTTAGCAATACAACCCAAATGTGTTTGCTTCCTTCATCTGGTCCTCACTAGAACATCCTGGGCATCTGCACGGCCACATATACAAATGGCAGGCCTTTTATTTATTTTTTTTTTTTAAGATTTTTTTGCTATAGGGCACATGCACTCGCCGGAGAGACAGACAGGAAAGGAGAAATCACCCCCTGGGAGGGGTGGCCACACCACAGTCCCTTCTCCTCTCCTCTCAGGATCTTGGGCATGCATGCACATGCACCCGGCGTGCGTTTAAGCTGCCAGGTCTGGGACTCGAACTTTGGTTGACTGTATGAGGGTCCAGCAACATAACCATTATGCCATCTGTTGGTCCATGGCAGACCTTTTCATCTTCCATTAATTTTTTTTTGAGAGGTTTTCGCTAGAGGGCGCATGCACCTGCCAGACAGACAGAGAGACACAGAGAGATAGAAAGCGAGAAATCACCCCCCAGTGGAGATGGCCACACCGCAATCCCTTCTCCTCCATTCTCCTCTTGGGATCTTGGGCACGCACGCACACACGCCCGGCGTGAGTTTAAGCCGCCAGGTCCAGAACTTGAACCACGGTCGACTACATGGGAGTCCAGCGACATAGCCATTATGCTAACTGCTGGTCCCATTCCATTAATTCTAATGAAAATCACAGCATTTTTTGTTTTGTTTTGTTTAGAGGATAATCCATGCAGATTTATTTTTAGGAATCCCTTTATATCACTTGACCTGGCTCAAACCCCATGGCGAAGCCACCTCTTCTGCTTCTGTATATCTCAGTTACTGGTCATCTTTCATTAATGTGGTAGGTGGAAACACTGGTCCCCTCTTGGACCACTGACTGATACACTCTGTCTGTGTCAAGCAGCTCAAAAGATTGATGTTACTTGTGTGTTGTGGGTTAGTGAGAAAACAGCCCCAGCTGGACTCCATGGGTGACTAAATCGTGTTCTGGCTGTTGCTAGGGAGACAAGTGAGTTCATTTGGCTTTAAAAAATGAAAACAAAACCAGCCTGCCTTGATTCTTGGTTGGATTGGCCTAAGACACTATAACATGCTACCTTTTTAAAGTTTACTCATGAGAGCATGTGTGTACACACGAGACCAACAGGCACCCCTGTTAAGGTCTTGCCATCCTTTGATCCCCTTCCCCCAGCCCTCCTCTTTAGGTCGTGAGCACATGCACACCTGCTTTCAGGTCAGCCCAGCCAGGATCCAAACCCACAGGCAGCCATGTGGCTTCTAGCGTGGCAGTTCAGTACACTACTGCTTGTCTACCTGGACTGTGTGTCTGATGCTTTTCTTTACCAAGTATGATTTAGTTAAGCCTGTCTCTCAGATAAGGTCCTTGTAGCCAGTTTGCCTTACCATGGAGCAGGACAAGACAAATGGCCAAATGGGGTCAGGTGGTCCCTGGGGAAGGTCTGGGCTGAGGGTTACAGGGGGAGCACTCACCCTTGCCAAATACCCTGCTCTTAACAGGGCTTAAGTGAAGGTCCGTTTCCCCAGTGCCAAGCCCCTTGCATCCCTTCAAGGAAAGACATTGGACTATGTCCCTTTTTACAGTCACACTCCAGAGCCTGATCTCTATGGTTCATTATGCTCTAAGTTACTTTGAACAATTGTAGTCATTCTTCTGGGAGGCTTCCTGGGAATTATGAAATACACGGAGAGGTGTCCCCAGAGCTCTAGGCTCAAAGTCATTTGAACTTCCCACTTGCCACTCACTAGCCTTGCACCTCTCTACAGGTTAGCTCGCCAGGCCCGTTTCCTTGTCCACATCCAAGAAGTGATTGTGATACTTAGAGCCAGCAGGTGGTGGTATGGTGAAAGTGCTGGAATCCCACGTGGTCGACCATGGTCTCAGTCCTGGACCTAGTGGTGTGAAATTTATGATGGGCATGTGTGTACACATGCCCAAAATCCAGAGAGGACAGTGGAAGAGAAGGGACTGTGGCATGGCCTTCCCCCTGGGGATCATTTATTGTTTTCTGTCTCTCTAGCAAAGACACACATCCTGTAGCAAAAAAAAAAAAAAAAAAAAAACCTCTTAAGTTTTGCTGCCTCCTGCAGGCCTGACTCATGGGGCTGCTATAAAATTATCATCCAGGGGCCAACAGGTGCTGTGGTGGTGAAGGCACTTGATTCCCATGTGGCTAACCACAGTTCAAGTCCTGGACCCGGAGGCTTGAAAGTCATGTCAGGTGTGTGTGCATGTGTGCCCCAAGTCCTAGAGGAGAATGGAGAAGGAACTGGCATGG
>NW_006203419.1:2109009-2145784 GCF_000334495.1 Tupaia belangeri chinensis | reverse complement strand
TTCCTGCTGGGGGGTGATTTCTCACTTCCCCCGTTTCTCTATGGTGAGCACATGTGCACTATGGCAAAAACCTTTTAAAAAGTCATCTGGATGGGTCACACAGGCTCCTCAGTTGTCACAGTAGAACTAGAACCTGTCTGTGCACCCCTTTTCTTTCCTCTCCTGCTCTTGGTCACCTCCACCTGGCTGCCCACACTGCACCCAACTTGGTTGCTCAGTCCTGAGTATTCCTTTAAATTTTTTGTAAATGAGGCATAGGGGAGGAGAGAGTACTCTCAGCAGGGCCCCACATCACCATCCTCCTGCCTCAGCCTCTTACAGACCACACTGTGCATGGCCTGTTCAAGGTGGGTTAGGAGCCGCAGCTGGGTCTCCTTTCTTAACCCCCAAATAAACAGTAAAGTCTTCCTCGAATTCCTGACCCCCAGCAAGCCCGAGACCTGCTCCTCTCTTCATGAGCACCCACTATTAGTTTGTTCTTGTTTTTCTTCCGGAGATCTTTATGCGTGCACGTACACACGTATCTTTCTCCTTTTGAACTCACGTGGTATGAGACAAGTATATTCAAGGAACATTTTTATGCACATGGGAAAAGCCAGTTCTGAGAAAAGGTGAGCCCATAGTTAGTTATAATCACATTCCTTTTGAATGAGGCAGTTTTACTTGATTACAACATCCTGGAATTCTAGTTTATATAAACGAGAAATCCCTCCCTCACCCCGGCTGTGTCCAGCTAATGAAGAGCACCAGGGTTTCCCACCGGCTTCCTCATCTGTGATAGGACACTGGGGGCAGGCTCTGCTGCTGGGAGCAGCCTCACCGGAGGCTGGACAAGCTGCACCCACTGCCCTCACTCACCTCATCCTGTGGCAGTCTCTTAAGTTTTCCAGGCAAGCTCATTTTTGAAGCTGGAGTTTTCAGCTTTTCTACTCTGTGGGGCAGACTGCAACACTTTTAGGTATGCCTGGATGTCTACATGGGTTCATCAATTGGCTCCCTTTCCCTGCACACACTTTAAAAAGAACCGCTTTCTACAGTGTGACCTTTTACCCAACTTTGTTTCCATTTGATGACAGAAATTAGCCCACCAGTAAGCTTTAAAACAAACCTTTAAAATCTCTAAGTATCTTTGCCCCACAGGAGATCAATTAAAAGCTGTTTCCTCCAGCAGCCCTCTGAGGAGGGCACTGCAGTGCCTCCTCTCCAGCAGCTCCCCAGTGCCTCGGTCCTCACTCACCTCCCTGGCAACCTGCCACCCAGCAGCAACCCAGGTCTTTCCCTGGGTTACGGGTGCAACTAGGTCTGTCATCTGAAACTTCAGTAGCTGTGTAAACCTGCCCTCTAACACTTGTGGACTCTCTGGCCCTGGGTGTCTTTCAGAAATTTAAGATGGATGTGTCTAAACTCAGTTTGAATTCTACCTAAATTTGCAAAAGACAGCTAGAAAATGCTGGGGTCATGGGTCTCTGGTAAGACGTCCAAAGACCCCACGCGCCATGAAGTGTGCTTCCACTTGAGTGGAAATATCAGGAGAAAAGGGGTTTGTTTTATTTTACAAATTCAGCTTTAGAGAGCATATTGTTTAAAGATGCAAATTGTTTTATTCCACTTCCATCAACACTTTAGCTCACCAACCCAGTCCTCACTTTGTCTGTAGGACGAGGGACACTCTCCCTGCCCCAGGGGTAACACCTAGAATACAGCCCACCAGTGTCTGAGGGTGAGTCTGGGCTTGACAGAGCTCTTCTCAGCTTCCTATGCCAGCCCGCGAGGCTCCTCCCAGGCCCCACCTGGAGCACGGGGTGGGTGTGGCCAGTGTTAGGAAGGCCCTCCTGGTGGCACCCAGGTCTTCCTAGTGTTCTTTGGGTCTCTTGACAGGTCATTGCCAGGAAGGGGGAGAGGACACTTTAGTCCTGTAGTTTAACCCTTTGGGGTTTATTCATTAGCTATTGTGTGACTCCCTCAAAAAAAGGTTTATGAAATGCTGAGCCTCAGGTTTCATAGACGTGTTTGTACACTAAGAATTCTGCAGCAGAATATTTTTAAACATTCGCAGTTTTTTGTAAGCTATATTTTTGTATATTTAATTGCTATTTTAAAATTTTAATGCATTTTTTGCTAATCACTCTTGTTTAAGTAAAACATGCATGTAATTGACTCAAACACATGTAAATAAAAAGCAGATTTTGAAAATCCTGTGTTGAGCATGTACCTTTCAGCTCGGAGAATCTGTAGTCCCCCACACACCACTTTAGCAAGACTTGGGAACTCAGGACGAATGGTTCTGATCAGACAAGGCTGGTAACTGTCAACAGGAGCCTCTTGCCTGACCCCTCCTGTGTCCTGGGGCACAGGAGCGAAGAGGTCAGGAGTGCCAGACTTCAGCAAGGGAGGCCTTGCATGCAGATCCTGTGTAAGCCAAGACCCACCTCCTCCCAGAACTGCAGACACACCACAGGTAAGCAGCCTATGGTGGGATCATAGCACTCAGGCAACTTGAAGTGGTGGAAATGCATTTGGTCCCTATTGTCCACAGGATCCTGGGGATTTGCCCCAACCCAACCCTCTAGCTGTATCACTGGTCTGGAAATTATTCTGTCAGGAGAAAAAAATTGGTTCAAAGCACTCCCATGGCTGTGGGTGCTGCCTTCTCACCACCCCTGCTAAGACTCTGCAGTTCAGCTTCTGGCCCCAACTTCAGGAAACGGCTGCCCACAAGGCAAGCTGTGAGCCTGCAGCTGCACGTGGGCAACCTTAATCCTGGAGCCCGGAGACCTCTTCGGTCAGCCGGTCCGCCTCCTGAGCTCCAGACCTCTGGTCAGCCTCTGACCAGCCTTGTGTTCTTCGTAGCCCCTTTTCCCTCACCACTCATCTCTTCATTGGCATTTTTCTTCACATTACCTTGGAATTCACTAACCCCTCTCACTTCTACCTGCCTCTGCACACCATCTTTAGCTCTGTATCTTCCACCCAAATATCCAGCTGTCTATTATATATCAAACTTGGGCGGTCCAAAACTGAGCCTGGGCAGCCTCACAGTACCTTTCATCAACCCCTTCAGCCGGTCATCGCATCCCCCACTTGGCCTCTAGCATCCTGTGTCCACTCTTAGCATCTACCACCACCCCACCTCAGCTCAGGCCACCTTCCTTCTTCAACTGGACCATGATTTCTAGTGGCGGAGGACATGAAGTGACCTGGGGAAGGCAGACTGCTGAGTGGACAGGGCAGGTTCAATGGCTACTGTAGCTTGTATTTGCAGGCACCTCACAGGTGGGAGAATGGGGACATTTTTGCAGAGATGGCCTTGGAGACCCACAAGTGGAGAGAGAAGGCACTGTTGGGGCAGGGGCTGGACCTGAGGCCAGGGCTGGGTGAGGTGCAAGTTGACGCCTGCCTGGGAGAAACTCAAGGACTGGTGATAGCTAACCTGTCAGAGGATGAGCTGTTACTCAAGTGGCCAGGAAGGCAGAAGCGAGAGGGGTCTACCCTACTAGAACTGAGAAGAGGCCCTGAGACAGCCCTCAGACTTACTGGGGACCCAAGACATCCTGTTGCCCCCTGCCCTGCCCTGCCCTGCCCTGGGAGGTACAGGGTGGGCTGAACACAAAGTAGGAAACAAGAAGGTTTCTCGAGAGAGGGAATAGTGGGTCAGGGAGGAGGAAGGCATAAGGGTGGGTGGCGGTTTGACCATGTCTGGGTCCCAACTCAGGCTCAGAGGCCAGACCTAGGTTTGAGTCCAGTTCTGCCCATTTCCAGCTGTGACCTTGGGCAGGTTTGCTCCTCTGGGTTTGCTTTTAAAACTGGGCTGGACAAGACGATGCACAGAAACATTGGTCACAACCTCTTGAAGGCTGCAAGCACGGACAGGGGCAGCAGACTCCAGCAAACTGTGTTGGAGGGTTGGGGGATGGAGACCACACAGTGGGGTTCTCAGAGGGGAGAGAGCTGGATAAGGGAGCAGCTGGAGGAGGGGATTTTGCTACTTACTCCTCCCAACTAAAGCGGGCCTGCGCCTCTGCTGCCCCCCACGTGGCTGGCTGGTGCCTGCCCATGACCACCCAGAAGCCTCACCCAGCCCCTCTGCAAAGCAGCATATGGACAGAGGCCAAAGGGTTTGTTCCTTCCAGCTCCAAGGCCACACCCTTCCTTGCCTTCAGCAGTGATGCAGGCACTTTATATGTCCCATCTCCAAGGGGAAAAGGCTTTCTCAATCATGCTGCACGGCAGAAAGGTTCAACCCCTCCCAAGACTCCATCCCAGCCTGTCACTCTCCTCAAGCAATTTGACCCCAGCCCCACCCACAAGTTCACCAATGGACACAATTCCTTCTTTTCTGCTCATCCTGAAAGAAAAACCAGATTCCCCCCAGTCCCTGGGGAAAGGTCACTTCTAGCTCCTTTATGCCTGAGTTAGTCTTTGAGATTGTGCTTTTTCTATAGACTTAACCCATTTTCATCAGTAATCCCCACACTACCCCAAGGAAATTTAGTCCAAAAGTCCTGCCTTTCCAAATAGACCTTCCCAGTATTTTAGTGTGAAACAAACCGAACTGCCCGTCCAAAAACTGCTTATCAAGTTTTAGATACAAAATTAACCTGTCCAACTAAGTTTGCAGAACTTTAAAAATAAAACATGTTTTTCAATAGTCACATGAAGGCTAAACACAAACCAGAGCAATGCACCATACTGACAAGTTGTGATTAGGGTAGTACAATGCACAGGAACTTGCCTTACATCTGCAAGTTCAAACAAGACACAGAAGCACAGTCAGCTGAACACAGAACTGAAGTGTCTCCAGCGAGTGATGCTGAGATTTCAAAAATACACAAGTTTAACAGTCTCGTACTGAACAGTAACTTAAATACAGCAAAGCTTCACACTGCCTGGACGTGGTCCACCTGTTTTGTTTTTAATGTATCTTCCCTTTCTGGTTGCTAGTTTAAACTGAATTTTGAAGGCTTTATCTTGATGACTCAGAAAATACACTGTCCTTTCTTGCTTTGATTCAGGTAGTATACACAATCATAAAACTGAGTTAAATCTCTTTTTAAAAAAAAAATCCACAGATCTCGTTGTGGCAGGTTTCAGGAAAACCTCTCCCCAGGTACTGTCAGGGGATCTTCAACAGCTCAAGGAGTGCTCCAACAGCTCCAAAATAACCCTGGGGGGAAAAAGGCAATTTTTAGACATTTAAATTACTATAAAATATTATTACTAATGGTAAAGTTAATGCCACCCTTAACTCCTGACACTCATTTCCTGAGCACACACTTCCAGCCTTGGACCAGGAAACCCTAGGAGCTCCTGACTGGAGAAAGGGCTTTGATGTCCAACAAGACAGTCCAGGCACGTCAGGCCACTGTGACAGAGCAAAGCCACCCACAGTGGGGGCTACAGGAGCTCTGAGTCTTCTTGGGTTGGGTTCAAAGGGAGGGACATCTGGCAATAGTAGGACAAAGGCACAACAGGTGGCAACTAGAAGACGGGCAAGGTGAGTACTCGCGTTTTGTTTTGTTTTTTTTTTTTTGAGAGGTTTTTGCTATAGGGCAAGTGCACTTGCCAGAAAGACAGAGAGAGACAGAAAGACAGAAAGTGAAAATCACCCCATGGGGGTATGGTCACGCCGCAATCCCTTCTCCTCTCGGGATCTTGGGCACGTACATACACGCGCCTAGCATGATTTTAAGCCACCAGGTCCGGGACTTGAATCGCGATCAACTACACTGGAGTCCTGCGACATAGCCATTACACCAACTGCTGGTCCCGGTACTCTTTCTTAAACTTATTTTTTCTTAGTTACTTCCAGTAAGAGACCATGCCTGGGATGTGAACTAGGGAATGAGGAGGTGAGAAGCAGCAGAGGCCAGCACTATACCCAGAGAAGCGGTGACGGTCAAAGCCAACAAGGACCCCAAAACAAAATGCAACAAAAAAAGGGGACAAAATACCAAAGAAAATGAGACAAAACCAAGACTGACAGAAAGAGAATGCCAGCGGGAACTGGGAAGACTCTTGCAGAACCCGTCAAGGGCTCCAAAGCATGAGATCAGGTATTAAAGTACTTTAACATAATAAATAACTGGAGAAGGAAATCATTGAAATCTTGCTTGTGGACTGAAAAGAATGGACTAAAAGTCTGTGAAACATTATAAGTACCTAGGGGCCAATCAATTTTTTTTAAGAAATAATTTACTGTAATAATTTTTATTTTTTAAATTTGACCAGAGAGAGAGAGAAAGCTGCCAGGTCCAGAACTCGAACTGCAGTCAGCCGTGTGTGAGTCCAGCACCTTAACCACGCCACCTGACAGCCCTGCCAGTAGTTTTTTAAGAAAAACTTCTTTAGGGCAAGCCGATGGTATGGTGGTTAAGGTGCTGACCTCCACATGGTTGACCACAATTCAAGTCCTGGACCTGGCGGCTTGAAACTGACACCAGGTGTGTGTACATGCATGCTCGAAATCCCAAGAGGAGAATGAAGGAGAAAGGATTGCAGCATGGCCATCCCCAGGCGGGGAGAAGAGCATTGTCCCTTTCTGTCTCTGTCTCTCCATCTCTCCAGCTGGTGCACATGTCCCATAGCAAAAACCTCTCTTTAAAAAACTGGGGCCAGCAGGTGGCAGCGTAGTGGTTAAGGGCGCTAGACTCCCACATGGCCAACTGTGGTTCAAATCCCAGACATGGTGACTTGCTTTCTCACTTTGTCCCTCCCTCCCCCCCACCCCGGTCAAAGTTAAATAAATAAAGTTAAATAATTCTTAAAAAAAAAAAGGGGGGGGGGAACTTCAAGAAACATGAAACACAGAAAGACTGCTTTGTCACTGTTTCTCAATTTTAGAAAAAGGCAGCCCAGGGACCAGCAGGTGGCATAGTGGCTAAGGCACTAGACACTCCCACATGGTCGACCATGGTTTGCGTCCCGGACCTGGTGGCTTACTTTCTCACTTTCTCTCTCTCTCTCTCTCTGTTTCTCTCTGGTCAAATTAAAATAAATGAATAAATAAAATTAAATAAATAATTTAAAAAAAAAAAAAAAAGGCAGCCCAAACCACCTGTGCTATTCAGAGGCCAGGCTGTAGAAGGGAGCACTGGGCCGGCTCAGCATGCTCCGGGGCTCCCATGGCTGCCAGACACAGGGGCCTGTTTGTAGTTAGCCACATATTTTGTTTTCTGTGGCTTTCTATATTTTATTTTACTTTAAACACAGAGAGAGAGAGTTAACCATTATATTGAGTTCCACTGAAGACCCAAAACCGACCATCAAGTAAGGACAGACACAGACTGTTACAGGCACAAAGAGCTAAGGTGAGGGACCAGCAGTTGGCCTAATGGTTATGTCACTGGACTCCCATGTAGTCGACCGCGGTTCAAGTCCCGGATCCGGTGGCTTAAACTCACGCCAGGCACGTGTGCATGCATGCCCAAGATCCTGAGAGGAGAATAGAGGAGAAGGGATTGCGGCGTGGCCATCCCCCCTGGGGGGTAATTTCTCGCTTTCTGTCTCTGTCTTTCTGGCGAGCGCATGCACGCTATAGTAAAAAAACCTCTTCGCTGGATTCCCATGTAGTCGACTGCAGATCAAGTCCTGGGCCTAGCAGCTTAAACTCACACCAGGCACGTGTGCGTGCATGCCCCAGATCCCAAGAGGAGAATGGAGAAGGGATTGCAGCATGACCATCCCACCTGGGAAGTGATTTCTCACTTTCTGTCTCTCTGTCTCTGTCTTTCTGGTGAGCATATGAACCCTATAGCAAAAACCTCTCAAAAAAAAGAACAACAAAAAAAAGCTAAGATGAGAATAAGAAAGGATGAAAGAGAAATTTGTACAGGCTTTCACAGCAACAGTTACACTGACTTCAGTGGGAGGGCAGGAAAAGTAGTTCAAGATGCAAAAAAGGCATTTAAAATAATCAAAGTTCCACAAATGCAGAGTCAGAGGTCTGAATACAAATGGAAAAATATGGACAAATGGAACAGACCTTACCCAGAGGGAAAAATAAAATCAGCAGATAGTAAGAATGACAAGATGTAAAATCAAAATTCCATAAAAGGCTTATAATTATGATTTAAAAATATCTTTTTTTAAAAAGTTAACCTAAGAAACTAATCTCCATGTTCTGCCTAGAAAAAGGTTTAACAAAAGACAGAAAGAAATTAATCAGGAAAACAGCTACTATATGATATAATACTAAATTGTTTCTTTTTTATTCTTAAATATACAGCAAAATAAAATAGATAAAAGATCACAAAAAGCAAGCTGCATATAAAAACATTATGGATAATAAGAAACCTAATGACATTTCAGTATTGATTTACTAATATCATTAAAAGTTAAAAAAAAAAAAGCTTGTTGCTATGTAGAATTTGTGTATTTAGGATATTAACTATGAAATTCAAACAATTTAAGATGAAAAATTTAAAGTAACCTTAAAAGAAAAAGTAATCTATATTTATAGTGCTTCATATATTACCTTGATTTTTGTCAATTCATACAAACCCTTTTTTTTGGGGGGGGGGAGAGATTTTTGGTACAGGGCGCATGCACTTGCCAGACAGACAGAGAGAGAGACAGAGAGACAGAAAGCGAGAAATCACCCCCAAGGGGGATGGCCACGCCACAATCCCTTCTCCTCCATTCTCCTTTCAGGATCCTGGGCACGCATGCATACGCTCCCAGCGTGAGTTTAAGCCACCAGATCCGGGACTCAAACCACAGTCGACTACATGGGAGTCCAGCGACACAGTCATTACACTAACTGCTGGTCCCACAAACACTCTTAAAATAAAAATGTACACACAATTCTGAAAAATGTCCCTATCACTAGATCTAAAATCCAACAATACCTGAAAAAGTTCACCTGCCCAGCAACCAAGGAGAGGGAAGAGAGAACCCTTCCTTTCACTTCTGTGGTTCCATTTCCCTCCTCCTCAACAGGAAAAACAGGCACTTTCCAAGTCAGGATATCAGGTTAAGCAAGTCTCTATTTTAACACTGCGTGCTTATCTACATGTTAAGCCCTTACAATATGGTTCTTGTCTGGAATGTTTTTTACTGATCTATTCCTTGTGAGAACATACATCTTAAAGTGGCACTTGAGTTCTATCAATGCATTAAAAACTTGCATAAAAGAAAATGAGTGTCGAGTGACCCAGTGGCATGGTGGTTCAGGTGCTGGATTCTCACATGGTCAACTGAGTGAGGTTCAAGTCCTGGACCTGGTGGCATGCTTTCTCACTTTCTTGCTTGCTCGCTCACGTGCGCGTGTGCATGCGCTCGCTCGCTCTCTCGTTCTCTCTCTCTCTCTCTCTTTCTCTCTCACTCTGGTGAATTAAAAAATAATAATAAAAGTTAAAAAAAAAAGAAAGAAAAGAAAACGAGCATCTACTGGCCATACCACCCTGAACACACCCAATCTTGAGTCAGGCCTGGTTAGTACTTTGATAGGAGATGGCCTGGAATGTGTGCTGTAGGCTTGGGTCAGCATGGTGGTTAAGGCAGCTAGAATCTACATAGCTGACTACACTGGTTCGAGTCTCAGACCTAGCAGCTTGAAAAACACTCCAGGAATGTACGTGTGCATGCCCAAAATCCTAAGAGAATGGTGAAGGGACTGTGGCATGGCCATCCCCCAATCCGGAGATGCTTTCTCACTCCCCCCAGACGCCCCCCCTGCTCCTCCAGCAAGCACATGTCATATATAGCGTATTAAAAACTAAAAGTAAAAAAATGAGACAAGGGGCCAGCCCCAAAGCACAGCGCCGAAATGCTGTGCATAGGGAATGGGATCTCTCAGGGCTACCCTAGTGGCTTGAAAATCACTCCACACACATGATCAGGATCCTGCAGAAGGGAGAAATGGAAGGAAAATGGTCATCCTGTGGCACGACTAGGCCACTGGGAGTACGCACACATTCCTCCGACCAAAAAGCAGAACCCAGAGTAACTGCACTTACAGTCAGTACAAGGGGGAAAAATATAAATGCTAGTTGAGAAAATAACACAGCAAAAATAATAAGGAAATGTAAATCAAGATTTTTTTTCTTTAAAACCACTTAAGCTATGGGACCAACAGATGGTAGAATGGCTACATCGCTGGACTCCTGTGTAGTTGACTGCGGTTCAAGTCCCAGACCCTGTAGGTTAAAACCCACGCTGGGCGTGTATATGTGTGTGTGTGTGTGTGTGTGTGTCCAAGATCCCAAGAGGAGAATGGAGAAGGGATCTTAGCGTGGCTATCCCCCCAGGGGGTAATTTCTCACTTTCTTTCTCTCGCTGTCTTTCTGGCAAGCACACGCACCCTATAGCAAAAACCTCTCCAAAAAATAAATAAATAAATAACGCTTAAGTTAGGGGGCCAGCAGATGGTGTAGCACTTACATCGCTGGAATCCCACAAGGCCTACTGCAGTTTGAGTCTCAGACCTGGTGACTTGAAAATCACACCAGGTGTGTGTGCATGCATGCCCAAGATCCCAGGAGGAGAATGGAGAAGGGACTGTGGCGCGGCCCCCCTGGGATGATTTCTTACTTCCCTCTCCTGTGTTTGTCTCTCTCCAGCAAACACATGCACCCTAAGGAAAAAGCCTCTTCAAAAATACATAAATTTTTAAAAAATTGCTTAAACTTGGAATTAAATAAGCCAAAAACCTACCATGTGTCACCATCAGGTAAATGCTTTCAAAACATTACAATCAAATCCTACACATACAATTACAAAAAAAAAAAAAAACACATAAAACAGCCCACTTCACTTCTTCAAACTGCCCTGCAGTGTGAAGTACACACCCTTTGTGTATATATAGCACAAGAAACAAGTCAGCTTACCTCATGTTCCGAAAAAAGTGCTTTCAATTGCCCCTTGGACCAATAATCCAAAGCATACGCCAAAAGCCGCATGGCAATCGTGTTAACTCTCAAGAAATTTCCAACAAATACCACCTGGTTAATGTTCTGAGCACATTGAAAAAAGGCAATTAGTTTTCATGTTAATTTCCATTTTCTCATAAAAGCTACCCAAACAAAGCACAATGTACATAGTTTTTTAGCAGCAACTTAGCTGATCAAATTCAATCCAGTTGATCAAGGGCTACTTAAATTTGCCTTCCAGACAATAGTAGACCCACTGCAAAGTATGCCAGAAAATGTCAGAGAAGAAACACACTAGGAAATTATTTATATTAAATATGCAGTAACTACTATTAAATAAAGTTTTATACGGTTAAGTAAAACAAAATAGTACAATCCTAAGTCAAAAGAAGGAAAGTGACACAAATAGGCAAATTATACAAGAAATTTAACAGGCAAAAAAACTCAACCTCACCAATGATCAAAGCAAAATTTTTGGCCTATTAATTAGAAGGGAAAAAAAAAATCCAACTGAAGTTCCACCCCAACATTAGTAGAACTGCAGTAGAATTGATCCATTCATTCTTCGCTAAAGGTCATCTAAACTGGTAAGCCCTTGTGCAAAGCACCATGGCAATCAGTATTAGTATTCCTAAGTGGGGTCATATTGTGTAGACCATAAATCTCACTCCTGATTAAGCCCCCATCAAGGAAAAAATTCAACCAAAGAACAGCTTCCCACTTAAAAATGCTAACCTCAAAGTATCAGCAAGCAACCAAATATCCAGCACTATGTGAATGCTTTATAATATGAACTTGATCAAATTCATAGCCATGAAATGTTTACTATTTAAGGAAAATTTAAATGGTATGTACACCAACTAAAATACCTTAAAATGCATAAACACAATAAAGGGAACATACAAAAAAGAAAAAAGTGATATTATGATATTTCAATGAATTTTTAAAATTATTTGGTGCTGATAAGCTATCTTTTTAATTAAAAATAAGACAACTACTTTGGTGCCTTTGGAGGATTCCTTTTAGGCCTCATGCCTATATTAACTATGTGAAGAATGATTTAAACAAAAATGTATACATAGGGACAAACCATAAAGCTAGACCAAGTGGATCCTAGCTCCTCTTTCCCCAGGGGCAGCCCATTCTTGGTTCTTTCATAGCCCTGTACAATGCTGCTTGACCCGAATGCTACAAGGCAGCACTGTAAAGAAGCTGAAAGCACGAAGACGCAGCTCTGCTGAGGCGGAAGGGAGCCAGGGTGGGCATTCCTCTGCCTGCTCAGTCTTCTCCCAGCTTCAGTGACTTCCTCTGGATTCCTTCCCAAGGCCTCTAGGGCTCAACAATGCGCATGGTGTCGAAATTCAACATCGTTACCCATCACCACCTCACCTCGACAGTCCCCAGCATTTGGAACACTGGCGACCTTCCTACTTTTCTCTACTTTCTCCTCAAAAGACATCATTTTGCCTCTAGACAGTAGTGTTTATCTCCAATAAAGGGGGGGGGGGGATGAAGATTTATCTGCATTTGAAGAGTTTTAACTCTGCACTGAAATAAATTCCCCCCTATTCAACTACACTTAGGCACTGTTCTGAGAAGACAGACTCCCTTTAACATCAAGGTGGAGCCCATTTAATATGTTCGATTGTTTTCTTCACAGCAACAAAAGAAACCTCATGACCCCTTACTTCATTAAGGGCACACATTCTTGCTATTGAGCCAATGTTGTTGGTGATGGTGATCAAAGTCGCTCTGGCGAGGTCCTCTTTACTGACAGCCTCTCGCTTCTCCTTACTCATCATGTTTCCAAAGCTGTGATGAGGAGGAAAAAAAATCCCATTGCTAAATGCAACACAGTCCAGAAGAATGTGAATGCTACTGTAAGATAAAATCGTCTTTCAGGACACTGTTCAAATCTTCAAACTTTTGGGGCCAGCAGATGGCATAATGGCTATGTCGTTGGACTCCCATGTAGTTGACCACGGTCAAGTCCCAGACCCAGTGGTTTAAACTCACACCGGGTGTATGTGCACGCGTACCCAAGATCCTGAGAGGAAAATGGAGAAGTGACTGTGGTGTGGCCATCCCACTGGGAGGTTATTTCCCACTTTTTGTCTCTCTGTCTTTCTGGCAAGCACACATGCCCTATAGCAAAAACCTCTCCTCAAAAAAAAAACAACAACAACAACAAAAAAAACTTCAAACCTTTCATTTACATAATAAAAAGAGAAATACAGCTTTAAATACGCACCCCCATACCCTGTGTTCTGAAAGAGCAGGCTGTGGTTTCTACTGAACTCAAGCTCTGATACCAGGTTCTCATCAGATCCACTGGAAGATACCACTGCTCCTTCAACAACCAGGACAGTTCCAGAAAGACCAGGATCAGCAATGTGTCCCAACCGCACAGCTGTTCCACCCATTTGGTAAACTGCTCTATCAGAGCAAAATAAGACTCAAACGGCTGTGTCCCAAAGTGAGGTATAATACAAGAATTTTAGATTTCCCTAAAAGACGAAGTACTTCAAAGTATTTGACCAGCAAAAGTGCTACAAAAGTGCTGTGACCAAAATACAAGCCCAGCCAATCAGAAAAGTAAGTAGTGACCAATGATCAAATGCTGCAAACATAGAAAATGAAGTCTATAGAATTGTGTCTAAAATTTGTAAATAAGCACACACACACACACATATATACACGTGTTTGTGTGTGTGAGTGCCTTTTCTATTGTTAAAAAAACATGTGCTACAAGGCTAGCAGGAGGCATAGTGGTTAAGGTGCTGGACTCCCATGTGGTCAACCACAGTTCGAGTCCCAGACCCAGGAGCTAGAAACTCATACTGGCTGGCTGCAAGTGCATAAATGCCAAAATCCAGTGAAGAGAAAGGAGAAGGGAGTGCGGTGTGGCCATCCCCTCTGGGAGGAGATTTCTCACTTTTCCTAGTGAGCATGCGTGCCCTATTGCAAAAATCTCTCTTTAAAAAAAAAAAGTACTCCAACAGACAAACAAAATTTTAAACAATCTCAAGATAAAATAAGAAAAGAATTCCAGGGCCCAGCAGGTGGCACAGTGATTAAGGCGCTGGACTTCCACATGGCTGACCACAGTTTCGACTCTCGGACATGGTGACTTGAAAACCACACTGGACACATGTGCATGCATGCCCAAAATCCCAGGAGAAGAATGGAGAAGGGATTGTGGCATGGCCATTCCCCGTGGGGAGTGATTTCTCATTTTCCCCCTCTTTCTCTCCAGCAAATACACACACCTTATGGCAAAGACCTTAACAAAAAAAGGAGAAAGAAAAGAATTCCATTTATAATAGCATCAAAGAAAATGTTTGGGAATGTCTTCAGCTGAAGTAGTAGTAACACTTGGGACCAGCAGGTGGCATAATAGTTAAGGCGCTGGATATTCCCACGTGGCCAACCACGGTTCAAGTCCTGGACCTGGTGGCTTGTGTTCTCACTTTCTCTCTCTCTCTCTGTGTGTCTCTCTCAGGTCAAATTAAATATAAATGAATAAATAAATAAACTTAAATAATTATTTAAAAAATAGTAGTAACACTTGTACACTCAAATCTACAAGCTACTGTTCAAAGAAAACATACATTTCAATAAATGGAAAAACATTCTGTCTTAGATCAGAAGAACTGACAGGATTAGTATTGGAATAAACCCCTAGTTGGCTGTAAGATTTCCAATGATGTAGCCGGCAAGCGGTATGGTGGTTAAAGGTGCTGGACTCTCACATGACTGACCACAGTTTGAGTCCCAGACCTGTCGGCTTGCTTTTTCTCCCCACACCCCGTCTTTCTCTTGTCAAACTAAATAATATAATAATAATAATGCTAAATAAAATAGTTATTTAAAAAAACGATTTCCAATGCAATCCCCATCAAACCCACTCTTTTAGCAGACATTGCCAAACTTTTCCTAAAATTCAGATGCACGGACCAGCGGATGGCATAGTGGTTACATCGCTACTCCCACATGGCCAAGTGCAGTTCAAGTCCTGGACCCAGCAGCCTGAAACTCATGCTGGGTGTGCGTGTGCACATGCCCAAGATCCAGGGAGGAAAATGGATCACAGTGTGGCCATCCCCCACAGGGGATGATTTCCCACTTTCTGTCTCTCCATCTTTCCAGAAACCACAGAGGCCCTATAACAAAAATAACTCAAAAAAAAAGAAAAGAAAAGAAAATTTGGATGGAAGTTCTAAGGGCCTCAATAGCCAAAACAATCCTGAAAAGGAACATGCTAGAAAACTCTCAGTTTCTAATTTCAAAACTTAACATAGGGCCAGATGGTGGCACGGTAATAAAACATGATGCTCTACAGGGACCAGCAGTTAGCGTGATGGCTATGTCGCTGGACTCCCACGTAGTCGACCGCGGTTCGCGTCCCGGACCCAGTGGCTTAAACTCATGCCGGGCGCGTGTGTGTGCATGCCCAAGATCCCGAGAGGAGAATGGAGGAGAAGGGATTGCGGCATGGCCATCCCCCCTGGGGGGTGATTTCTCGCTTTCTGTCTCTCTGTCTCTCTGTCTGGCGAGCACACGCGCCCTTATAGCAAAAACCTCTTCAAAAAAAACATGATGCTCTACAATGCAGACCCACATGGGAAGGTTCCAGGTTTACCTCCAGAAACCTTCCTGGATGTACTGGGTGCCCCTCTACCTATAATCCAGCCTGAAGCTAGGGGTAGACTGTCAGGATTACACTGTCAAGGATGCTGTATCTCTCTCTCTTTTTCATGGAATAAACTTAATTTTTTTTAATATTTGTCTATTAAACTTTATTATTATTTTTTAATTTGACCAGAAAGAGAAAGAGTGAGAGAAAGGGAAGTGGAAAAAGCTAGCCACCAGGTCCGGGACTCAACTATGGTTGGTCATATGGGAGTCCAATGCCTTAACCACCATGCCACCTGCCAGCCCCTAAAAAGAAACTTTTTAAAACTTAATATGCAGTGGGAACCAGCAGTTAGCGTAATGGCTATGTCGCTGGACTCCCACGTAGTCGACCGCGGTTCACGTCCCGGACCCAGTGGCTTAAAACTCACACCGGGCGCGTGTGCGTGCGTGCCCAAGATCCCGAGAGGAGAATGGAGGAGAAGGGATTGCGGCGTGACCATCCCCCCTGGGGGGTGATTTCTCGCTTTCTGTCTCTATGTCTCTCTCTGTCTGTCTGGCGAGCGCACGCGCCCTACAGTGAAAATCTCTCCAAAAAAAAAAAAAAAAAAACTTAATATGCAGTTACAGAAACCAAGTCAGTATGGTACTGGTATATAGATAGATACACAAATCAATGAGATACAACTCAAAGTCCAGAAATAAACTCAAACATCTACCATCAAGAACTAGACATGCAAAATATATCTGTACCTCTATCTCACACCATACACAAAAATTTACTTAAAATAGCATAGACCTGGGGCCAGCAAGTTGCAAGGTGGTTAAAGCACTGGACTCCCACATGGCTGACTGCAGTTCAAGTCCTGTTTCCTCTCTCTTTCTGTCTCTCTCTGGTGAATTAAAAAATAACAACAACAAATGAAATAAAATAAACATTTAAAAAAATAGCATAGGGACTGGCAGGTGGCGTGGTGGTTAAGGGCACTGGATTCCCACATGGCCAACTGTGGTCCGAGTCCTGGACCTGGTGGCTTGCTTTCTCAGCACCCCCTCCCTGTCACTCTCTAGTCAAATTAAATAAGAAAGGAAGAAAGAAAGTTTAAAAAAAATTATTTTTTAAAAACAAAAAGAGCATTGACCTAGATATAAGAGCTGAAAGTATAAAACTCTTATAAGAAAATAGAAAAGTAAATTTCCATGATGTGAAATTAGGTAACTTCTAAGTGATAAAAGAGAAGGTAAAGATGAACTTCATCAAAATAGAAACTTCTATGCTGCAAAAGATACCATCAAGAAAGTGAAAAAATAACTCAAAAATATGGAAGAAAAGGGGCCAGAAGATGGCGTAGCGATTAACATTGCTGGACTCCCACAAAGCCAGTCATGGTTCGAGTCCCCAACCCGGTGGCTTCAAACTCAGGCTGGGCACATATGTGTATGTGCCCAAGATCCAAGGGAGGAGAATGGAAAAGAGAGTGTGGTGTGGCCAGTGCCACCACCCCTCCACTGTGGGGGTGATTTCTCACTTTCCTTCTCACTGTCTCTTTCGTTCCAGAGCGCATGTGCCCTTAAGGCAAAAACCTTTACCAAAAAAAGGGAGAAAATATTTGCAAACTATGTATGTAATAAGGGATTTGTATCCAGAAAACATAATGAACTCTTTTAACTCAATAATAGATAATCCTACTAAAAAATAACCAAAAAACTTGAAGAGACATTTTTCTAAAGATGCTAGACAAATGGCCAAGAGGCACATTAAAAGATATTCATCATTAGCCATCAGGGAAAGTCAAATGAAAACCACAATAAGGCATCATTTCACGTCTATTAAGATAGCTAAAACCAAAAAGAGACAATAACAAGTGTTGGACAGGATGTGGAGAAATTTAAACTCATAAACTGTTGAAATTATGAAATGATACAGCCGTAGGGTCAGCAGGTGGTGTGGTGGTTAAGGCACTGGATCCCACATGGCCAACTCTGCAGTTGAGTCCTGGACCCAAGGGCATGTGTTTATGTATGCCCAAAATCCCAAGAGGAAAATGGAGAAGGGACTGCAATACGGCCACCTTCGATTTCTCACTTTTTCCCTCTCTCTGGTGAGTATACCTGCCCTATGACAAAAATCACAGTCTAGCAATTTTCCACATCTAGGCATATAACCAAGAGAATTAAAAATACATGCCCACCCAGACTTAAACACAGATGCTCAGTATTTAGGATAACCAAAATGTGGAACCAACTCAAATACCCACCAACTGATAATGGATAGGTAAAATGTGGCATATCCATACAAGAAATTTAGTATTGTTTGGCAGTGACAAGGTGTAAAGGACCGATTTGTGCTGCAACGTGGATTAACCTTACAACACCATGCTAAGTAAAAGAATCCAGTCACAGAAGACCTCATCCTGTCTATACCACCGATACATGTTCAGAATGGGCAAGCCCATAGACTTAGAAAGTAGCAGGTGTTTGGCAGGAGCTAGGGATAGGGCAGAGGGAGGATGGGGACCGGTAGCTAGTAGATTTCTTCCTAGAAGGATGAAAATGTTCTGAAATTGAGTTATGGTGATAGTTGCACACTCTATAAATATACCAGAAACCACTAAATTGTACACTTTAAAGAGGTGGCTTGATAGTACATAAGTTATATCTTAATAAAGCTCTTTAAAAGAAAAAAAAAAAGATATGCCTGATATTTGATATTTTTTCCTATATTTCTTAAAACACACATGTCCTTACCTCGAAGCCACAGCCCAGCCTGGTAGTCCAAACCTCTCATAGTCCCCTCCATAAATGTCCCGCACTAGTTTATCCACTTTAGTACTATCTCCACGAGATGCCATTTCAAGAGCTTCTTCAAAAGTGCTGCAGCCAGTGAGAAGACAGCAGAGACCAAAAAAAGTTCCTCCTCCAAGACTGTGATTAAAAACAACAATTTTTAAAAGTAGGAATAGGAAGGTTACGTTTGTGGACCCAAAGTCACATTCATTTATCAACCCACTCTTGCCTAAACCTACTCACACAGCTGCCACCAGTAGGAAACAAGTCTGCAAAAAAACAAAGCCAAGGTGCCTGACATCCACCTTGGAGACATATCTATTCATGTAAGTGAACAAGCAAAGTGGCAAAATGCAAGGCCTGCCTCTCTGCCTCCCAAGGGAAGTCTGGGTAAGAGGGGCCTCAGGTACAAATCAGTCCAACACACCTGGCATCAGGCTGGGACTGCCTTCCCTTCCCTCTCCAAGTTTACATTCTCATCCGAGAACCTTTGTCACCCTGGTTCACTGGCCCCATCCTACCAGACCCCTCCATTAATGTGTCTTCTCCTGCAAAATTATCTCATTCTTTACACACTTGTTTAAAATCTGTATATCCTAACCCCTGGATCCTTGTTTTTCCTAAAGGGAATTCTGATCCTTAAACGAAACATAGGTGTTCTCTCCTTACATCTCTTTCAGACTACTCAATCACTTTTTTTAACTATTTATCTAACTATCTAACTATCTATCTAAGAGACCAAAAAAAGTTCCTCCTCCAAGACTGTGATTAAAAACAACAATTTTTAAAAGTAGGAATAGGAAGGTTACGTTTGTGGACCCAAAGTCACATTCATTTATCAACCCACTCTTGCCTAAACCTACTCACACAGCTGCCACCAGTAGGAAACAAGTCTGCAAAAAAACAAAGCCAAGGTGCCTGACATCCACCTTGGAGACATATCTATTCATGTAAGTGAACAAGCAAAGTGGCAAAATGCAAGGCCTGCCTCTCTGCCTCCCAAGGGAAGTCTGGGTAAGAGGGGCCTCAGGTACAAATCAGTCCAACACACCTGGCATCAGGCTGGGACTGCCTTCCCTTCCCTCTCCAAGTTTACATTCTCATCCGAGAACCTTTGTCACCCTGGTTCACTGGCCCCATCCTACCAGACCCCTCCATTAATGTGTCTTCTCCTGCAAAATTATCTCATTCTTTACACACTTGTTTAAAATCTGTATATCCTAACCCCTGGATCCTTGTTTTTCCTAAAGGGAATTCTGATCCTTAAACGAAACATAGGTGTTCTCTCCTTACATCTCTTTCAGACTACTCAATCACTTTTTTTAACTATTTATCTAACTATCTAACTATCTATCTACCTACCTACCTACCTACCTATTTATGCACGCATGTGTGCATGCTACAGGGGATGTGCACTCACCAGGTAGAGACACAAGAGAGGGAGGGAAGGAGGGAGAGAAAGCACTCCTGGGGCGGGAGGGGTGGCCACATCTCAACCCCTTCTCCTCTCAGAATTTTGTATGTGCACATACACAAACACACAGCATGTTTTACAAGCCATGGGGTACAGGACTTGAACCATGCAATAGGCCATGTGGAATCCAGCTGCCTTAACCACCACAACACAGTACTTCAGCTCCTAGATCTCAAACCAGCCCTGGTCATAAGTGTATGTGTAAAATTAATATAAGTTTTGGAGGCCAGCAGGGGGCATAGAGGTTAAGACACCACTCACTCCCACATGGTTGATTATGGTTCAAGTCCTGAACCGGGTGGCTTGCTTTCTCACTTTCCCTCTCTGTCTCTCTCTGGTCAAATTAAAATAAATGAATGAATAAAAAAATTAAATAATTCTTTAAAAAAAAATTAATACAGGTTTCAAAGCTGGAACCTTCTCCTTACAAATGCTACCTAGTAAGCTGAGCTGCTCTGTATATGCACACCATCAACAATACCACAGTAAGGACTATGAGTTCAGTGAGTTGGCTGATGTAGTGTTTTATGAAACAACTATGGTAATAAAATCTGGAGCAACAGAGATTAAAGAAAAGCAGATCACGAAATCATAATTTTCAAATAGAAAACTTCTGCATTATCCCAGAGAAACGTACACCTTTCATATAATTATTTTTAAAACCATTCCTTTTTTTTTTTTAAGAATTATTTTAACTTTATTTATTTATTTATTTTAATTTGACTAGAGCGGGACAGGAAAAGTGAGGAAGTGAAAAAGCAAGCCACCAGGTCCGGAACTCAAACCGCAGTCAACCACGTGGGAATCTAGTGCCTTTAACTACCACGCCATCTGCTGGACCCACTTTCATGTAATTTTAACAAGTTCTTGAAAGAGCAGCAATATACAATATCTGAAAACACAGTTAACTTATAATTAGGAATAAACAGGCCCAGAGACCAGCAGATGGCATAATGGCTACGCCACTGGACTCTCACATAGTCAACTGCGGTTCAAGTCCTGACATGACTTAAAACTCACACCAGGCGCAACTGTGTGTGTGTGTGCCCAAGATTCCAAGAAGAGAATGGAGGAGAAGGAATTGTAATGTGGCCATCCCCCCGGAGAGTGACTTTTTGCTTTCTATCCCTGTCTCTCTGTTTCTCCAGAGAGCACTTGCACCCTACAGCAAAAATCTCTCCAAAAAAAAAAAAAACGCAAGCCCAGTCACAATGGTCCAGACAGTATGGGTGCTACTGTACAACGCTAAAGACCATATGAGAAGATTCTAGGGTCGTCCTGGGTCTATCTCAACATGCCAGGCGAGGCCACAGTCCTAACTGGCTGCAGGGTGAAGGCTTATGGGTACATCATGGTGTGAAGACCCTGTCATGAATGCCTGTCTGCCTCTCCCTCTCTTTTTTCTTCCTTCCACCTCTCTTTCACTTAGAAATAAACAAACTTAAAAAAAAAAAAAAGGACTTTTATATAAAAGACTTACCTGGTACCTGTGACTCGCTTGTAATTATCTTTGGAATATACTGCTAAGATACTAACCCCCGAGCCAATGTTCACCAGAAGCAGAGGGTATGGATTTTTCAAATCAAATGGCAACTTCTGACATTTTTCAGAATCAGCAGGATTTTCAAAATAATAGCACTGTGACCGCCCATTGAATCCAACTGAGTCAATGTATAAAATTCCTTTGATTAAGCAATCTAGTTCATCCAGTTTGCAAAGCTGAAGATCACCTATCTGTAATGAAATAAGAATATATTCAGACTTTTTAACAAGTTAACAGAAGTAAAATTCTATTTAGTAAACACCCCCTCCACAATGAACAAATCATAAAAGCGTGATCATGGGTGTGTATTATTTGTGCATGCTTCACAGAACAGATTTGGGACCAATGAACACTGGGATGGACTGCTAAGACAGACCCTACTCCATAGACCCAAATGCACTCTATTCACAAACCACTACAGAAACTGCACAAGTGTGCCAAAACCATAAGAGCGTGTATCAACCTGTCAGGCAGACATGATCTCTACTCACAGGAACAACGAGGCAGGTGCACAGCTAAGGCCACAGCCCTGCCAGAAAGCACCTGGTGACATATGGCAGGACCCACAAAGACTCGACATCTGCCTCCTAAAAAGACCATCTTCAAGTCTATGGAACAGCATCAAAAGAGGCCATGCTTTTTTATTTAACAACCGGAAGCCAAAAGCTTGGAAATCTTCAGTTAGAAAGTAAGATTTTTCACTATTTAAGTTGGTTACAGCCTGCTGGGTATAGTAGTAGAGGTGAGGGAAGTTAACAGTGTCAAAATTTAAACTTTTTATTAACTTAATTCTATTTTAAGCATTAATAAAACAATTATTATTCAAATTATGGAACACTGTATAACTAAAAATAAAGAAATATAATCATACATATACTTTGTAGTTTTTTTTTTTTTTGGAGAGGTTTTTTTCGCTATAGGGCACATGCGCTCACCAGACAGACAGAGAGAGACAGAGAGACAGAAAGTGAAAAATCACCCCCCAGGGGGGATGGTCACGCCGCAATCCCTTCTCCTCCATTCTCCTCTTGGGATCTTGGGCACACACGCACACGCGCCCGGCATGAGTTTTAAGCCACTGGGTCCGGGACACGAACCGCGGTCGACTACGTGGGAGTCCAGCGACATAGCCATTACGCTAACTGCTGGTTCCCATATACTTTGTAGTTTTGTTATAGGGCATATGTGCTCACCAGAGAGAAGGAGGGAGGATGAGGGTAAGGGGAGAGGAGAGAGGAATCACAGACCAGAAGAAATGACTATGCTACAAACCCTTTAACCCCTCTCCTCCATCTCCTCTTGGGTTTCTGGGCACACAAGCACAAGTCCCTGGTGTATTTTTCAAGCACTAGGTCCAGGACTCAAACCTCACAATGAGGCATGTGGGATCTGGCTGCCTTAACCACCATGTCACCAAATGGCCCCCAATTTACCTATTTAAAACTATGTTTGGGACCAGCAGATGGCGTAATGGCTATGTCGCTGGACTCCCATGTAGTAGACTGCGGTTCAAGTCCCAGACCCAGTGGCTTAACCACACACCGCGCACGTGTCCAAGATCCCGAGAGGAGAATGGAGGAGAAGGGACTGTGGTGTAGCCTCTGGGGGGTGATGTCTCGCTTTCTGTCTCTGTCCTTCTGGTGAGCACACGTACTCTACAGCAAAAACCTCTGAATCAATCAATCAATAAAACTATGTGTATATGCACATGTACGTCTTCTACAGCCACACACAGAAAATCGGACAATACACACACGACTTTATATTTATGCTAGGTTTTTGCCATAGGGTGTGTGCACTCGCAAGACAGACAGAGGAAAAGTGAGAAATCACCCCCTAGGAGTGATGGTCATGTCACAATCCCTTGTTCTCCATTCTCCTCCTGTGATTTTTGGGCACACATGCACATAGGCCCGGCATGATTTTCAATCCACGAGGTCCGAGGCTCAAACTGCGCTCATCCACGTGGGAACCCAGCACCTTAACCACACTACCTACTGACCCTTATACATGACCTTTTAACAGTGATGACTTCAGAGACATGATACAGACTTCTACATCAAGACTCCATTGGGAACCAGCAGTTAGCGTAATGGCTATGTCGCTGGACTCCCACGTAGTCGACCGCAGTTCATATCCCGGACCCGGTGGCTTAAAACTCACGCCGAGCGCATGTGCATGCATGCCCAAGATTCCGAGAGGAAAATGGAGGAGAAGGGATTGCGGCGTGACCATCCCCCCTGGGGGGTGATTTCTCACTTTCTGTCTCTCTGTCTCTCTCTGTCTGTCTGGCAAGCGCACGCACCCTATAGCGAAAAACCTCTCAAAAAAAAAGACTCCATTAACTCCCAACCTGTTTGAATGTTTACAAGCATATATACTCACTACAAATGACAACGTAAAGATGTCTCAACCCCCTAAAACACCTGTTTCTATTTATAGTCTAATTTAGCTCTACAAATTCTTCCCTTTTAATTCAATTCCCATTTGATTACATTTACACTCAACTTATTCTGATCCACTGGAGGAGATGGAGAAGTTGATAGGTAACTTTATCTTAATCCTTAATTAAATTAATTCCTAATTAAGGATATTAAGTTACTCCTCTGAAAACAAATCCATAGGTATTCATGCTCTCTTTACTTCATCTGGCCACACCCTCATGCCAAGATAATCCAAGCTGTCAAGCTACTTCCTAACACTTGCCATCTCAAATTGCCAGCATTTTCATTTCCAAGCCAAATCATTCTACACTGCTGGTCTACTGGAATCCAAGTAGTTTTCTGACATTATATGTCAAAGCAGTTTCCCCTTTTATCCTTTCAATAATTCATATTATCCTAAAATGTCCTGCTGTGTTATTATGTCTGATGAATCCAGATGAACTGATATGTTTAAATAATTGGATTCATAGGTAATTTTACTAACACAAGTTATTCAGAATGTAGGCACAGACCAACAAGCAAATTCAGAACAGGAGAATCTTAATTCCTGTTTTAAAAGAAAACGGGGTAAGGGCCAGGAGGTGGTATGGTGGTTGGGACACTGGACTCCACATGGCCGACCATGGTCCAAGTCCCGAACCTGGCGGCTTGCCTTCTCATTCTCCCTTTCTCTCTGCCTCTCTCTCTCTGGTCAAAATTGAGTAATAATAATAACAAATAAAATTTAAAATAAATGTATCTTTTTTTTTAATTGACAAGTTAAACTCAATATTAAAAAAATACATATTTTGGGACCAGTGGATGGTGTAATGGTTACATCACTGAACTCCCACATGGCCATCAGTGGTTCAAATCTCAGATCCAGAGGCTTAAAACTCACACCAGGTGCATGTGCATGCATGCCCACAAAAGAGAATGGAGAAGGGACTGCGGTGTGGCCATCACCCCTGGGGGGTGATTTCTTGCTTTCTGTCTCTCTGACAAGCACATGTACCATTAGCAATAATCTCAACAACAATAACAAAAAAAAATTCTCACTCTGGAGGCCACAGTCTGAGTCCCGAACCTGATGTGAAAAACACACCAGGCGTGTGTGTGTGTGTGTGTGTGTGTGTGTGTGTGTGTATGCCCAAATCTTGAAAAGAGAATGGAGGAGAGGGGATTGCAGCCTGGCCTTCCCCCCAGAGGGTGATTTAAAGAGAATGGAGAAGAGGGGATTACAGCCTGGCCTTCCTCCCAGGGGGTGATTTCTCATATTCCCTCTCTCTGTCTCACCAGCAAGTTCACGCACTCTATGGTAAAAAATCTAAATATATATATATGTATCTTACTGTTTCATTAAATATTATTCACTCCTAATGCACAAACAGAACTTGAGAGGCATTTTACTTTCACATAATTTTTTTTTTTGAGAGGTTTTCGCTATAGGACGCATGCGCTCGCCAGACAGACAGAGAGAGACAGAGAGACAGAAAGCGAGAAATCACCCCCAAGGGGGGATGGTCACGCCGCAATCCCTTCTCCTCCATTCTCCTCTCGGGATCTCGGGCACGCACGCACATGCACCCAGCGTGAGTTCTAAGCCACCGGGTCCAGGACTCGAACCGCAGTCGACTACATGGGAGTCCAGCAACATAGCCATTACGCCAACTGCTGGTTCCCACATAATTTACTTTTTTAAAAGTTATTTTATTTAATTCTATTAATTGTCATTATTTTATTTTTTTGAAGTTGACCAGAGAGAGAAGGAAAGTGAGAAAGAAAGCTGCCAGATCCGGGACTTGAACCATGGTCAGCCATGTGGGAGTCCAGCCACGTTAACCACCACACTACCTGCCAGTCCCAACTTTCACATAATATTTTAGGGTAGCACTAGCTCACACAAATGAGAAGCCCGAATAGCTTAAGAACTAATTCCTAAGGAAAAAATCCACTTTGCACCTCTCCTTGGATAACTACATAACAATGAACCTCTGTTAACAGCCTGGACTGTTTGCAAATATGGTCCAAAAAGCACCTCTCCAGGGTCCCAGAAATCGAGGTTTTCTCCTCTACCTATCAGTTATGATCCAGAGGCCACCATGAAGCTTCCGTAAAAAGGGAAACGTCTCCCCTCCTGGTACCTCCTCATTATAAGTGGTAAAGGACTCACTGAAAACCAACAACCAAGAAAAATTCAAGCAAAGAATGTAAGGTATGATACATGTCAATTCTGTCATGATTAGTACGGCCAATTATAGACAGAAGTCAGGAGACAGAGGACAAAGATGACAAGGTCACAAGCTATACAAGGACAAGGGGGTGGAGATAAAAATAACAGCTAAGGAAGGCAGAATCTCCTTTGGAATGGGGCTGGCCAGTGCTGCAGTAGTAATGCAATGTTCTGTGAGGCTGACCCATGGGAAAGGTTCCAGGTTCACACCCAAAGACTTTGTGCATGCTAGGCAGAGCGTGCCCATGATACCTGCCAGCTGAAAATAGGGTGGACCATGGCAAAATACCCGCCTATCTGTTTCTCTTTAAAATTAAAAAAAAAAAAAAAAATCTCTTTTTAACTAAGAATTTCATTTGGTGGCATAAAAAACATGGTTACCGAAGACATTCTAAATCTGTATTACACCATGAAGGTCAAGGTCTCAGCCAATTGATGACCTGTCAATTCTCCCACCTACCCCCAGAGTCACCCTAAAGAACACAGCCTGGAGGCCTTACTCACAGAATTCACTGAATGAAAGCAAAATCAAGTGCCTGTGGCACACCCCCCAGGAGCCAGAAGTGGTTGAGAGATTCCTGTTAACAGGTGTAGAAAGAACACACCACAGGTGTTCAGGGGCAGGATTCTGGTGTCAACCATCTCAGACTAGCTCTGAGACCTGAAAATGCCACTTATTTTTTTGAATTAGTCAACATGCCAGAAAACGAGAAATTTAGTGGTAGGTAAAATTTGAAAAAATTTTATGACATAAATAATTTAAAATTTTTTTTCAACTTTCATTTAAGATTAAATGTTGTTTCTCATAGGTTGTTCCTTACTCTATTTATCACAGATTCAGTAATTTTTCCATACTAAAGGAACAATAAAAATGCCATGCTTTTTAGTAGTTCTGGATTTTCATCAATGCATATGAACTGCACAAAAAATACACCATTCAACAATCTCTGGTTGGAGGACCAGCAGTTGGCGTAATGGCTATGTCGCTGAACTCCCATGTAGCCGACCGCAGTTTGAGTCCTGGACCTGGTGGCTTAAATTCACGCCAGGTGCGTGTGTGTGCCCAAGATCCCCAGAGGAGAAGGGACTGTGGCATGGCCATGCCCCCAGGGGCTGATTTCTCGCTTTCTATCTCTCTGTCTCTCTGTCTTTCTGATGAGCGCACGCACCCTACAGCAAAGGAAAAAAAACTCTCAAAAAAAACAATCTCTGGTTGGCAAACTCCTGACTATTACTACTTTATACTTCATTTAACTCAAGAAAATTCAAGTTCCATTAGAGATGGAAAGGATTCCACACTTGCTATGGGTATTATTTTTAACAATCAAATTACCATAAATTGTATATAAGCTAAAAAATGCATACTGTGAGAAAATCCTGCTCAAATTTGTACGCTCCACCTCCAGTGGCACAAAAGACAGTGTGGAGACTCGAGAAGTTTTTATCTCTGCCCATTTGAATAAAAGCAGGCATGTCATGAGTGGGAAAGCGTATAAAGTGCAGATTGCCTTTGCGTCCACACAGAGTCAGGTCCTTCAGCTCGAGGTGTACGTCCCGAATGCCCGTGGACCCATAAGCCACATTGGAGGTCAGATACTTCCGGATGCTTTTAAGACTTTCCACTTCTTCTTCTTCTTCTTCAGCAGTGATGTCTTTGGGCTCAAAGTAAACTAGCTTGACCAGGGTTCCACCAATATCCAAGCCAAACCATGGAAAAACTAAAGGGGGAAGAAACAGAAGTCAGAACAGCTTTTTTCTAAAATTTCAATTTATACTTATCCTATCAGCAACTTACTTCATACCTTAGGGTTCCCAAAGGATGTAAGAAGTATGATTCTATCTGACTCGGAAGTACAGCTTTAAAAAAAAAAGACTAAGAAAAATCCAAAAGAAAAATATCAAAGTATTGAGCCAATCAAACCTTTCAATTCAGATAATCACAAACTGCACTATGAAATACTAAGAATATAACAAAATGACTACTGTTAAGTCTCAAGTCTGAAAAACAAAGATTAAAAATGAACGTTGTCATCCTTATAAGCTGAAAGATGAAATGCTGACAACTCAACTAGAGATAGAAGAAATTCTCAGCCCTTCATAACACAAGCTCCAGTGGTCAATTTCTTTCTAAACCTGATCTTAAAATTAAAAGGTGTTGGGGCCGGCAAGTGATGCGGTGGTTCAGGGCACTGAACTTCCACATGGCTAACTGCAGTTCGAGTCCTAGACTTGGCGGCTTGCTTCCTCCTTCCCCCTCACTTTGTCACTCTCTGGTCAAATTAAAACAAAGTTAAATAAAAATAATTCTTAAAAAAAAAAAAAGTTAAAATAAATAAATAAAATAAAAGATGTCTACAGACTAAAGAGTTAATATGTTCCCCCTAAAATAGAATCATTCCCAAAAAATTACTTGAATAGATTGGATCAACATAAACTTCACAGATACAAATAACTAAAGATAAAAATGAGATGTAAATGAAACTAGAAAAACACCATCAGTGTGAACAAAGCCTCAGCAGGACAGATTAATAAAACGAATGAAGGGATCAGCAGATTGCATAATGGCTACGTCGCTGGACTCTCATGTAGTAGACTGTGGTTCAAGTCCTGGACCCGGTAGCTTAAATTCATGCAAGGCACGTATATATACGTGCCCAAGATCCCAAGAGGAGAATGGAGAAGGGATTGCTGCATTTTCTAGCTTTCTGTCTCTCTGTCTCTCTGGCGAGCACGCACACCCTATAGCAAAAACCTCTCTTAAAAAGATAAAATAAAATAAAATAAAATGGTCACTGAAATGGACACTAGCTGTTCTTTAAACAAATATATAAACCAGGGCCCTACTGTGATAGCACACAGGTAGCAGATCTTCCTGGGAAGCTGGAAGCCAAACAAAGGGCCCAGGTCCAGGCTTAGTTTCTGGGCCAATCTGAATACACCAGGCATGTAGTTCTGTGTATGTACTGGCTAGCTGGGAGACTGAAGAAGGAGACTTGGGACCAGCAATTAGCATAATGGCTACGTCGCTGGACTCCCATGTAGTCGACCGCGGTTCGAGTCCTGGACCCAGTGGCTTAAACTCACGCCGGGCTTGTGTGCGTGCGAGCACATGATCCCTAGAGGAGGAAATGGGACTGCAGCGTGGCCATCCCCATGGAGCGTGATTTCTCACTTTCTGTCTCTCTGTCTCTCTCTGTCTCTCTGGCAAGCGCAAGCGCCCTACAGCAAAAACCTCTCCAAAAAAAAAAAAAATTAAAAACACTAAACAGAAGATTAGCTAGAAAAAATATATAAGCATAAAAAGTAGCTCAGAACGAGTAGAAAGCCAATCCTGTGGCCTAGTGGTTAAGAAAGCTAGATCCCACATGGCCACTGAAGTCCAAATCCTGGTCCTACCATTTTGGAAAACATGCCAGGCACCAGTGCGTGCATGCCCCAAATCCCAATACGATGGAGAGGTGGAGAAGGTACTGCAGTTATCCCCACTGGATGGTGCCTCCTACCTCTCTGGCCGGCACACGCAATTTAAAAAGAAGAGAGAGAAAATGGAGTAAAATGTATGGAAATCAAAAGCACTACATTTTTTAAAAAGGAGGTTAAATATCTACCACCAAAAAAAAATTAAGAAAAAGCTCCAGACTCTAATGGCTGCCAAAAAATTTAACACAGAAGTATCTAGATAGCTTCCCAAGTGGTTCTACTAGTATAACCTCATGTAAATAAAAAAAACTACAGGAGGGGGACCAGCAGTTGGCGTGGTGGTTAAGGTGCTGGACACTCCCACATGGCTGACCAGAGTTCAAGTCCCGGACGTGGTGGCTTGCTTTCTGTGTGTGTGTGTGTGTGTGTGTGTGTGTGTGTATCTGGTCAAATTTAAAAAATAAATGAATGAGTAAATAAAATTAAATAAAAATAGAATTCTTTAACAAAAAAAGAAACTACAGGAGAACCCAAGAAAAAGCATCACACAACACAAATGCAAAACTACTAAATTATTAAATAATGGAATCCAACTGTAAGAATAATAAACTATGACCAACAGGGATTCTTCTTAGGGATGTAAAGATGGCTTTTACATTAGAAATTCCAATTCATGAGGCTTGCTACATAAGCACTAAAAGAGAAAAAAAAATTATCTCAACAGATTCGAAAACATAAACTCTCAGAGAATCAATTAAAGAAAACAATTTTTCAATTTCATTTTAAAGGTATTCAGGGGTTTGGGGGCAGCAGGTGGCATGGTAGTTAAGGGCACTGGACTCCTAGATGGCTGACTGCAGTTCAGGTCCCGAACCTGGTGGCTTGCTTTCTCTCTCTCTGTCCTTCTCTGGTCAAATTTAAATAAATAAATAAAGTTAAATAAAATAATTCTTTGAAAAAACCTTGTGCCACAGAGTAACAAAAGCCATAAAATATTTACAAATAAACTGAGTTCTTAATGTATATGATCACTACTAAAATGGTACTGAAAGGCATACCAGTGGGAGGATACATTCTGTTCCAGACTGAAAAATTAAATATTATTGGGGGACCAGCAGTTAGCATAATGGCTATGTCGCTGGACTCCCACGTAGTCAACCACGGTTCGAGTACTGGACCCGGTGGCTTAAACTCACGCCAGGCGTGTGTGCATGCGTACCCAAGATCCTGAGAAAAGAATGGAGAAGGGATTGTGGCATAGCCACCCCCCCCGGGGGGTGATTTCTCGATTTCTGTCTCTCTGTCTCTGTCTCTGTCTGGCGAGCGCACACACCCTATAGCAAAAACGTCTCAAAAAAAAGGAAAAAAAATAAAATAAATATTATTAAAATATTAATCCTCCCAGGACTAGCAACTGGCGTAATGGCTATGTCGTTGGACTTCCATGTAGTCGACTGTGGTTCGAGTCCCAGACCCAGTGGCTTAAATTTATGCTGGGTGTGTGCGCGCATGCATGCCCAAGAGGAGAATGGAGGAGAAGGGATTGTGGCATAGCCATCCCCCCCAGGTGGGTGATTTCTAACTTTCTGTCTCTCTGTCTCAGTCTTTCCAGCGAGTGCACTATAGCAAAAACCTCTCCCCTTTTAAAATAAAAAATTTTTTTTAAAGTCAATCCTCCCTAAATTAACAAAATCAATGCAGTTTCAAAGAGAATGCTGGTTGACCTCCAAGCACCCACTCCATCTCAGTCCCAGAGACAACCCTGTTTTGTTTTGGTTTCTTTTATTTTTTTTACACCAGCAGAAATACCATTTTAAGTGATGAGCCTAACCCAACCCTGCCCACTGGAGTCATAGAAAGACTGTCACTGGCACCTAGGGGGAAAAGAATAGTCCCTTTTAAGAAAGCAATGGTGTTAGGACCAGCAGTTGGCATAATGGCTATGTCACTGGACTCCCATGTAGTCGACCACGGTTCAAGTCCCAGACCCAGTGGCTTAAACTCATGCCAGGCACGTGTGCGTGCATGCATGCCCAAGATCCCGAGAGGAGAATGGAAGAGAAGGGACTGCCGGTGGCCATCCCCCCTGGGGAGTGATTTCTCTCTTTCTTTGTCTCGGTCTCTGTCTTTCTGGTGAGTGTATGCGTCCTATAGCAAAAACCTCCAAAAGAAAGAAAAAAAAAAGAAAGCAACGGTGCTAGAGATAATAAAGGAAGCACAGAAACCAAACTCATATGTCCCTGCTGGCAGCCATTTTTTAACCATCAAATTAAAATGAGGCTAACCTTGTAGACAACATAGAGGGAGACAGGCAGTTCTACCAATAAAACACATCACATGGATAGGATTACAAGGTCTGGACACAACTAAAAGCAAAGTAAGATGTCCTAATGCTTAAAGCAAATCAGCCGTGGGACCAGCAGTTAGCGTAATGGCTATGTCGCTGAACTCCCATGTAGTCGACTGTGGTTCGAGTCCTGGACCTGGTGGCTTAAACTAATGCCGGGCGCATATGCATGCATGCCCAAGATCCCAAGAGGAGAAGGGATTGTGGTGTGACCATCCCCTCTGGGGAGTGACTTCTCGCTTTCTATCTCTGTGTCTCTCTCTCTTTCCAGCAAGAGCACATGCCCTATAGCAAAAACCTCTATAGCAAAAACCTCTCGAAAATGGAAAAAAAAAGAGGCGAATCAGCCTTACTCCTATTTCCTTAGCTAAAAAGGCTGAAACATTAGTAAATGACTACTACGTTTTATGTGATCATCTATTAACAACCACACATCATACTGAGCATTTTACTCAATGAACAATTTAACGTCTACAATAGCCATATAAAGTTAAGCACAGTTTCATACTGTAATCATACCACTTTACAGATTAAGAAATTGATATGTGGGGCCAGCAGATGGTGTAGTAGTTAACTAAGGGCGCTGGAATCCCATACGGCCAACCATGGTTCAAACTCTGGACCTGGCTGCCTGCTTTCTCTCCCTCTCTCCCCTCCCACTCTGTCCTTCTCTGGTCAAATTAAAAAATAAGTAAATAAGTAAATAAATAAAGTTAAATAAAATAACCTTTTTTAAAAAATGGAAAGGTGCAAAAGAGCACTAGGTCAAGAAAAGGTAGAAGTAGAACTCCCACTCACATTTCCTGAGCCCTTTTAACAAGTTTAGTACAAACCTAGGAGCACAGGAAGACGAGTGTTAGATCAATTTAAAAAATAATTAATTAATTAAAATGCAGTTTCATGGGGCCAGCAGGAGCATAGTGGTATGGTGCTGGACTCCCTCATGGCCAACCGCGGTTCAAATCCTGGACCTGGCAGCTTGAAAATCACACCAAGTACATGTGCATGCATGCCCAAAATCCCAGGAGAATGGAGAAGGGATTGTGACATGGCCATCCTCCCTGGGGCGGGAGGGTGATTTCTCACTTTCCCTCTCACTGTACCTCTCTTCGGTGAGCACACATGCCCTATGGCAAAAACCTTTTTTAAAAAATAATAAAATTAAAATGCAGTTTTGAGGCTGGACAGTGGCCAGAGGTAAAATACAACACTAAGGCTGACCCCCAGTGGAAGGTTCCAGGTTTGGGTCTGGAAACCTCTATGGGCACAGATAGCCCTGATCCACGGAGGGCTGAAAATGGAAGTGGATTGTGGTGTTAAGAAACTGTTGGGGGTGCTATCTCTGTCTTTCTCTCTCACTCATGGAAGAACTAAGTAAATAAACCTTAAAAAGAAAAGTTGAAGGGGACCAGCAGGTGGCATGGAGTTAAGGCACTGGATCCCACATGACTGTCTTCAAAGTTGGAGTCCTGACCCAGTGGCTTGAAAAATCACACTGGGCATATATGCATGTGTGTGTGCCCAAGAAGCTGAGAGAATGGAGATAAGGGATTGTGGCGTGGTCATTCCCCTGGGGGTGATTGCTCACCCTCACTCTCATGCACTCTCGCTCTCTCTCTCTCTGGTAAGCACACGCACCACATAGCAAAAAATCTAAAAACACAAAATTTAAAGAAATATACATACACTTTATTATTTTTATTCCCAAAATAGTTTTATAATCAGGGTCTAGGTACTTAAAAAACACTGTATTATAAAATCAGCAGATTCAATAATAAACTGTATATTCAGGAAATGTAACTATACAAAACTATTAAAAACATAGATGGGACCAGCAGGAGGCATGGTGATTGAGGTGCTGGTTTCCTACACAGCCAACCACAGTTTGAGTCCTGGACTGGTGGTTTGAAAATCATGCTGGGTGCATGCGCATGCATGCCCAAAATGGCAGGATAAGGGACTGTGACACGGCCATCCTCATGGGGCAGGGGGGTGGAGGGGATTTCTCACTTTCTGTCTCTGTCTCTTTCTCTCTGGCACCCTATAGCAAAAACCTTTAAAAAAAAAAAAAAAGCCATTCTTTCACATCCTGATAAAGGTCCTCTCCTGCCTATAATCTATCACTTCATTCCTTCTCTCTCCTTTGACATGTGTTCAAAATATTTTTTCTTTATTCTTTTCTTTTTTTTTCCAAGCAAAATATTTTTTTAACAGCATACATCTCTTGTTTATAGTCTCCCCAGATAAATAGAGGGCAGGATCTCAACACCAAAGAAAAAAAAAAAAAATCACACATCCAGATGCATGAATCACATATATGGCCCCTAAAATAATATACTGGATACACTGTGACACTCTCCACAACTGTGTAACTGACTTATTTTTAGGCCCTACTTTGTATTTGTTATACACCCAAGATGAGGGGGACACATTTACTTTGGTTTCATTTAAAGTGGATAAAGTAGTAAGTAGGTTAAAAACATCTTCTTTTGGGCCAGTCCCATGGCCTAATGGTTAAAGGAGCTGGATCCCATATGGCCAACCATGTGGTATGAGTCTCAGCTCCACCGGCCTGAAAAACACTGGGTGCCCAAAATCCCAATGGGAGGGAGGAATGGAGAAAAGATTATGGCATGATCATGCCTACTGGGGGTATCGCAGAGGTGCTTCCCTCAGGCAAGCATATGTGCCCCCTGGCTTATAACACAGTATAAAAACTGCTCCCAACCTCTCTCTCAAAAATAAACTAAGTTAGGGACCAGCAGTTAGCGTAATGGCTATGTTGCTGGACTCCCATGTAGTCGAGCGCAGTTAGAATCCCGGACCCGGGGGCTTAAACTCACGCCGGGCACATGTGCGTGCGTGCCCAGGATCCCAAGAGGAGAATGTAAGAGAAGGGGTTGCGGCATGGCCATCCCCCCAGGGGGTGATTTCTCACTTTCGGTCCCTCTGTCTTTCTGGCCAGCGCACGCGCCCTATCGCAAAAACCTCTCAAAAAAAAATAATAATAACCAACTAAGTTACAGGACTCTGACTTTTCCTGTGCTTCTTCTAGTGGGCAGCTCTTTCTAACTCCCTAACAGATGCTGAAGTGACGAGCCCAGTAAAGGGCAGTTTCATAAGGCCTCCATACAAGTTCCATTCTCTGAACACTAATGCTCCTCCCACCCCCAAGCCAAGGAAAAGTAATCCATTTCCTAAGGTGGTCCTGTCAGGCTACAAACAAAAGCTTTATTTTCTAGACTAATGAAGATTAAGGATACTCCATGATTAGCATGAGTCCAAAATCAGCAAGTCCCAAAGATCTCCCTGGCATGCTTCAACATGCTTAAGAGTCATCAAAGAAACAGCTTACCACTCCCCACCATTGCAGTGAAGGGCTCAGGTCCTAGGGTTCCCACTCCTCGTGCATATCACTGCACATGTAGGGCCCTTGATAAAAACGTGTGCTCTTGGGGTCAGCAGCGGGCATGGTGGTTAAGGGTGCTGGACTCCCACATAGCCAACCATGGTTCAAGTCTCAGACCTGCTGGTGGCTTTCTCTCTCTCTCTCTCTCACTCTGTTCCTCAAATTTAAATAAATAAATGAAAAATAAAAAGTGTTCTCTTGTTACATGAGTGCATACATTTATAAAAACTCTGCATTTTACTGTAATTATGCTTCCATAAAATTTTAATAATAATTTTAGGCCCCTTTGCAGAACTGTAACCCACAAAGGGTATTAGAGCATGTGGAGGGGGGGCATAGTTTTTAAAACTTCTGAAAACCACAGCTCTGAGAACTACCAAGAATTACATCATGTATACCTTCCCCTACTCAGAAATGGGAATCGAGAACACTGAGTCCAGACTCAGACACCAAGAATCAAAACTCAGCTCCACTACTATAACTTACTATAGGGTAATTTTACTGAGCCTGTTTACTCATCTGGAAACTGGGAATTAAAAATATCTACCTCAAAAGATAATCATGAGACTTAAATGATTTGTTTATGAAATATTTGACATAGTGTCTGACAAAAGTGAATACTCAGAAAATGGCAGCTATGTTATCATCATTAGGATCCTTGCTTCCACCATTTTAAACCACTCTTTATTTGGTATTTCTCTCAACCCCCACCTGATCCACTACCTTGATAGAACTTTTTAAGACACACACAAGGCCTAGCATCATCCCTAACGATTCTGATGCAGAAAGTACAGGATGGAGGGGACCAGCAGGTGGCGTGGTGGTTAAGGCACTGGGTGCTCCCACATGGGGGAATACGGTTCGAGTCCTAGACCTGGTGGCTTGCTCTCTCACCTTCTCTCTCTCTCTTTCTCTCTCTCTCTCTCTCTCTCTCTCTCTCTCTGTGTGTGTGTGTGTGTGTGTGTGTGTGTCTGTGTGTGTATCTCTGTAGTCAAATTAAAAATGAATGAATGAATAAAGTTAAATAAATAATTTTTTAAAAAATAAAAGAAAGTACAGGATGGGAACTGGTTTGGGACGAAACTGCTCCACAGAACATGTGACAGAATATGACTATAACCAGGACCCATAAGAACTCCTAAGGTGAACTAATACCAATGATGAAACAACTAATAGAACGTATACAGTTCCATAAAGCACAGTGGTTAAGGGCAGAAGCTATGAAGCTAGAATTTCGGAGCTCACACTTCTACTCCATGCACTAGCCATTTGACACTGGGCAAACATGCCCCAGTTTTCTCTTCTGTGAAATGAAAGAGGACCACCTTCCTCAGAAGTGTGAGGACTAATAAGCTATTAAAGATCTTAAAAGAGCGACCCCTGCAAACTCACAAAATACAATACTTAAAACCCTTGTGGCCAAACAGCTGGATATATGATTCTTATTTGTTGAACCTCTAGAATTCACATCTATCTCCAATATGCAGTACCAACACCATGAAGAAATTAATGTTCTCTACTGCTTAAAAAGAAGATGTTTCTCAGAGCCAGCAGGTGGCATAGTGGTTAAGGCGCCGGACTCCCACATGGAAGACAAGTTTGAGTTCCGGACCTGGTGGCTTGAAACCACATCAGC
>NW_006203419.1:2107198-2108818 GCF_000334495.1 Tupaia belangeri chinensis | reverse complement strand
TGGAGAGGTTTTTGCTCTCCAGAGAGAGAGAGAAAGACAGAGACAGAAAGCAAGAAATCACCCCCCAGGGGAGATGGCCACGCCGCAATCCCTTCTCCTCCATTTTCCTCTCGGGATCTTGGGCAGGCACGCACCCGTGCCCAGCGTGAGTTTAAGCCACTGGGTCCAGGACTCGAACCGCGGTCGACTATGAGAGTCCAGTGACATAGCCATTACACCAACTGCTGGTCCCTCCTCTGGGATCTTGAGCACACACACAAACGAGCCCAGAATGCATTTAAGCCACCAGGTCCAGGATTTGAACCGCAGTCAACTATGTGGGAGTCCAGCAACATAACCACTGTGCCATCTGCTGGTCCCCCCAAAAAACTCTTTAAAAAAAAAAAAAGATGCTTCTCAAAACAAAAACCAGGTAACTAATTCTGACAACGGTGTGAAAATCTGATTTCCTTAAGTCTAACAAGAAGATAGGGATAGCGAAAGACAAAAGAACTGAAAACTCCCAAACTTTCATGGCAAAAGAGTTACATGTAATTGTCCAAACCAAAGAAGATACATTAACAGCAGTTGATTGGTTAGGTCGAAAATAAAAAGTACAAGAATCTTAAACACATCCTGCACTTTCCCTCACTCAAGAGTATGCACTTCAATAAGTCCACTCCCTGAAATAGGAATTTGGCTATAACTAAACAGTCTAACCATATGAAAATGGCACTACACTGTACAGCTCAAGTTACAGTATCAGGGCAATTGATACTTCAACAGTAGCAATGGCTGGGAGACAGCAGGCCTGCATAGAAAGGAGACCTATAAAGGGGAGAAAATACAGGCAGAAAAAGAAACCTGATATATTTTTTTAAACGTAGAAACTGATTCTCTGGGAAGACAATGTGCAACACACTCAAATCAAATCAGGAAGATGCTCTCTCAAACAGGCCTTAATGCCTAGAACATCGTAAGGCCTCGAATCCTACAGTCCCGAATGCTGAGTACCTGCAAAAAGGGAAGGCCAAGCTTCAGCATCAGCTACCTGGGTGAGAGATGACCTGGATTCTCCTGCGAAGAGCAGCAGCCAAAGCTTAGCGGTGCGCGGAACACAGAATCCAGTTTTAGGCCCGGAGCAACTCAAGGGGCGATTAACCATTTTCCAGGAAGCCCGAAATCTCCGGATAAAAAGGACTTAACGTCTGGGAGAGCAGCTCTTCGGGAACCCACGGAAGAGACATGGGAATTCAAAGGATTTGGGGGGGAAGGGAGACGAAGCGGTGGAAACGAGAGTCAAAAGAAGCCTTCTCAAGGATAAAGTCATGTGACGTCGAAAACGGCTGCCCAAGGAGCTACGGGGACGGAGGACGGGTCCTAGGGACAGGCCCTTCACACCGAAGAGCGCGAGCGTCGGAGGAGGACCGACCCCGTGGGCGCCGCGTTCGGGGCCCCGCGGCCTGCAGCCGAGTGTCAGGCCACGCACCAACGTGGGACCACCGTGCGGGGGCACTGCCCGCGCGCGGGAAAAACGGCGGCCGGGCCGGAAGGGGGCAGGGCGAGCGGGAGGGCGCCTCGCGGGCACTTACGCGGCCGCTTCTTCCTGAGGCTTTCGACGCGCTGGCGGGAGACCGAGGT
>NW_006203419.1:2101191-2106943 GCF_000334495.1 Tupaia belangeri chinensis | reverse complement strand
GGGCGGAAAGCCAATCCGAGCAGGCCTGGGCCGGCCCGAAGGCCTCGTGTCCAATCGGCTCCAAGACTCGAGGCGGATCGACCGACCCTCCGCCCAATGAGAGGCTCTCTGGACGGGGCGAGGTGGAGGATGGAGAAGGAGGGGGATCCCGGCTAGGCCGAGGAGAAGGCGGTGTAGTTGGGGATAGAGCGATGGCGGCACCGCCCAATGGACATGTGGGTGGAGGAGCTCGCACCCTCTCCTCCTCCCAATTCGCTTCACGGGTGAACCGGTCTTACCCACTGGCCCCGGAACCTTCCCGGGAGGGCGCCGCGAGCCCCGGGTCCCACCTAGCTGACCAGTGCGGTCCTCCGCCCCGCCCCCTCGACCCCCCAAACAGACCCCAGCCGCTAGTCGTTTGCAGGACGCGGCTTGAACCGCGGCTGACCCTAGCCTTTGTCCCTCGGCCTAATTCCGCAGCTGCCTCCGAGGTCGCTAGCGGCCCTCCTACACACACACACACACACACACAAGCTATTTTTCACTAGCACCCCCTCCCTCGGCGTGCTTGGGCTAAGCCCCCTCCCTTTGCCTGCGTTGGAGAGATGTTCCCGGTACCAAAAAGAATGAAAGGGCTGGGGCTGGTCTCCATGGCAACTGGAAGAAAGAGGTGGGTTATAAATCCTTGGCCACCCTCCTGTGGTGCAGAAGAGGGTGTGGGAGCAGGAAAGTAAGGTCGGTTTTAGGAAGGAGAGGCTGGAGCCTCTTTTTGTTTGGTGCCCTGGTCACAGAAGAATCTGTGGCTGCCTTGGAGCCTGGATATATACTTTTTGAATCATCATCTTCTCTTTTCTTTGGAGGAAAGAAGATCCTCCGGCTCTGAGACCCTGAACTCATACCTACCAAATGCCCTTCCAGGCATCCCTTCCTCCAAAGGCTGCCTGGGGCCTGGAATGATCCTGTCCTGCTCTCTACCCCTGAGGCACTCCCTCACCCCCAAATCTAACGAGGCTGTGGGCTTATCTTCCTGGCTAATTATTGCATAAGTGCCTCCCATTGGAAGACTGTAATGTCCTGTGGGTGATAACCCTTAATTTTCTACATTTCTCCCATAATGACCAGTTAGTAGGCTGAACAAGAAGTTGAACTTCTCGAGAATTGTGCTTGGGAATAGAATTCCAATGTTCCCTCCAGACTGTTGGAGAACTCTGGAAACCCCATTTCCTAACTAGAAATTTCAAATCCTGCAGGAAGCCACCCCAGATGGATTTTTAAAAAACCAAGAACATCTATAGCTCTTCTCAACCTCTATGCCTACCATTGCCTACTGTTCTCAACTATTATGTTGCTTATAACAGGAATACCCGTGTCTGGGTGATCTACAAAGAACAGAGATTTATTTCCTTCACTATTTAGAATTCCAAGGCCCAGGGGCTGTATCTGGTGAGGTCCTTCTTGCTGTTCAGTAACATGGCAGAGGGCATCTCATGTTGAGAAAGCATGAACACTTGTGTCTGTGCTGTGTGTGCCACCCCTGTATAAAGTCAGGAGTAACCTAGTCATGGATGCCCACTGTGTGCCTCATCACTGCTCAAAGGTCCTACCAACCAACACCATAGTCAGATTAAGTTTTCATCCTTTTTTAAAATAAATTATTTTATTTAACTTTATATATTTAGTTTTAATTCGATCAGAGAGGAACAGAGTGAGAGAGAGAGAGAGAGGAAGTGAGAAAGCAAGCTGCTGGGCCCAGAAGGAACTCAAATGGCAGTCAGCCATGTGGGATTTCAGCACCCTTAACCACCATGCCAGCTGCCAGCCCCAAGTTTTCACCTTCTTAATCCTGTTACAACCAAATCTTCTTTTTAAAGAATTATTTATTTCATTTTATTTATTTATTTATTTTTTAATTCACCAAAGAGAGAGGGAAAGTAAGAGAGCAAGCCACCAGGTTCAGGACTTACACCATGGTCAACCATGCGGAAGTCCAACACCTTAACCATCACGTCACCTGCTGACTCCTACAACCGAATCTTAACACATGAATTTGGGGGGGAAACAGTCAAGCCATAGTATCTACCTTTCTCCCTGCCCCGCCTCCCTACCCCCATAAGTGTTGTGAGGTACTTCTTAAAAGTTAAGGGATCTGCCATCCAAGTCTGAGTCTTGATCATTCTGAAGAATCAATCATCATCTTTTCTTGGCTGCCAAGATGAACCCCAACAGCCAAGCAACACCTGAAATATGTGTTTTTACAGTTTACCAAATCCCTTCACATCTCACTAATCCCCACAGCAACATTTGAATTATGAGGCAACTCATCCATTTTTTTAAGCTTTAAAAATGACAGAACCTGGACCCTGAGAAGTTCAGCTACTCTCTGACTTATAATAACCAAATGAAAGTGCAGATTCAATGAAATTCCAGTACATTACGAGAAGGGCTTTTTCTCCTAAATACACATAGGAGTTTATTCTCTCTAGTGTATTTGTCAACTTGCTGATGGTCTGTATCTATCATTAAAGTTTATCTAAAATAACAGATGGTATATATACTAAAGGCAGCTACTCAAGTTGTTTACAATTCTAAATAAAAAATGCAAATAAATTGAGCATAAGAAACCTGACATGAAAGAATGCCTGCTGTGTGACTATGTTTACGTTAAGTTCAACATTACGAGGATATGAGAAGTGAGGGTGATGGGTAAAAGGGGAGAGAGAAGTGATTAAAAGCCCAGATAGGGACCAGCAGATGGCGTAGTGGTTTCATCACTGGACTCCCATATGGCAACCGCTGTTCAAGTCCCAGACCCCTTGCTTGAAACTCACACTAGGCATGTGTGCATGGGTGCCCAAGATCCTGGGAAGAGAATGGAGGAGAAGAGATTGCTGCAAGCCATCCCCACCCTCTCCATCCCCACCCCTACAGTGCTTTCTCACTTTCCCTCTCACTCTGTTGCTCTCTCTTCTCCAACAAGTGCATGGGGCCCTAAGGCAAAAACCTCTTAAAACAAACTAACAAAAGGGAAAAAAAGCCCAGATAGGCATCTGGTAATGTCCTGGTTTTTGGATCCAAGTGATAATTACATGAGTGTGTTCATTTCATAATATTTCATTAAGGTGTTCAATTATGATTTGCACTCTTCTATATGTACGTTATACTTAAATAAAACTTTTTTAAAAATATTTTTAAAAGCAGGTATTAGAAGGGCTGGCAGGTGGTGTAGTGGTTGAGGCGTTAAACTCCTACATGTCCAACTATGGTTCAATTCCCGGACCTGGTGGCTTGCTTTGTCACTTTCTCTCTCTCTCTCTTTCTCTCTGTCTCTGTCTATTACTAATCAAACTGGAAAATAATAATAATAAAGTTAAATAAAAATAATTATTTAAAATAAAAGGTATCGGGGGCCTGCAGGTAGTGTGGTGGTTGGGGCACTGGATTCCCACATGGCCAACTGCAATTCATGTTCCAGACACAGGACCTGAAAATAATGCCGGGCATGTGTGTTTACATGTTCAAAAATCCCAGGAGAAAGGAGAGGGGATTGCATCCCCTTGAGGGATGATTTGTCACTCTCCTTCACTTGGTCTCACTATGTCTCTCCTGTGAACACATGCTCCCTATAGCAAATACCTAAAGAAAAAAATGTAATTAGGGCCAGCAGGGGATTTGGTGTTTAGGGCTCTGTACTCCCACACAGCAAACTGCAGTTCAAATCCCAGACCTGGCAGCTTACCTCTCTCTTTCTCAAAAAGATTTGCCTTAGGGGTACATAAGGTAAATGCATGAGTAAACCAGATTTTTTTAAAATGGAAATCACAATTAAGACATTTCCTTTCTCCACAGTTGAAATAGTTTAGTTTTTAGTTTTTGCTATAGAGCACATGCACTTGCCAGAGAGAATCAGAGACAGAGAGATGATAAGTGAGAAATTACCTCTCAAAAGGGATGACCACACCACAGTCCCTTATCATTCACTCTCCTCTTGAGATTTTGAACATACACAAGTTCTCAATGTGATTCTTTCTTTTTTTTTTTTTCTTTTTCTTTTTTTTTTTTTTTTTTTTTTTTTGAGAGGTTTTTGCTATAGGGCATGTGTGCTTGCCAGAAAGACAGAGAGACAGAAAGTGAGAAATCACCCCCCAGGGGGGATGGCCACACCGTAATCCCTTCTCCTCCATTCTCCTTTTGGTATCTTGGCCATGCACGCACATGCACCCGGTGTGAGTTTAAGCCACCGGGTCCAGGACTCGAACTGCGGTCGACTACATGGGAGTCCAGTGACATAGCCATTATGCTAACTGGTGGTCCCTCCCAGTATGATTCTTAAGCCACTGGATCTAGGACTCAAACTGTGGAGCTGGCCATGTGGGATCCAGTGCCCTAACGTCCACGCCACCTGCTGACCCATAACAGTTTATTTTATAGGAAGAATACTAAGTTCTTTATCACTGTCCCAGTTACTCACCCTTGGAGAGAAGTCCATTTTCTGGTGCAGACACCAGAAAAAGAAGCCCAGGAGACATGGCAAGTATAATGCTCCAGAGGAATTAGCAGATCCTATAGAGATGACCAAATCTAGAACCACTGCAATGATACAACATCATACAAAGCATTAACTACCATATTGCCTATTACTAGGTAAATAACCCCAAAACTTTTTATTTAATTATTTTTATTTAACTTTCTTTCTTTCTTTCTTTCTTTCTTTCTTTCTTTCTTTCTTTCTTTTAACTTGACCAGAGAGGGACAGAGTGGAGTGAGGTGAGTGAGAAAGCAAGCTGCCAGGTTCGGGACTCACATCACGGTCAGCCATGTGGAAGTCCAGCATCCTTAACTATCAAACCACCTGTCGGCCCCACCCCAAAATCTTTTTGGCTTAAACAGTAATAAGTATTGGGACCAGTAGGTGGTGTAATGGTTATGTTGCTGTACTTCCACATGGCTGACTGCAGTTCAAATCCCAGAACTGGCATCTTGAAACTCATGCTAGGCACATGTGCATGCATGCCCAAAAAATCCTGAGAGGAGAATGAAGGAGCAAGGGTTGTGGTGTGGCCATCCTCCCTAGAGGGGTTGATTTCTCACTTTCTGTCTCTATCTCTCTAGTGAGCATACACGCCCTATAGCAAAAATCTAAAATAAAACAGTAATAAGTATTTATGTATGATTTTGATTTCTATGAGTTAGGAATTCCAGAGTGATTTTTTTTTTTTTTTTTGAAAGCGAAAAATCACCCCCACGGGGGGATGGACATGCCGCAATCCCTTCTCCTCCATTCTCCTCTCGGGATCTTGGGCACGCACATACACATTCCCGCGTGAGTTTAAGCCACCAGGTCAGGGATTTGAACAACGGCCGACTACACGGGAGTTCAGCAACATAGCCATTACACTGACTGCTGGTCCCTCCAGAGTGATTTAGCCAGGTTTTTCTGGCTCAGGGTCTTTTCAAGACACTGGTAGTCATTTGAAGGTGTAATGGACTGCAGGACCCACTTCCAGGACGGCCTGTTCGAATGGCTAACAAGTTGATGCTAGCTGTTGGCAGGTCTTAATTCACACTGTGGGCCTCTCAGGCTGCTTGAGTGTCCTTACAACATGACAGTTGGATTCTTCCAGAGCTAATTATCCATGAGAAAACAAGGTAGAAGTTGCATATACCACATTGTTATGTTATACAGTTTCTTGTTATTATCCAACCAGCCTTATTTGTATGGCTGGTGCTACACAAAGACATGACCAGCAGGGAGACCTTTTTTTTTTTTTTTTTT
>NW_006203419.1:2094672-2101167 GCF_000334495.1 Tupaia belangeri chinensis | reverse complement strand
TTTTTGGAGAGGTTTTTCGCTACAGAGTGAGTGCGCTCACCAGACAGACAGAGAAAGACATAGAGACAGAAAGCAAGAAATCACCCACCACCACCCCCCAGAGGAGATGGGCAGGCCGCAATCCCTTCTCCTCCATTCTCCTCTCAGGATCTTGGGCACGCATGCACACACGCCCGGCGTGAGTTTTAAGTCACCGGATCCAGGACACGAACCGCGGTCGACTACGTGGGAATCCAGCGACATAGCCATTACGCTAACTGCTGGTTCCCAGAGACCATTTTTTTAATTATTTTTTAATTTAACTTTATTTAATCATTCATTCATTTATTTCAATCTGACCAGAGAGGAATAGAGTAAGAGAGAGAGAGAGAGAGAGAGAAAGCAAGCCACCAGGTCTGGGACTGAAATCACAGTTGCCCATGTGGGAGTCCAGCACCCTTAAAAAGTAGTTTATTTATTTAGGCCACCAGGTGTGGTGATTAAAGGAGCAGACTCCGTGGACTCCCATGGTTCACCACAGTTCAAGTATTGGACTTGGAGGTTTGAAAATCGTAACAGGCAAGTGTGTGTGTGTGTGTGTGTGTGTGTGTGTGTGTGTGTCCAAAAATCACAAGAGGAGAATGGAGAAGAGATTGTGGTGTGGTCACCCCCTGTTAGGGTTGATTTCTCACTTTCTCTCTTACTCTCTAGTGAGTGCACGAACTCCACAGCAAAAACCTTGGGGAAAATAATTTATTTTATTCATAATAGAAACCATGTGCATGCTAGAGGAAGAGGGAAGAAAAAGCACTTTGACAGGGTCTTGCCACAATCCAGTTCCCCCTCTCCAGCCCTCCATCTGTCAGGATTTCCAGTGTCTACCCAGGTTGACCCAGGAGATCCAAACCCATAGCAGACCTCATGGCTTCCAGCACTGCAGTTTAGCTTGCCACCTTCTGCACCACCAGGCTGTGTCCTTCTATGGGGTTTCCACTGAGTTTTCTTAGCTCTAAAGGAGAGCATCACTAGGGAATAAAAACATGACATCACAGGACCAGCAGTTAGCATAATGACTATGTTGCTGGACTCCCATGTAGTCAACCGCAGTTCGAGTCCTGGACCTAGTGGCTTAAACTCACACCGTGTGCATGTGCATGCATGCCCAAGATCCTGAGAGGAGAATGAAGGAGAACGGATTGCGGCATGCCCAGCCCCCCGCCCCCCGGGGGTGATTTCTCGCTTTCTGTCTCTCTGTCTCTCTCTGTCTTTCTGGTGAGCACACGTGCCCTATAGCAAAAACCTCTCCAAAAAAAAGAAAAAAAAATCATGACATGACAAGAGTGCTAAGCCAGAAAGAGGTTAACAGAGCAGGTTCCTCCTCTTTTCACTGGGTTCCATCTCTGCTAAGGACAGGAGTGTACTCTTTCAAGCACTTGATCTTTTTTCCAGAGTCTAACAGTATAGGAACTTGAAAAAAAACCTTACCTACTGACTGCCTCTCTCAAAATATAAAGGTAGGAGAGACATGAAGGTCTTAAACCTCTGAACTCTCTTCTCTAGGCCCAGAGTCCATGACTGAAGAGGGACAGAGATGTATGTTACATGTGCATGTACACACATATGCACACACTATGGCTGGGAAATGGCATTCTAGTAGCCTCTTCACAGCTCACAGGTAATGTGAAAGCATTAACTGCTTTCACAGTTAAATCTCAGCTTGTCTCAGAAGAACAAAGATAGAAATTCAAGATGAAATGCAATGAGATTTACTTATTTATTTATTTTACATTTTTGCCTTAAGTCGTGTGCATTTGCAGGGAATTGAGAGGACAGAGATAGGAAAAGTGAGAAATCACCCCCTAGTCATCCCTTCTCTTCCATTCTCCTCCTAGAATCTTGGGCATGCATGCACACATGCCTGGTGTGATTTTCAAGCCACCAGGTCTGGAACTCGCACCCTGGTCAGCCATCTGGGAGTCCAGGATGTAACCACTACACCATCTGCTGGCCCTCAAATGAGCTTAGAACAATTTAAGATATTCCTAGATATAAAAGACCCTATCCCTTCCCAAATATTAAAGGGGTTGACATTATTCCCTTAGTTTTTAAGCTCAAAGTCCATCTTATCTTGAAATAAATATCCTTGATTTGGATACTAGACATTTCTAGATAACCACTTACCATTTTGTGTGGAGAGCAGCCAATCTGAGCAAACATGGTGACCTTTAGCAGTGCAGAAATGCAGTACTATGAGCTTCATTTGCATAGCAATGAAATCAATTTGCATGTGAATACACTAACTGCCTGAAACTGTGGAGTAGTATCTGTCTAAGGAAGCCACATGTGTTTATCAGAATTTGCCCCAAAATATCAGAGAAATTACATGGTACCAGCTATTTTCAAATGATTAACATCCAAAAACAACTGGCTTTGCATTCCACTTCCTTTTCCCCCCACTTTTCTGCCCATTAAAAGAATAAACCTGAGACTGATTCCAGGTCCCACTATCTCCATCAGAGAAGTCGGGCCCACCCTATCCTCAACTTACTATACTTATATGTCTTTCTGTATTTATTTTTATGTTTATTTCTAATCCACAGCTGCCCCCAAAAAAAACCCGTCCTGCTGAGTCAATCCCAACAGTTTAGCACTTTAAAGTTATTACTCAGAAAAGCAATGTGTTTAAATAGGTTTGAGAAGTACAGGCAAAGTTAAGTACAACCTCTTAAAGCTTTTAATATGCTGAAGGGCATGATGACTCTGCCATATATAGCTATTTTGACCAAGGAACCCATTTTTCAGTGAACTTCTTATTCCTGAGAATATACTTTGAGAAATTTGTTACTAGATATAAAATCACTTGCAACTCTGTATCAGAAAAAGCCATGAAGATCTAGTTCTTTCCATTTTAAAAGCTTAATGGCTGTGGCCAGAATGGTATAGTGATTAGGGTACTGGACTCCCACATGACCGACCTTGGTTTGAGTCCTAGACCTAGCAGCTTGCTTTCTCACTTTCTCTCTCCCTCTCTGTCTCATAAGCACACATATCCTGCAACAAATTTTTAAAAAATAATAATGATGATAAATAAAATTAAATAATTTTTGTTGTTTTTGTTTTTTAAAGAATTATTTTATTTATTGTAATTTGACCAAAGAGGGACAGAGTGAGAGAGAGAGATGGTAAGTGAGAAAGCAAGCCGCCAGGACAAGGACTCGAACTGTAGTCAGTCATGTGAAAGTTCACCACCCTTAACCACCACACCATCTGCAGGCCCCTTGTTTTTGTTTTTTGGTTTTCTTTTTAATTATTTTATTGAACTTTATTTTATTTACTTATTTATTTAAATTATTTTTAATTATTTATCCATTTATTTATTTATTTTAATTTGACCAGAGAGGGACAGAGAGAGAGAGACAGAGAGAAAGTGAAAAAGCAAGCTGCCAGGTCTGGAACTCTAACCACAGTCAGCCATGTGGGAGTCCAGTGTCTTTAACCACCACACCACATGCTGGCCCCTTATTTATTTTAATTTTACTGCAGCTGGTCATGTGCGAATCCAACACTTTAACTACCATGCCACTTTAACTATCGCTGGCCAGTGATCAGCCCTTCTTTTTTTTTTTTCTTTTGAAGAATTATTTATTTAATTTTATTTATTTATTATCATTATTATTATTATTTTAATTTGTTGTAGGGCATTTGCACTCACCAGAGAGAGACAGACTGAGAAAGGCAAGCCAGCAGGTCTGAGATTCAAACTATGGTTGGCCATGTAGGAATCCAGCGCCACAACCACCATGCCACCTGCTGGCCCCAATCTGCCCTTCTAATGAAACACTGTCAGCATTACTGGAGTATTCTGACAGTGACTTAAATGAATGAATTACAAAGTGCTACCAAGAAGTCATTATGGGACCCATACCAATGAACAGAGAGGGTGTTTTGTGATCAGTCATTAATATTTGCAGGTTAGGGAGGTGCTACTCAAATTCTTAAAAAGTTAGTTACTTTAAGTAGGCCAGACATGTCCTGATCCATCTTCATTCAAGGATCACAGCAAAAGCACTTCTTCTTGGGACCAGCAGTTAGCATAATGGCTATGTCGCTGGACTCCCACGTAGTTGACCACAGTTCGAGTCCCAGACCCGGTGGCTTAAACTCACGCTAGGCGTGTGTGCATGCGTGCCCAAGATCCCAAGAGGAGAATGGAGGAAAAGGGATTGCAGTGTGGCCATCCCCTCTAGGGGGTGATTTCTCGCTTTCTATCTCTCTGTCTCTGTTTGTCTATCTGCCGAGCGCACACACCCTATAGCAGCACAAAAAAAAAAAAAAAAAAAAAGCAGTTCTCCTTGGCCCTTCCCTGCCTCAAGGACTTCCCTGCTCCCCAACTCCCTGGAAACTCCTTACCAGCCCAGCCAGCCTAGCCTTCACTTCTTTGGCTCGTTTAGTGCCTGAATCTCAGCATGAGATTAAATGTTCTCATCCTCAGAGAACCCAGCACCAACACCCTCTCTAAGCAGGCATCACTTCCTCTCCCTGCTTGCTTCTCATTTAGTCTTTTTTTTTTTTTCCTCTCATTTTTTTCCCCCAGACAGTATCTTCTTATATTTCTATCCTCCCGTCTTGGCCTCCTGAGTAGCTAGGACTATGGGTCTCACAACTCTGCCTGGCTTTTTGGAGTGTCTAAAGAGAAGAAAAATCAAATGACCCTGTCTGAAATATCTTGAATATGAAACTAAAGGGATTCAAATAAGGTCAGCCAGTGGCATGATGATTCAGGTGACTGGATCCCACATGTCTGGCTCTGTGGTTCAAGTCCCAGACCCTGCGGCTTGACAAACACTCAGAACACATGTGCATGTGTGCCAAACATCCTGAAAGGAGGGAAAAATGGAGAAGGGATTTAAGTATGACCATTTCCCATGGGGATGCTTCTTCAATTTCTCCCTCTTTGTCCTTCTCTCTCCAATAGAACACATGCTCTGTGGCAAAATAAAAAAATTAAATTTTTTAAAGTTTAAAAATAGGTTCAGCCTGGGAACCAACAGTTAGCGTAATGGCTATGTCGCTGGACTCCCATGTAGTTGACCGTGGTTTGTGTCCCAGACCTGGTGGCTTAAAACTCACGCTGGGCGTGTGTGCGTGCGTGCCCAAGATCCCGAGAGGAGAATGGAGGAGAAGCGATTGCGGCGTGACCATCCCCCCTGGGGGTGATTTCTCGCTTTCTGTCTCTCTGTCTCTCTCTGTCTGTCTGGCGAGCGCACGCGCCCCATAGTGAAAATCTCTCCAAAAATAAAAAATAGGTTCAGCCTGAGCTACATGCAATTCTGGAATTCAAATCTCTGTTTCAGCCTGAAAATACTCCAGGCATGTGCATGCATGCCCAAGTTCCTGACAAGCAGGAGGGCTGGGGAAAGGGGTTAGTGATGTGACGAGACCCTGTTAAGGGTGCTTCTTTCTCTTGTGTGTGCCCATGCAGTCTCTATCACCAATTTTTTTTAACTTTAAAAAGTAGTATTTTGATCACTGTCTGAATTCCATCTTTGTCTCTTAGAGAAATAGAAAAGGGTGTGGGGGACCAGCAGTTGGTATAATGACTATGTCGCTGGATTCCCATTTAGTCGACTGTGGTTTGAGTCCCAGACCCAGTGGCTTGAACTCATGCCAGGCGCGTGTGCATGCATGCCCAAGGAGGAGAATGGAGGAGAAGGGATTGCAGTGTGGCCATGCTCCCCAGGGGATGATTTCTTGCTTTCTGTCTCTCTGTCTTTCTCTGTTCCTCTGGCGAGTACATGCGCCCTGTACCAAAAGCCTCTCAAAAAGAAAAAAAAAGAAAAAAAAAAAGAAAGAAAGAAAAGGGTGTGGTCCTTTGGGCCCCAAAACTTCAACCGTCTCTATTCTTATTATTATTTCTATGGCTTACCTAAAAGAGAAACATAACTGGGTTGTAAACCCCTGGGAGAAGTTATGACTTTATTTATTTATTTTTAAAGAAGTACTTAATTTCTTTTTTTGAAAGAGATTTTTTGCTATAGGGCGTGTGCGCTCGCCAGACAGACAGAGAGAGACATAGAGACAGAAAGCGAGAAATCACCCCCAGGGGGGATGGTCACGCCGCAATCCCTTCCCCTCCATTCTCCTCTCGGGATCTTGGGCACGCATGCACACGCGCCCGGCGTGAGTTTGAAGCCACCGGGTCTGGGACACAAACCGCGGTCGACTACGTGGGAGTCCAGCGACATAGCCATTACGCTAACTGCTGGTTCCCAAGAAGTACTTAATTTTATTCATCATTATTATTATTTTAATTTGACCAGAGAGTGAGAGAGAAGGAAAATAAGAATGCAAACCATCAGATCTGAGACTCAAACCGCAGTCGGCCATGTGGGAGCCTAGTACCTTAACCACCACACCATCTGCCAACCCAAAATTGTAACTTTATTAATTTTTTTTAAGAATTATTGGGAACCAGCAGTTAGCGTAATGGCTATGTCGCTGGACTCCCACGTAGTC
>NW_006203419.1:2087967-2094240 GCF_000334495.1 Tupaia belangeri chinensis | reverse complement strand
GCACGTGGCGTGAGTTTAAGCCACCGGGACCGGGACGCAAACTGTGGTCTACTACATGGGAGTCCAGCGACATAGCCATTACGCTAACTGCTGGTCCGCCAAAATGTAACTTTAAATACCTTCGTATACTCTTCCTCTAGCTTGGTAGATAATGCAATCAACACACAGTAGGTCCTCAGTTATAAACATAGAACCAACCCTGGATAAGATCATTGGAGTGACTGCTCTAAAAAGAAAGCCAAAAACCAAAAGCCATAAAACAAAAGGGAGTAGCAGTTGGTGTAATGGCTATGTCACTGGACTCTCATGTAGTCGACCTTGGTTCGAGTCCCGGACCCTGTGATTTAAACTCACGCCAGGCACATGTGTATGCGTGCCCAAGATCCCCAGAGGAGAATGGAGGAGAAGGGATTGCGGCATGGCCATCCCCCTTGGGGGTGATTTCTTGCTTTCTGTTTCTCTGTCTCTGTCTGTCTTTCTGACGAGCACATGCACCCTATAGCAAAAACCTCTCCAAAAAAATCCAAGATGATTGGAGTGAGACTGTGATATGGCACTGGGAGAAGTCATCTGATATCAGTCGACTCCTGCCAGGCACCGGCTTGATAAGGAGCAGAATAAGCAGACTTCTGGGGCAATAGTTCTCAGCCCAGGGTCCACTCTGTGGGAGCTTTGAACTAAATAATTAATTATATTTATTTAATTAATAAATTTTAGGTATATTATATATAGATATAGATATATATCTCCAGGAAATATTCCAGACAATGAAGTTGTGATCTGGGGTCTCTGGGATTGGGACTGAGGCATCATAGTTTTTATTTTATTTTTTTAGGTTTTTACTATAGGGCATGTGCACTCGCTAGAGACAGAGAGAGGGAGTGAAGGAAAGTGAGAAATTATCCATGGCCACACCACAGTTCTCCTTCCAGGATTTTGGGCATGCACACATATGTGCCCAGTGTTATTTTCAAACCACTGGGTCCAGAACTCGAACTACGGTTGGCCATGTGGGACTCCAGTGACAAAACCACTATTCCACCTGCTGGCCTCCCTCATCAGAGTTTTCAATACTTCCTAGGTGATCACAATGTGCAGTCAAGGTTTAGATCCAGTGTTCCAGGCTGGCCTTGCTTTGACATAATCAGTAGTTTGTAAGAAATGCAGACCTTCACACTCCACTCTGACCTACTTATCATATCTGTATCTCCCCATGTTTTCATATACACATTAAAATCTAGGAAGCCTTAGTTTAGAATAAAGGCTTTGGAATCAGAAAAACCCTGGTTCTAACCCTGGCAGCACCAGCTGATTGACTTTAGGCAAACTGCTTAACTTAGCTAAACCACAGTTGACTAACCTATGACAAAGCCACACAATGGACTACTATGCAGACATCAAAAGGAATATGGAATATCTATATCCTGCAGACTGATTCTCACAATATTGTAACTGAAAAAAAGCAAAAATATAAATACAGATTGTTTATTTTATTTATTTTGTTAATAATCATTTTATTTTATTTATTCATTCATTCATTTTTTAATTTGACCAGAGAGAGACAGAGGGTGAGAGTAAGAGAGAGAGGAAATGAGAAAGCCAGCCACCAGATTCAGGACCCAGACCCTGATTGGCCATGTGGAAGTATCCAGAGCCTTAACCACCATGCCACCTGCTGGTCCCCCAGACTATTTTAATAGATAAGACAAAAATAGGCAGGGCACTTTGGGAGCAGTTAGCACTGTGTCTGGCACAGAATAAACATTTAGCAAATGCCAACTATCATTATTCCTTTTATGATGCAGTTACCAGCTGGTAGCTCGAGAAAAGAGATGGGTGGGACTGAAAGATAGTGCTACAGCAAAACGCAACATTCTGCAAGGTGACCCAGATGGGAAGGTGCCCAGTTTACATCTGGAAACCTCCCTAAGTACCGCTGGACAAAGGGTGCCCACGGGCTAGGGGTGAATCACATCAAAGCCTGTTGGGGATGCTATCTGTGTGTGTGTGTGTATGTGTGTGTGTGTGTGTGCGTGTGTCTCCCTAATGAAAAAATATAAATTTTTAAAAGTTAAAAAATAAATAAATGACAAGGCCAGACAGGTGACATGGTGCTTACAGCAGCTGGATACCAGATGGCCTACTGAGCAGTTTGAGTCTTGGAGCCAGTGGCTTGAAAAACAACACACTGAGTATGTGTGCATGTATGTCCAAAATCCCAAGAGAGAATAGAGAAGAGATGGTGGCGTGGTCATTCCTCCTAAGGGGTGCTTTCTCACTTTTCCTCTCTCTCTCTCTCTCTCTCTCTCTTTCTCTCTCTCTCTTGTGCCCTATAGAAAAATAATTAATTAATTAATTAAACTATAAAAAAATTGAGGGTTCCATTGCTCAGTGGTTTCAGAAGGCACTTGGAAAATCCTCATGCTATCAAGACACAAAAGAAAAACATGGAGACTAGCGGATGATGTAATGATTACATCACTGGACTCCCATGTAGCCGACCACATTTTGAGTCCCAGACCCAGTGGCCCAGTGACTTAAAACTCACGCCAGGTGTGTGTGCGTGCGTGCCCAAATGGATTGGGGTGTGGCCATCCCCTGGGGGATGATTTCTTGCTTTCTGTCTCTCCAGCGAGCGCATGTGCCCTGTAGCAAAAACTTCTCAGAAGAAGAAGAAGGAGGAGGAGGAGGAGAAGGAGAAGGAGAAGGAGAAGGAGAAGGAGAAGGAGAAGAAGAAGGAGAAGGAGAAGGAGAAGGAGAAGGAGAAGGAGAAGGAGAAGGAGAAGGAGAAGGAGAAGGAGAAGGAGAAGGAGAAGGAGAAGGAGAAGAAGAAGAAGAAGAAGAAGAAGAAGAAGAAGAAGAAGAAGAAGAAGAAACGTGAACTTTTTTCTTTTCTTCTTGTTTTTGGAGAGGTTTTCGCTATAGGGCCTATGCACTCACGAGAAAGAGAAATCACCACCCCCTCCCGGGGGGGGATGGCCACTCCACAATCCCTTCTCCTCCATTCTCCTCTCAGGATCTTGGGCACGCATGCACATGCACCTGGCGTGAGTTTAAGCCACTGGGTCCGGGACTCGAACCGCAGTCGACTACATGGGAGTCCGGCGACATAGCCATTATGCTAACTACTGGTCCCATAATGTGAACTTCTTAACATTTGATTATGGAAAACTTCAAACAGGTACTAAAGTAGAGTATCATGAACTCACACATCAATCACCCATTACACCATCTGCTGGTCCCAATTCATGCATCAGTCATCCAACAAAAATCAACCCATGATCTTGTTTCATTTTTATCTCCCTTCCTTGCCCCACTGCATTATTAGTTTAATTTGCTATAGGGAATATGCATTCGCTAGAGAGAAACATAAAGAGAAAGAAAATGCTAAATCACCCACTTGGGGAAATGGCCACGCCACAATCCCTTCTCCTCCACTCTCCTCTCAGGATTTTGGGCATGGATGCACACACACCCAGTGAGTGTTTCAAGCTGCAGGGTCAGGACTTGAACTGTACAGTCAGTTATGTGGAATTCAGTCGCTTAACTACCATGCCACTGGGTGGCCCCTCACTGGATTATTTTAAAGTAAATCTCAGACATATCCCTTCACCTATAACTACCTTACTATGTACCTGTAAATTATGAGGAATTAAAAAAAAAACCACTTTCATGAAACCATGTTATAATACCTAATTTTGTTTATTTGCTTGTTTTAGTTTTTGCCATAGGGCATGTGCACTTACCAGAGAGAAACAGAGAGAGGGAAAGTGAGAAATTACTCCCCAGAGGAGATGGCCACACTGCAATCCCTTCATTCTCTTAGGATTTGGGGTACACATGCACACGTATGTGTGCTGAGTGATTTTTCAAACTGCCATGTCCAGTACTTGACAGTCAACTACGTGGGATTTCAGCACCTCAGCCACCACACCACCTGTTGGCACAACACCTAAATTTTTTTTTTTTGAGAGGTTTTCGCTATAGGGCGCATGCACTTGCCAGACAGACAGAGAGAAACATAGAGACGGAAAGCGAGAAATCACCCCCCAGAGGGGATGGTCACGCTGCAATCCCTTCTCCTCCATTCCCCTCTCGGGATCTTGGGCACGCACGCACATGTGCCCGGCGTGAGTTTTAAGCCACCGGGTCCGGGACGCGAACCGCAGTTGAATATGTGGGAGTCCAGCAACATAGCCATTACGCTAACTGCTGGTTCCCACAACACCTAAATTTTTTTTAGGAATTCTTTATGGAGCCAGCAGGTGGCATGTTGGTTAGGGGTGCTGGACTCCCACATGGCCAACCTGATTCAAGTCCTGGATCTTGTGGCTTGTTTTCTCACCTTCCCTCAATCTCTCTCTCTCTCTCTGTTGCTCTGTCCTTCTCTAGTCAAAATGAAATAAATAAATAAAGTTAAAGTTTAAAAAAAAGAATTCTTTATTTAGGGACTGGTAGGTGGCATGGTGGTTAAGAGTGATGGACTCCCACACGGCCGACTGCATTTCAAGTCCTGGACATAGCAGCTTGCTTTCTTACTTTCCCACTCTTTCTCTCTCTCTCTCTGTTCCTCTCTAGTCAAATTAAAATAAATAAATGAAGTTATATAAAGTAATTCTTTAAAAAAGAATTATTTATTTTATTTTATTTATTTTATTTATTTATTTTATTATTATTATTTAATTTGACAAGAGAGACAGAAAGCAAGCCACCAGGTCCAGGACTTGAACCACAATTGGTTATGTGGGAGTCTGGCACCTCAACCACCATGCCACCTGCTGGCCCCCATATAAAATTTTTAATAATAATTCTTGGGGCCAGCAGGTGGCGTGGTGATTAAGGTGCTGGACTTTCACATGGCTGACTGTGATAGCAAATTTAAAATAGTAATAACAATGATAAATAAATTTAAATTTTTAAAAAGGAAATGCTATTCTCTTAAAAAATAAAAAATAAATAATAAATAATTCTCTAATATTATTAAACGCCAGAGGAGAAGGGAGTACTATGTGGCCACCTCCCCCCCAGATGCTTTCTCATTTTCTCTCTCTCATGAGCACATGTACCATATAGCAAATTAAAGAAAGAAATAAAAATGCAGGATTGCAGGGGAGTGAAGAACATTTGCAATCATTGTTCTTTGTCTTTACTTAGGGTTCCAGGGCCAGGTGGTGGTGTGGTGGTTAAGACAGTTGGATCCCACATGGTTGACTGTGGGATTTGAGTCCTGGGCCAGTGAGACCCAGGGTGCACGTGTGTGTGTGTGTGTGTGTGTGTGTGACCAAAATCCTGGGAGGAGAAGGGATTTTGAAATGCACATAACCTTCTTTTTATTTTTTTTTCACTTTCCTTCTTTCTCACCAGTAAGCCCTATAGCAAAATTTTAAAAAATAAAAATAGGGTCTCCTTAGGAATGTAGAGTCTCAGGCCGCATCCTAGACTTAAGAGTCAGAACCTTCTTTTTTGCCAGAAAGCACACGTGCTTGCCAGGGAGAGACAAAGAGACAGAGAGGGAGAGGGAGAACACCTCCCGCCATGGGGCGTGGTCACACCACTACCGCTTCGTTTCTGCATCTCATCAGGATTTGGGGCACACACGTACCTGTGCCTGATGTGTTTTTGAGCCACCAGGACCAGAGTTCAAACCATGTAGTAGACCATGTGGAACCCAGCTCTCTTAACCACCAGGCCACCAGTCCAGCCCTGAACCATCATTTTAACAAGATCTCCAGAGGCTCTGGTGTATGCAATCAGCCCTTTTTAGCCACAGGTTCCACATCCGGGAATTCAACGAACCACAGATAAAGTGTCCCACTGCTGCCAAAGTGTACTACATAGTTTGGCTGCGTCTGTATTGAACGTGTACAGACTTTTTCTTATCATTATTCTCTAAACAATGTAGTGTAACAAACACATCCATAGCATTTACATGGTATTAGGTGTAAGTATTCTAGAGATAAAGTATACCTGATGATTTATGCAATACTATGCAAATATTACACCATTGGATTTAAGAGAGACTTGAGCATCCGTGAATTTGGGTATCTGAGAGAGGTCCTAGAATCAAGCCTGCATGGACTCTGACCTGTGTAACTATACAGACTGGAATGTTTTACAGGTATTTATGTATTGTCCATTTAACTTTTTTTTTTTTTTTTGAGAGGTTTTCACTATAGGGCACATGCCCTCGCCAGAAAGAAAGAGACAGAGAGACAGAAAGCGAGAACTCACCCCCCCCCCCAGTGGGGAGGGCCAAGCCCCAACACCTCTCCC
>NW_006203419.1:2082882-2087852 GCF_000334495.1 Tupaia belangeri chinensis | reverse complement strand
GGACATATCGCTTTTTTTTAACTCCGGGTCCCCTCCCTTTTTTTTTTTTTTTTTTAGGCTTTTGTCATAGAGTGCATGCACGTGCCAGACAGAGACAAAGAGAGGGAAAAATGAGAACTCCCCTCCCAGGGGGATAGCCAACCACCATCCCTTCTTCTTCATTTTCCTGGGATTTGGGGCACATATGCACACGTACCCAGCATGATTTTCTTTTCTTTTCTTTTTTTTCTCTTTCTTTCTTTCTTTTCTTTTTTTTTTTCCTATTAGGGCTTTCAGGTAAAAAACAGAAAACCTGCTAGACAAATTCTAAAAGAGCTGTAACACTCCCCAGCATGATTTTCAAGCCACCGGGTCTGAGACTCAAACCACAGTCTACCCTCTGGAAATCCAGCACGTTAACCACCACACCATCTGCTGGTCCTTATCCATTTAATTTAAAAAATTGTTTTAGGGACAGCCCTATAGCCCAGTGGTTAAAGGAACTAGACCTGGCTGACCACAGTTCACATTCTGTCCCTAGAGGCTTCAGAAACACACGGGGCGTGTGGGCATGCATGCCCCCAATCCTGACAGGATGGAGCAATGGAGAGGGGATTGTGGTGTGGCCATGGCCCATAGCGAGTACTTTCTGTCTCTCTCTCTCCTTCTCTCTCTCTCTCTCCCTAAGGGCATGGACTCTCTGGCAAGTAAAAAAAATGTCTTAAAGAGAGACTAGATCATAAGGAAGCTGAAAATTCAGGGGAGAGATTGACTCCTGTGGACTTGGCAACAAAAGAATTGGCAGGGATGTGACAGCCTGCCACACCCTCTGTGGGAGCAGGGTTACAAGTGGGAGGCGAGGGGAAGGTTCGTCTTTGAGTAGAAACACCCAGTTCCCCAGAGAGAACCCAGAAGGAAAGGGGGGAAGTCCCAGACAGCCCGCAGACTGAAAGCTGTGCTTGTGTTTCTGCTGTAGCCTCTGTGGGAGCCGGCATCTGGCCTTGTAGACCCTCACAGCTGGGAGCTGAACAAAGGAGGAGCCTGAGGAACCTGAGTTCTAAAGCAGTGACAGCAGGGTCACTGAGCCAAGTGGCCTTGCACTCCCAATTCTGAAGATATCATTGTCCTGGCAAGAAAAAAAAAAAAGTAAAGCAATTCTTCCAGCAATTACCAGTTTCTCTCTTCCCCAATTCCTTTGGATAAGCGTCCTGCAAAAAACCCAGCTGTATGTGATAATGAAAGGGTTTTTTCTTTCTTCTTATGTTAAATACAAGGAAAATGATTAAATAGAAGACAGCACCTGGTTGCTGGGAAATCCACGATTCAGGTGGTGTGGCAATGGCACCTGGGGAGGAGGAGGGGGTAGAGGTGGAGGGAGCCAGTGCAGTCTCCCTGGTGCCAAGGACACCCCATGGCTGTGGACCGAGCTCTGGAAGAGGATCTGACGTCTGGCCCAGCCTCACAGTTCATCGTCCTACAGGGGGAGACAGTTCTCTGCTCCTTTATTGTTGCTACCTCCCCCATCCTCCTTCCCCACTTGAACCCTTCCCACCCCTCCTCCTGCCTCCTGTCTCCTGTCTCTGAGTACCCTCTACAGTAAATCGCTCATACTGCAATAAGAAGTGTGGAGGGTTTTGTTTTGTTTTGAATAAAAACAGCACTGAGGAAGTAGGAGGAAGATATTCATGTAGGTTTTTCAAAGTATAGGCAAGCTGCTGCAGTGGCTCAGCCGTGCTGAGGCCACACGGGAAGGTTCCTGGTTCGCATCCCGAGGTCTCTCTGTCCATGCTGGACATGTGCCCATGATCCTGGCTAGCTGAGGCTAGGGGCAGTTGGCAGTGTAGACCCTGTTAGGGTGATTCTATCTGTCTCAGAATAAATAAACTAACTTCGGGCCAGCCCTGTAGCACAACATTGTGCATTAGAACCTGATCCCACATGGTTAATCAGGCTTCAAGCCTCAGCCCCTGTGGCTTGAAACACATGGCAGGCATGTGTGCATAAGTACCCAAAATCCTGACAGGAAAGAGAAAAGGAGGAGAAGGGATTGCAGCGTGACCATGCCCCATTGGGGAGTGTCTTCTCCCTCTGCCTCTCTCCCTGGCAAGCAAACTGAGAGTACCTACTGTTAATTTAAAAAAAAAAAGAAGAAGAAGAAGAAGAAGGGGAGGAGGAGGAGGAGGAGGAGGAAGAAGAAGGAAAGAAACAGTAACCGTATCTACTAAGCCAAACTGGCCCCCAGGCCTGGCATTTTAGGCATGTGCACCTGCCTTTCCTTCTCTCCCATTCCCCCCAACCTCATCTACCCTCAAGGCATTGAGCCTGGGCCACACCTGGTGATTATATCCGTAGGGGGTCATGACATCCTGAGACCGTATAAATTATAGCGAGTATTATTACACTATTATAGCAGCTGCCAGATCTTGACAGACCAGGCAGGCAGGGATGTGTCGACAGGAAAATCTCACTTTAAATGGGGTCCCTGGCTGCAAATACCTGGTCAGCCATGGTTCCTGAGCCAGCAGAGTATCCAGGTCTGGGGCCAGGCCTCAGGGTTTTAGTTTGCCACGTCTCTTCCCTTCCTCCTGGCCTTGCAAACCAGCTCTGACCTGAACTGACAGAGGCACCTCTTCCAGAGGTCATTGTGAGGAGTAAACGTGTTAATATACACAAAGCACTTCACACAGAGCCTGGGACGCAGCAAGTATGCTAAGTGGTGGCCCCATCATTAGCAGCATTAGGGATCAAGGAAGAGAGTCTTTGTGACCATGCCTGGCACCATGCATGGCCTCCTGAGAAAGCACACAGGAAGCATGTGATTGTCATCTGTGGGGAGTTATCGGTTCCAGAACAGATGCACTAGACCCAGAACCCTGGACCACCTTCCTGGGAGGGGCAGGGGCGTTCTTGCTGTCAGTCATGTGACAGTGCATCCCCGGAGAGTGGAGGACACAGGCCCAAGTGGCTGCTCTACTAGGAAATGAGAGCAGGACACACGCTGCAGAGTTCGACTTGCCCAGCACGGGAGTTTGTGCTGCTGGGAAGGCCCCGTCAGGCCAGAAGGAAGTCCCTGGTGCAATTTACAGCTGGTTTGCTAAGCCTAGAAGGAGGGAGGCCCAGAGGGAACAGCAAGAAAGAAAATGTTGAACCCGGGGTCCCAAGCCTGGAAGTTCTTTCTGCTCAGGAATCATAACGGACTGGGTGTCTGCAGTCAAGGATGTCATTTAAAGTATGATTTTCATAATGACACATCCCTGCCGGGTCTGCCAAGATCTGTCACCTGCTACAACAGTGTAATAACGCTCACTTATAATTGGTACAGTCTCAGGGCGAACCGCCACTGGACACACCCATCACCCGTCAGCACCTCCAAGGCCTGTGCCGCACACACTTTGAGCAAGTTCAAAGAGAGGGACGGCATCTACAGAGGCCAAGGAACCAAGTCAGTGGTGGATGCCACATTGCTAACTACTGTCACCTTGGGAGAGAGCACAGGCCACTGGCACAAGCTCATCCTGACCTACATCTGCCCCTTGGCATTCTGAACTCTTTAATTCTGTACAGAAAAAGAGAAGCAGACGGGGTGGTCAGGACACCCAGGAGATGGTCATTGTTGAAGCTGGTCAAGGGCACATGGGAGTAGTTTTTCTATTCTCTCTACTTTTCTGTTTGAAAAACCACAATAGAGTGTTTCTTTTTCTTTCTCTTTTTTTTTTTTTTTTTTTTTTTTTTTGGGGGAGATTAGAGATAAATACACAGTGAGAAATCACCACCCCCAGGGGGGATGACAATGCTGCAGTCCCTTCTCCTCCATTATCCTCTTAGGATTTTGGGCACACATGCACATGTGCCCTGCATGAGTTTCAAGCCACCAGGTCTGGGACTCAACCATAGTCAACCACATGGGAATCCAAGGCCTTAAGCACTATGCCACCTGCTGGCCTCAATAAAGTGTTTCTTACAGGAAGCAATTAGGAATTAGGAGGTGGCAAAATGGTAACACACCTGGACCCACATGGGAAAGGTCTTGGTTCAAGTCCCAGGAAGCCCCCGAGCGTGCTGGGCTTACCTATGCTCAGGCTCCAGGCCAGCTGAGATGGAGAGCACACTGTGATAAGAGAACACTATTCACGGTGCCATCTTTCTCTCATAGAAGAGATAAATAGACTTCAAAAAATAAAAAATAAAGAAAGCTAGTAATATGAAGGGTCTTCAAAAATTCATGAAAAATATTTATGAAAAAATGCATGGATGTCAATTTTTTGCACCAAAGTAAGCCAATTTTTTGTCATTGTTAGTTTACTGGAGAGCACACGTGCTCACCAGAGAGAGACAAAGAGAAACAGAGAAGGAAAGCGAGAAAGCACCCTCTCTGTAGAATGGTCATACCGCATCCCTTTCTCCCTCACTTCTCCCTCCTTTCTGGATCTTGGGCGCAGATGTACATGTGCCCAGTGTGTTTCTCTTTCTTTCTTTCTTTCTTTCTTTCTTTCTTTCTTTCTTTCTTTCTTTCTTTCTTTCTTTCTTTTTCTTTCTCTTTCTTTCTTTCTCTTTTTTTTTTTCAGAGAGAGATTTTTGCTGTAGGGCACGTGTACTCACCAGACAGAAAGAGAGGGATAGACACAGAAAGCAAGAAATCACTCCCCAGAGGAGATGACCACACCACAATCCCTTCTCCTCTATTCTCCTTTCGGGATTTTGGGCATGCATGCACACATACCCAGCATGAGTTTTAAGCTGTGGGGTTCAGGACTTAGACGAGAACTATGGTCAACTACATGGGAGTCCAGCAACATAACCATTATGCCATCTGCTGGTCTCCTCAGTATGTTTCTTTCTTTCTTTTAAATAATTATTTTATTTAACTTAATTAATTAATTGATTAATTTAAATTTGACTAGAGAGAAACAGAGTAAGATAGAGAGAGAGAGAGAGAGAGAGAAGGAAAGTGAGAAAGCAAGTCGCCAGGTTCGGAACTCAAGCCATTGTCA
>NW_006203419.1:2073486-2082837 GCF_000334495.1 Tupaia belangeri chinensis | reverse complement strand
CCCACGGGTGCGTTTCTTTTTTTTTTTTTTTTTTAATTTCTTTTTTTTAATAGACCATAGATTATTTTATTTATTTATTTTTGGAGAGTTTTTTCTTTTTTTTCCTACAGGGCGTGTGTGCTTGCCAGAGAGACAGAGAGACAGAAAGTGAGAAATTAACCCTACGTGGGACCGCAATCCCTTCTCCATTTTCCTCTCGGGATCTTGGGCATGCACACACGCACACGCACCCGGTGTGAGTTTAAACCACTGGGTCTGGGACTCGAATCGCAGTTGACTACATGGGAATCCAGAGACATAGCCATTATGCTAAATGCTGATCCCAGATTAGTTTATTTTTAACACCCATCATGCCATGAATTCATAGGGAATAGGTTCCAGTAGCTCAGGCTCCTTTCCATTGGTTCTCACAAAGTGTGCTTCTCTGGGTGGAGCAGGCTGGCACTTCAGTTGAACCCAGGTACCTTTCTCTTTGGCTTCTTTCTTTTTCTGGTCATTTTCCTTCACACATTTTTTTTTTTTAAAGAACGATTTAACTTAATTAATTAATTAATTTTATTTTTAAAAATGTGACCATAGAGAGACATAGAAAGAAACAGAAAGTGAGAAGCCAAGCCACCAGGTCCAGGACTCAAACTGCGGTCAGAATGTGGGAGTGTCCAATGCCTTAACCACCACGCCACCTGCTGGTTCCCCTTCATACATTTTAGGAAGCTGTCTCTGCTCTTAGAATGCTTAATATGCTCAATGAACACATTAATTCTCTTGGCAATAATCTTTTTTTTTTTTTTGAAAGAGCAATTTATTCTGCGATAAATAAGAAGACGATCACATAGGACAAAAGTCAGAAGGGGTGCTTTTTAAAAATAAATTTGTAGTTGAGGAAATAGAATATTGCCTATAGATTTATTTGCTTTGTATTCTTTTTTTTTTTTTTTTTTCCCTTGGAGCGGTTTTTGCTATAGGGCGTGTGTGCTTGCCAGAAAAACAGAGAGAGAGACAGAGACAGAAAGTGAGAAATCACCCCCCAGGGGGGATGGCCCGCCGCAATCCCTTCTCCTCCATTCTCCTCTCAGGATCTTGGGAACGCATGCATATGTGCCCAGCGTGAGTTTAAGCCACCAGGTCCGGGACTCAAACTGTGGTGGACTACATGGGAGTTCAGCGACATAGCCATTATGCTAACTGCTGGCCCCATTTTGTATTCTTTTTCTAAAGAATCATTTATTTTATTTTATTTATTATTATTATTCATGTTTGCTATAGGACATCTATGCTCAGGAGAGAGAGAGAGAGGGGAGAGAGCCTCCAGATCTGGGACTCAAACTCTGGGAGTTTAACACCTCAACCACCATGCCACCTGCATGTATTTTTTTTTTTAATTAAAAAAATTATTATTATTTATACATTCAATCATTATACATCATTTGGTTTGTGAAGAGATTTTACCCAACATGATCTCTTGGCAAGAATCTTGCCCTTAACTTGTTTACAATGCCAACAGCTTGTTTGGTAACATTGTAGACTCTTCCAGTTTTGCCACAGTAACATTTGTGGGGCATTCCTTTTTGAACAGTACCCATTCCCTTCATGTCTACAATATCACCTTTCTTGTAGATTCAGCATACATGTTGCCAAAGGAACCACTCCATGTTTTCTAAAAGGCCTAGAGAACATGTATGGGGTGTCTCTCCTCTTTTTTTGTTCGTCATTTTGGTTAATTACTGGAAGATGGCAGTTCCAGCCAAAAGGCCCCACCATTGTTTCTTCAGTTCCTAAGGATTTGGGGCACCTGGCACATGCACCTTCAGGCTGATCTGGGGATCTGAACCCATGGCGTGGCTTCTAGCACTGCAGCCCAGTATGCTATGGACTGAGCCACCAAGCCTGTGACCACCAGTGTTTCTTTCTTTCTTTTTTTTTTTTAAAGAATTATTTTATTGAACTTTATTTATTTTATTTATGTATTTACTTATTTTAATTTGACCAGAGTGGTTCAGAGAAAGAGAGAGAGAGAGAAAGTGAGAAAGCAAGCCACCAGGTCCCAGACTCAAACTGCGGTCGACCATGTGGGAGTCCAGTGCCCTTAACCACCACACCACCTGCCGGCCACGCACCAGGGTTTCTTAAGCTGCTGGTCCAGGACTCAAATCACGCAGTCAGCCATGTGGGATCTGGCTTAACCACCAGACCATGGGCTGGCCTGTAATGACGTAATGTAATCCAATTTTCCACAAAGTCTTTGATGTCCCCTTATAAATCAAGGCCTGGCAGGTAAAGAGCACTTCCCTGGTCTTGAACAAGTCCCCTAAATCTGAGAGCATCCATTAAGGGAAAGAGAGGAATGGTGGTCACTGGGCTGCCTGCAGTCGGTCATCAAGCCATGTCCACAGGGACTCTCCAGGGAGGCAGAAGCAGTGATGGCTTTTGGGGTTTGCGGGACATGTCTCTGCAGGAGAAAGGAGGTGGACAGGGTATTCTTGCTGCGGGTGGTCTGCCTCCAAGTGCTTAGGAGGGCAGTGGCCTCCTAGCCACACCTCTCCTTCCTGCTAAGGTGAAGCATGCTTTCCCACGTCCCCAGGTATGAGTGGCCAGGCTGCCCACTGGGTGTAGAGATCTTCCCTCCCTTCTTTGAGTTCTGGCTGCTGCATTACCCTGCATAGTTGTAAGGTGATCTGCATGGCTCTCCCTCCTGCAGCTGAGGTGTGACACTGGCCAGTTCACACCCCCGCTAGAAGGTACCTTTGCAATGCCTTCAGGTTGACAACAGCTGAAACGGGATGCTGTTCATGCAGGCCAGTCAGGACTTCAGCAGCCTGGCTGGAGAGTGCTGGAGGTCCTGCCTTCCCGCACACCTTCCCAAGGCATCCTCCATGGTGGCTGAGTCCTGGGCTTGAAATCCTACTGTCTGAGCAATGCTCTTCCGGCCCATGTGTTGCCTTCTGAGATACTTTTCCAAAGGAACCCTGGGGGGAAAATGCATTAGAACCAGCCCCTGTGCATGAACTGTTCCTGACCTGGCCGGCCTAGGGTACTGGTTGACCCACAGGGTTCTGGATTTGCTTTCAGAGGCCTCTCTGAGCATACCCGGCATGTGTGTACCCGGGATCTAGGGCCGAGTGAGGCTGGAGCAGATGGCAGTGTCAAGACTTGAGGGGTGCTGTCGTTTTGCCTCTCACTCATGGAAGAGATAAAGAGATAAAGAAACTAAGAAAAAGAAGAGCGAGGGCGATAGGGAGAGGAGCAGACAGCTCCCGTAGGGACCACTCCTGGGTTGGGGGTACAGGTTGTGGAGTTTGGAGTGTGGAAGAGAAGTTGAGGTGGCGGTCACTAGGTCCCTGAAGTCCCCTAGGGCAGTACAAGGAAAAGGGTGTAGAATGCAGAACCCTAGAGGCTGACAGCTTGGGGGCGGGCCACAACAAGCCCCACCCCATGGCTCCAAGGGCTCTTGCTCCTGTCCCTTGCAGAGCCTGGAAACAGAGGAGGCTCCTGTCTGACTCCACGAGGATGCCCCCGACCCACTCCAGTGCGTTTCTGGTGGAAATGCAGCTAGTCTGTCCACCAGTGGGTGGCTTGGGGTTGCTGGGTGAGAAGCATTCCATAGCTCCAACCTCACAGCTCCCCAGTAGACACGCCTCCCTCCTGAAGACGTCCCCAGTGCACAAGATAATGCAGGGGCAGATATAAAGGCGGGGAGACAGCAGAGACTGGGTCAGCCTTTAGAGGTGTAGCCAAGGGCTCCAGTCCTCCACATTTAATGGTGAAAACAGCAACAGGTGTCTGTGTGTCTGTCTTTCTCACTCACAGAAGAAATAGATTTTTAGAAAACCCCACCCATGGTGTGCAGTGCCCTGCAGTGCTGGAAACCATATGAAAGACAAGGGTTCAGTTCCCAGGTTGACCCATACATGCCAGGCACCCACACACGTCCTGGCCTACTGGGAGAGGGTGGGGGAACACAGAGTGACACCCTGTTGACGGTGCGTGTCTGCCTCTCTAAACAAACAACTCAGTATCCAACTCGTAGTAAATTCAAGGACTCATTTTACAGATAAACTCATTTAATCCTCGCAACCCGAGGGAACAGATACCTCTATCTAGAATACAGACAGATATATTCATCCCCATTTTACAGGTGAGAAAATTGAGGCACAGAGTGGTTAGTACCTTGCTAAGATCACAGCACTAGAGAGTGGAGTGGGATACAAGCCCAGGCTTCCACACGGCAGAGTTGTACCCTTATCCCCTCTGCTCTGCCCATCCTGGCCTTAGCCCTACCAGGCCGGGCAGGAGACAGAGGGAGAAGCACCCAGTAGCCACCCACTGTGGGCCAGGCACTTTGCAAACACCTGCATGCTTCAGTCTCAGAAGAACCCAGTGAGGGATAGGCCAGATACTCACTGTCCACATGGGAAGACAGGGCCAGAGAAGGCTGACCATCGGCCATGGCCACACAGCCTGGAAGCTGCAATCCCAGCCTTTGCCTGAGCTCTGCCCCCAGGTGCCCCTTCTCAGCCCATCTACAGAATGGAAACCAGCACGAGGAGGGCAGCACGAGGAGGCTGGGAGGGGCGCTGGGAGTCTTCTTCAGGACTGGTAGCTGCCTCTGGCTTCCCTCTGGAAGGAAACCTCCCCCAGGATGCCTGGCAAGGGAGAGGGACCAGAGAGCTGGGGGACCCAAAGCAGCTCAACCACTGCCGTTCCGCTCCACCTGCTCCTGCTGCAGGACCAATGCCTCAGACGGAGCTGGTGGGGGCTGGAGCATGGCCTGGGGGGCCTCCTGGGAGCTGGGCAGGATGAGGGGCACGGTTGACCACTGTGCTTTCTTCAGTGGTCCCTCCTGATCCACAGGTGTGAGCTAACAGGGATGTGGCTTGGACAGGTGCAGCTCCTCCAGAGGATGGGTGACAACTGGGATTGCCAAGCAAGTATGGTCTAAAGTGCTGAATGCCACCTGGGGCCCAGGGAGCAGAGGAAGGCGAGGGACCCACAGAAGGCGTGAGCTGGGATGGAAATGCCCCCCAGCACTCAGTCAGGCCTTGGCATGGCCTGTGTCAGGCCTGCGGTCCCTAGGCTCCCCTCTGGTCCAGGCCAGCCAGCCCCCAGAAAGGGACAAAGGCGGCTCTGGAGAAGGGCTGGGTATGGGGGTGGGGTGTCACTGGAGTGGGCGCCGCCGGTACAGCAGGGCCAGGAGCATGGCCACAAACGCCCCAGCCACAGCCACCCCAAGCCATGAAACCCTGACACACGGCTCCTCCTGCTCCTCCTCCTCCTCCTCTCCCTGCAGTGGCGGGGCGCTGGGGCCAGGGTTGTCCGCCAAGAGAGGAATGCTGGGGTTCTCCTCCACGTGGATCCCAAAGCTGCGCACATTCTCAGAATTGTACTCGTTCTCTTCCGGGCCCAGGGTGTGCCCCAAGCCCAGGGAGTTGCTGTAGCTAATGGCGAGGTCCGAGGAGCAGACTGAAAACTGGCTGTCATCCCGGGACAACAGCACACTGGGCTTGCTCAGCTCCTGCTCAGGGCCCCAACTCTCAGAGCTGCTGCTTGGCCAGGGTGAACTGCCGGTGAGGGCACCTGTGGGTGCTGGAGCCTCTGGGATCTCCTAGGGAAGAAACGAGAGCACTGGTGGGAACTGAACCAGGATCAGCATGAACTAGCATCCGGCCCTGGGACTTTTAACCCAGAATATGCCTGAGGCTACCCTCTCCTGGGGACCCAACCCACTAGTGGTGCAAGAGGACAGGGGAGGGGACCAGGCCTCGCAGGACACCGGTGATAACCTCCAGGGCAGCCCTGTCCCTACTCCTTGGCATGCCCATGCACTGGCCCCTACCCAGGGAACTCTTGGTGTGGGGCTGTGATCAGCATTCTGCCTGGGGGGGCAGATGGAGCGCAGCAGTAAAACACAATGGTCTGTGAGGCTGATCCCCGTAGGGAAGTTCTGGGTTCGTATCTGGAGACCTCCCTGAATACAGTGGGTATACTCTGAGCCTGTGATCAGGGCCGGCTGAAGCTGGGGCGGATCATAGCAACAAGATCCCAATGGGGATGCTATGACCCCTCCCCTTCTCTCTCTGTCTCTCTTGCTCATGGAAGAAATAAATAATTAAACTTTAGGAAAAAAATGTCCTGGAAACAGCAGTTAGCGTAATGGCTATGTCACTGGACTCCCAGGTAGTCAACTGCGGTTTGAGTCCCAGACCTGGTGGCTTAAACTCATGCCGGGGGTGTGTGCGTGCGTGCCCAAGATCCCGAGAGGAGAATGGAGGAGAAGGGACTGCAGCATAGCCAACCTCCCTGGAGGGTGATTTCTCACTTTCTGTCCCTCTCTGTCTTTCTGGCGAGCGCATGCGCCCTATAGCAAAAACCTCTCAAAAAAAAAAAAAAAAAAAAAAAAAACAAAAATGTCCCGGAACCGGCAGAGGATTCTCATGTAGTTGACCGTGGTTTGAGTCCCTGACCCGGTGGCTTAAAACTCATGCTGGGCGTGTGTGCACGCATGCCCAAGATCCTGAGAGGAGAATAGAAGAGAAGGGATTGCAACGTAGCCATCCTACCTTAGGGGGTGATTTCTCACTTTCTGTCTCTGTCTCTCTCTGTCTCTCTAGGGAGTGCACGCACCCTATAGCAAAAATCTTTTTTTTTTTTTTTTTTAAAGAAACAAAGAAACAAAAATGTCCTGCCTAGCCCTGAGGGCAATGGAACAGCCATGGGGTCAAAGGCCTGGCCATGTGCCCAAGGGGACCCCCTGGATTTGAGGTCCCCAGGTGACCAAGCAGTAGGTCAGCTGTGAGGACTGGTAGGGAGCAGCTGTGGGGGCTGCTGCTGAGAGTGGCTGCTCCAGGCTTTGTGGCTATGACTGCAGTCTGAAAAGCCTGGTCACCAAGGGGCAGGTGGGACATGCCGGTGGTTAAAGCACAAGGCACCAAGGTGGACCAGCCAGTGTGCTCCACCCCTCCCGCTTCCTCCTCTGCACAATGGCATTGCTAAGCTGAACTGGGAACTGCAGGCCCCAGTGAGTTAATACACAACTCAGATGGCAGTGTGTGGGTGTGTGGGTGTGTGGGTGTGTGTGTGGTGGGGGGATTCCATCATGCCTGACCCCCCTGAGAAGCTCTAATGACTGTCATTCCTCCTGGAGAACACGGTGTGGGATCTCATTGAGGCTGCTTCTCAGCTGTCCCTCCACCCTCCAGGAGCAGGCCTAGACCATCCCAGGCTGGAGACAGATGGAGACTAGGAAAGGTTCCAGGGCAGGGCCAGGAGGGGAGAGGACTCACCTCAGCCCTGCTGCTGCTACTGCTGGTGGGCGCTGTGTTGGCAGGCACCTTGGGGGGCACCATGCTAGCAGGCACTTTGGAAGCTACTACAGCAGCACGTGCAGAGTTGATGGGCAATCTGGATGGTGCTGGATTGGTGAGCGCCTGAGAGGGCATCGTACCAGGGGCCTTCGAGCTGATGGGCACCTTGGAGGGCACCGTGCTGGTGGTCACAGGCCTCTCTGCTTTACTGGAGCTGACGATAGCCTCAGCCTGCTCACCAGCACCCCCTGCAGTGGGCAGGCCAGTGGAGGAGGCAGAGGAGGAGGTGTCAGTGGACAGAGCTGACGCTGCAGGTCCAGGCAGGCTGCTTGCCCTGGGAGTGGAACGGGCCAGTGGCTGGAAGGAGACAGACGGGGACACGGGCCCACGGGGTAAGGGAAGTCTGGAGGCAGCACCTGCAGGTGGAGAAACAAAAGCAGAAACACAAACCCAAAGGTCTATTACTCTGAGTCTAGAATGGAGTCCCTGTGCTCCAGGTCACACCATGTCTACTGCATCCACACCCCTCAATCTCCTGCCTGCGGAGAAGACCCCACACTCCCTTGGTCATTGCTCCGAGGCCTGAAGGCCCAACAGCTGCCCTCAGCCCTGGCCCACAACCCCAAGGCCATCCTGTCACATGGTGCATGGTGCATGCTCTCTCCCTCTGGGGGCTGAACGGTGGCACAGAGGTGAAACTTGACACTCTGTCTAGGCTGACCCACATGGAGGGGAGGGAGTTCTGGGTTTATGTCTGGGGATCTCCCTGAGTGTGCCAGGTGGGCGTGTGCCCATGGTCTGGGGCTGGTTAAAATTGGGGTGAATCATGGTGTCAAGATCCTATTGAGGGTGCCATCTCTCTGTCTTTGCTTCTGTCTCTTTCACTTAGGGGAGAAATAAACTAATAAAAAAAATTAAAGGCCAGCCCTGGGGCCAGCAGGTGGCATGGTGGTTAAGGCGCTGGACTCTCAGTGGCCACCCTGCACAGCAGCAGGAGCAGCTCTGGATCAGGCCCAGGAGCAGCAGGATAGCTCCGGCGGAACAGCTGGCACTCAGTGCTTGCAGGGCGATGCCCAAGGACAAAGCCAGCCCTGGGAGGAGGCCCTGACCCAGGGGAAGCAGGAGGGGGCAGGGGGTGAGTGTCCATAAAAGCGGGGCACCGGGATTCTCCATGGCACTCTGAGAATGCACATGCCAGGCCCCATGGCTGCCAAAGGCTGGGCGAATCTGATGTGCGCCCCCAAACCTAGCCCCACAGAACCTCATGGGACCTGGGTCCATAAAGTCCAAATATTCTTTGCTTCCCTGATCCACAGCAGCATCTCCTGGGAGGCGGCCCATAACAAGTTAACAGTGCAAAGCTCAAGCAGGTGCTCGGGGCAGTGTGGGGCAGTATGAGGGTGACAGGTGTGTGGGGCACTGAGATGGCCTCCCCAGCTTTTAACAGCCATGTGCCTGTGGCTGCCCTAGGGCAGGGAGTGCTGGCAGGCACAGAGGCCACGTGGAACACTGTTGGGACAGCCTACGAGGTTAGGGTAGGCAGCTTATATCTCTATGGGAGGCACGGAGGTCTGCAGGGTTGGGGAGGAGGGGTCCAGGCCCCTTGCCAATAAAGACCATACTGCTTCTGGGGGCTGAGAATGTTAGTGATTTTGCTAGGAACTGAAGACCCCTTTGAGCGAGGGTGGTGCCTGAGGGCTCCCCTGCCAATGTCTGGCCCAGCCCTGCACTTTCCCTCCCTTACTGTCCTCCAGGCTCTGTCTGATCCCTACAGAGTCCCTTTGGCAGAGTACAGAAATGTCCCTGGGGGACCAGCAGTTAGTGTAATGGCTGTGTTGCTGGACTCCCATGTAGTCAACTGCAGTTTGAGTCCCAGACCTGGTGACTTAAACTCACACCAGGCACGTGTGTGTGCATGCCCAAGATCCTGAGAGGAGAATGGAGGAGAAAGGATTGCAGCGTGACCATCTCCCCTGGGGAGTGATTTCTCGCTTTCTGTCTCTCTGTCTCTGTCTGTCTGGTGAGCGCACGCGCCCTATAGCAAAAACCT
>NW_006203419.1:2069619-2071869 GCF_000334495.1 Tupaia belangeri chinensis | reverse complement strand
CCGGTGGCTGCCCTAGGGCAGGGAGTGCTGGCAGGCACAGAGGCCACGTGGAACACTGTTGGGACAGCCTACGAGGTTAGGGTAGGCAGCTTATATCTCTATGGGAGGCACGGAGGTCTGCAGGGTTGGGGAGGAGGGGTCCAGGCCCCTTGCCAATAAAGACCATACTGCTTCTGGGGGCTGAGAATGTTAGTGATTTTGCTAGGAACTGAAGACCCCTTTGAGCGAGGGTGGTGCCTGAGGGCTCCCCTGCCAATGTCTGGCCCAGCCCTGCACTTTCCCTCCCTTACTGTCCTCCAGGCTCTGTCTGATCCCTACAGAGTCCCTTTGGCAGAGTACAGAAATGTCCCTGAAAAAAAAAAAACCTCTCCAAAAAAAGAAATGTCCCTGGTTCTTTCCCCTACCTATACCTAGCCCCTCTGCAATGTGTCTTTGTCAGTTCTCTCACCTAGGCATGGAGTCTGTGTCCCCACTTCTTCAACCTGGGCTTGCCTTGTAAGCTGTTTTGGCCTACAGAATAGGGCAGGAAGACATTGGGCCAGTTGTGAGCCTCTGCCTCTGGGGCTCCCATTCTTTCTCTCTCAAAACTCTGCCCAGCAACCAGGAGATGGGCTTGTGTGCTAGTGGATGAGAACCTACATGGTAGAGAATCAAGGCGCCCCAGCCGACAGCCAGAAGCAGGGTGTATGTGTATACTGGTTTGTACCCAAATGGAAATTCAGCCAAGACCAGCAGAACTGCCCGGCTGGGTCAGGCCAAAAGGCTAACTCAGAATCAGGTGCTAAATGCACCAGGCATGCATGGGCACAGGGTCATGATCTGGGCTGGTTGGGAACTGGGGTGCATCTCAGCATGAAGGCCCTGTTGGGGATGCCTGCCTGTCTCTTTTCTCTCTCTCTCTCTCTTATGGAAGAAATAAATACATAAACTTTTTTTTTTAAATAAAAAATGTTTTAAATTAAAAAGTAAAAAAAAAAAAAAGAAATATATGGGGACCAGCAGATGTAATGGTTATATCGCTGGACTCCTACATAGTCAACTGCAGTTGGAATCCCAGAACAAGCAACTTAAAACTCCTGCCAGGTATGTGTGCATACATACCCAAAATTCTGAGAAGAGAATGGAAGAGAAGGGATTACAGCATCCCCACCCCCACCCCCAAGAGATGATTTCTCACTTTCTGTCTCTCTGGCAAGTGCACACACCCTAAGGCAAAAATCTCTCCCTTAAAAAAAAAAAAAAAAAAAAAGTTGTTTTCTAAACTACTAAAAAGAAAATGTTTTGGACTGTTTGTTACACAGCAGATGTTAACTAATATGGAAATGGTTTGCTACCAGAGACAAACTTCCTTTATTTCTACCTTGTCTCCTTTCCAAGGAAGTCAGACGGGCAACTCTAACCCTAACATCCATTTGGGAGGTCAGAGAAGCCCTAGAAGCCAGGGTCCATGCATACCTGCTGTGTGGGGACTGTCTGGTTCTGTGTCCTTCTCTAGATGTCCACTGGAAGTCAGAGGGCTGAGGGCTGCCACGTCAGAGGAGGGGTGCTGGGGACCACTTGGCCTTCTTTGGACAACCCCAGAGCTGGGTGTCTGTGGCACTTGCTCTGAATTCTGCAAGAGGGAAAACATGAATGTGGTAGTTCCTCTCGCGAGAACTGGCAAAGTGCAGCTCATGCTCATGGGACATTTCCTACAGGCCTCAGCTCTCATGTGGAGCACAGGAACCAGGGGAGCCCCAGGGTTCTGAGCAGAGATCAGGCATGATATATAGGGACAAGAGAGGGCTTCTGGAAGGCTGAGTTTGCAAAAGTAAACAGACAGGAACACAAACAAGCAGCCCTAGGTCAGTCTTGAGGACCCACCTCTCCCAGGGATTTTGGCGGCTGGGTGTCCTGCACAGGCATGGGGTAACTTGGCTCCTGCTCTCTGTAGCCGTTGTAGGGAATGCTGTGGGCTGCGGCAGGTGTGGCGGGCCCTGGAACCTCGGCAGGAACTGACTGTGACTCCTGTGGGGATCGGGGGTGGTTCAGGGACCCTGGAAGATGAAAGCACGGTAATATCAGTGCAATGTGCCAGCCTGTAGCACAGTGTTTAAATGCTATGTGCAGGGGCCAGCAGCTGGTACAGTGGTTGGGGAGGTGGACTCCCACATGGCCAACCAGGGTTCAGGTCCCAGACCTGGCAGGTTGCTTTCTTTCTCTCTCTCTGGTCAAATTGAATAATAATAATAATAAATAAATAAAATTAAA
>NW_006203419.1:2059403-2064812 GCF_000334495.1 Tupaia belangeri chinensis | reverse complement strand
AATAAAATTAAATAATTTTTAAAAATTCTATGTATAAAGAGAAGGACCACATGTGGCCACCCTCAGTTCAAAGCCTGGTCCCTACAGCTTTAATGTCAGGAATGTCATGGGTGTGCCCAAAATTCCAAAGGAAAGAAGAAATTGAGGAAAAAGAATTAAGGCACGACCATGTCGCATTGAAGTTCACGCTCTCTCTCACTCTCTCGTGAACACATATACCCTCTAGCAGTACAAAAAAAATGTTTTTAATAAAACAAAGAGAATAAATGAAATTTTGTACTTCAAATTACAATTGGGAACCAGCAGTTAGTGTAATGGCTATGTCGCTGGACTCCCACGTAGTCGACCGCAGTTCGCGTCCCGGACTCGGTGGCTTAAAACTCACACCAGGCGCATGTGCGTGCCTGCCCAAAATCCCGAGAGGAGAATGGAGGAGAAGGGATTGCGGCGTGACCATCCCCCCTGGGGGGTGATTTTTCACTTTCTGTCTCTCTGTCTCTCTCTGTCTGGCGAGCGCACGCACCCTATAGCGAAAAAACCTTTCCAAAAAGAAAAAAAAAATTACAATTTTAATTATGAAGATTATGGGAGCTTATGAAATGATTATAATGCAAAGTCATGAATGTGATAACATTTACTGAAGTTCTATCGGGTGTCTGGAAGTTCAGTAAAAGTTGGGAATAAAATGGACAAGTGGTAGAACCCGCAGATGGCATAATAGCTACATCGCTGGATTCCCATGTAGTCAACCATGGTTCGAGTCTCAACACACTTGGCGCATGTGCATGTGAGCCCAAGATCCCTAGGGGAGAATGGAGGAGAAGAGATTGCGGCATAGCCATCCCCCTGGGGAGTGATTTCTTGCTTTCTGTCTCTCTGTCTTTCTGACAAGCACACGTGCCCTATAGCAAATACTTCTCAAAAAAAAAAAAAAAGAACAAATGGTAAACAATGGGGTGCCAGCCCACTGGGAACTCAGGTCAACAGAGATTTCAGGAACTCATGATATTGAAGAAATGTTGAAACATAACATGTACTATGTACTTGTCAATCTTTGGAAGTGGTCCCTTGATCTTTCATCAAAATTATTTTCAAGTTATAAATAATACAACAACATTGACAATGTCATTTCTCAGAATAGAACAAATTAATAACAACAGATTAAAATAGCAACAGATTACCATGTGATAAAAGGTAAGTATAATGGGCCAGCAGGTGACAGGGTGGGTGGTTAAAGTGCTAGACTCCTACATGGATGACCATGGTTCAAGTCCTGGGCCTGGTGGCTTGCTATCTCTCTCTCTTTCTATTTCTCTCTCTGTCTTTCTCTGGTGAGCACATATGCCCTATACCAAATTTTAAAAATAATAATAATAAATAAAAATTAACTAAAAAAAAAGGTAAGCATACTTTTTATAATCTGCAAGAGTACAGTCAGTAAAAAATGACTTAAGGGACCAGCAGGTGGTGTGGAGGTTAAGGCTCTGGGCTCCAACATAGCCGACCATGGCTCAAGTCCTGGACCTGGCAGCTTACTTTCTCATTTTCTCTTTCTCTCGCTCTCATCAAATTGAAAAAATAAATAAATAAATAAAATCAAATAATTCTTTGAAAAATGATTTAAAAGTTTGCATTTCAATTCGGATCAGTAATTGTAGTCATAAACATGCCATAAGCCAGGGGTCAGCAGGTGGCATTGTAGTTAAAGTACTGACTAGATTCCCATAAGAAGAGAGACAGAGAGGGAGGAAGTGATAAATCACTCCCCAGTGGGGATGGCCACACCATAATCCCTTCTTCACTCTCCTCTCAGGATTTGGGCACACACACACATGCCCAGAGCGATTTTCTTTCTTTCTTTTTTTTCTTTTTTCTTTTTATTTTTTTGGAGAAGTTTTTGCTATAGGGTGCATGAGCTTGCCAGAAAGACAGAGAGAGACAGAGAAATAGAAAGTGAGAAATCACCCCCCAGGGGGGATGGCTACACCGCAATCCCTTCTCCATTCTCCTCTCGGGATCTCGGGCACATACGCACACATGCCTGGCGTGAGTTTAAGCCACCGGGTCCAGGACTCAAACTGCAGTCAACTACATGGGAGTTCAGGGACATAGCCATTACACTAACTGCTGGTCCTCAGAGTGATTTTCAAGCTGTCTGGTCCAGGACTTGAATTGCAGTTGACTTTGTGGGAGTCCAGCCCCTTAATCACCACACCACTGCTGGCACCCCCAAAATATATATTTTTTAATGAAGCAAGAAGAGGGAATCAGGGTGCCCCCAGGATGGGAGTGGCCTGAATACTGTTAGGCCCCTAACTGCTGCCCTTAGCTCCCAAAGCTGTCCTGATATGGGATCTGCTCCCCGCAGAAGAGAAGCAGAGCAGGGGAGGGGGCTGGAGTGGAGCGGGGGGTGTTGAAAGGAGGTAGTGAGGCGGGAGGGCAGAGTGCGTGGGGCTCAGGGACCCCTCATCATCCAGACTGCACTGATGTTACCTCCTCTCCCCGGAGATTCCGGGACCCAGTGGCTTTCTCTCTTCATGGCTGTCAGCCCTCATACTGCCTCCTCAGCCTCTCCCCTTTGCCCCCACGCCCCACCTGGTTATGGTGGTTCAAATCCCCTGCCCGGTCAGCTTGAAACCTGCCAGGTGTGTGCGCGAGTTCCAAGATCCTGTGGGCTGGAGGGCTGGAGGAGGCAATGGCGGCATGACCAGCCCCTGTGGAGAGCACTCGTCCCACTCCGTCTCTCTCACGTGCACACGCACTTGCTCTACCATGGATGAAGAAAAGAGTAAATAGAGCTGTCCTATGGGGTCCGATGGTGGCATAGCAGCGACACAATGTTCTGGGAGGTGGACCCACATGGGAGGGTTCTGGGTTCATGCCCAGAGACTCCCTGAGTACAGGGGACACGGAGTATGTAAATAATTAGGGGCAGAGGCCTGGAGAGCGGGAGACAGGAGACAGGAGAGGAAATGAGACAAATGCTACCGCCCCAGGAGTCAGAGGCGGTGCTGAGGCCCAGCTAAGCTCTCCACCGCATCCTCCCGTGGCATGTGGCCACCACAGCCCGGCACGGTAGGCACAGCCATTAGCTCCCTTTTACAGAGGAGACAACCGAGGCTCAGGGAAACCGAAGGACTTGAGAAAAGGGGCACAGCTAGTAAGTGGCTCAGCCAGAAGCTACATCCAGGTTTGCCCCTCATTCCAGAGGGGTGACAGGGAGGGTGGCAGCAAAGGCAGGAGGCCGGGGAAAGGAGAGGTCAGGGGAAGCAGGCAGGGGCTCACGTGGCAGGTAGGTCTGGTAGACACGGGTCACTTCCTCGGCGAGGTCAGACAGTTCGCAGGAATTCAGGGCTTCCGTGAGCGAGCCCACCCAGCCAGTACGGCGCTGAAGGATGTTGAAGAGATCCCAGAGGGTGTCCCGGTTCCCCAGGCGCGTGTAGGAGGCCCGTAGGCGGTCCTGGAAGATAGCAGCACCGGGGTCCTGCTCGAGCCAGGTGGCCCAGCCCTCTCCCACCCAGAAGGACGCAGAACCTGTGGAGCTGCAGAGAGAGGCAGCCACCTGGACTGCCAGGGAGGAAGAACAATCAGCACTGACCCTAAAGGGAGCTACCGGAAACGACGTCACTTCGGCCGCTGTTAAGGGCTTCGCATGAATTGCATGAACCATCTTATCTACTGCTCTTATTATATCCCTATTTTCCTGATGAGGAAACTGACGTTTAGCAGAAGCAAAGTAGTAAAGATCTGTCAGCAGGGAGGCAGGAAGCCAAACCCAGTTAGTCTAATCAAAAGCCTTGGGCTTCTATAGCCTCTGGGGCAAAAAGAAAGGTTTAGTTTAGCGGGAAGCAAAAATAAGATGGACAAAAGAGGAGACGGGAGGTGCAACGGTAAGAAACAAGGACCTGAGAATACTGGGCAGATTCTGGGGAGGTGATGGCAGTGGCAGAGACTTTATATCTCCTGGAATTAAAACAATAAAATAAAACAAAATATAAATAAAAACCAGCAACCAGATAGCAGAAATAAAAGTCCGCAGATGATATTTACCACAAAAGTCGGCGATGGGTCAGAAGATAGTGTGGTGGTTAAGGACAGGGACAGGGTCCCGCCACAAGGAGGATGGAATCAAAACTGAGCAGGACAAGGACAAGAGAGAAGGTTCCCCCAGAAGGAGGCGAGAGGCCAGGAAGTATTTCTGAGCACTACCCAGAAACAACGCAAGAGGGAGCTCGGCGAGGTGAGCAAAGCCACTCTGAGCCACACTTGAGCTAAGTTAGGGAAGCGGCCAGGATGCAGAGCAAGAGCCAGGACCAGGTTAGGAGGGGAGAACTAGGCTGGGCCTGAGCCTTGAATTCCACAGCCCTGCCCCCTGCAGTGGCCCCGTCAGTTCCCTGGCTCACCTGGTCACTTGCTGTGAGGCAGGACAGGTAGGGCAAAATCTCCAGCACATCCACACGGCAAAAGTTGCTGTGATGGTGGCAGATATACTTATAGGTCTTGTTCTCGGCAAATGACATCGCCATTCAGGTTCTGGAGAGAGAGGGCTCTGGGCCGGTGAAGGGTGGATGGACTGAGCTTGGCAAAGACTGGAAGAAAAGAGATCACACACGGCAACAGGGTGGGTTGTGGCCTGGACAGAAGGCCATTCTTTCTCAGCTTCCGGGAATGTTCGCGTTTTTCTTTTATCTTCAACTTCATTTAACATTTGATTTTATTGTTGCCCAGGTCCCAGAGGAGCTCGAAGAACTTGTTTAAAAAATAAAATGATCGGGGGCCAGCAGTTAGCATAATGGCTATGTTGCTGGACTACCATGTAGTCAACTGCAGTTTGAGTCCCAGACCCGGTAGCTTGAAACTCACGCTGGGCACGTGTGCATGCATGCTCAAGATACCAAGTGGAGAATGGAAAAGAAGGGATTGCGGTGTGGCCATCCCCTCTGGGGTGTGATTTCTTGCTTTCTGTTTTTCTGTCTCTGTCTGTCTGGCAAGTGCATGTGTCCTACAGCAAAAACCTCTCCCCCCCAAAAAAAAAAGAAATGATGGTGTATGGTGGGACCAGCAGGTGGCATGGTGGTTAAGGGCGTTGCACTCCCACATGCTTGACTGTGGTTTGAGTCCCAGACCAAGCGGCTTGCTTTCTCACTTTCTCTTCTCTCTCTCACTCTGTCCCTCTCTAGTCAAACAAATAAATGAATAAAGTAATAAAATAATTATTTGGGGAACCAGCAGTTAGCGTAATGGCTATGTCACTGGACTCCCATGTAGTCGACCGCGGTTCACGTCCCGGATCCGGTGGCTTAAAACTCACACCGGGCGCATGTGCGTGCGTGCCCAAGATCCCAAGAGGAGAATGGAGGAGAAGGGATTGCGGCGTGACCATCCCCCCTGGGGGGTGATTTCTTGCTT
>NW_006203419.1:2053441-2059391 GCF_000334495.1 Tupaia belangeri chinensis | reverse complement strand
GTGGTTGAAGCACTGGGACTCCCACATGGCTGGCTGTGGTTCAAGTCCTGGACCTGGCAGCTTGCTTTCTCACTTTCTGTCTCTCTGGTCAAAGTAAAAGATAGTAATAATAAATTAAATTAAATATATATATACATATATATTTTTTTTAAAAGAAGTTTTTGCCTTAGGGCACGTGTGCTCACTGGACAGAGAGAGAGAGAGACAGGGATAGTGAGAGAGAAAGTGAGAAATAGCCCTCTTGGGGGGATGGTCACACCATAATCCCTTCTTCTCCCTTCTCCTCCCAGGATCTTCAGCACACATGCATACACACCTGGCGTGGTTTTCAAGCCACCAGGTCTGGGACTCAAACCGAGATCACAGCCATCTGGGAAACCAGTGACGTAACTGATATGCCATCTGCTGGTCCCAAATAAATAATCCTTTTAAAAAATGAAATGAAATGATGGCAGGGCCAGTAGGTCATGTGGTGGTTAAGGGTGCTGGACTCCCAGAAGGTCAACTGTGGTTCGAGTTCCAGACCTGGCGGCTTGCTTTCTCGCTTCCCTCTCTCTCTCACTCACTTGCTCGGCCCCTCTCTGGTCAAATTAAAATAAAAATGAAAAAAGTCAAATAAAAAAATTCTTAAAAAAAAAAAAAATGAAAGAATGGGGGCTGGATGATAATGCAGCAGTACGCATGACGCTCTGCTCTTTCTCATGTGGGAAGGTTCTGGGTTAGTGTCCAGAGACCTTCCTGAGTATACTGAACACATGTGCCCATCACTGGGGGGGAGGCGGGGCTGGCTGAGGCTGGAGTGGATTGTGGCACTGGGACTCTGTTGGAGTGCCCTCTCTTTTCTCTCTTACTCATGGAAGAAATGCATAAACCTTTTTATGCTGGTTATGGTGGGTTATGGTGCTGGACACTCCCATCGTAGTGGACCCAGTTCAAGTCCTGGACCTGGTGGCTTATTCTCTCACTCTCTCTCTTTCTCTCTGGTCAAATTAAAATAAATGAATGAATAAATAAAAATTTAAAAGAAATGATGGGGACCAGCAGATGGCATAATGGTTATGCTGCTGGACTCCCACATAGTCGACTATGGTTCAAGTCCCAGACCTGGCAGCTTAAAACTCAAGCCCGGTGTGTGTGCATGTGTGCCCAAAACCCCAAGAGGGGAAAGGAGAAGAAAGGATCATGGCGTGGCCATCATCCCTGGGGGGTGATTTCTCACTTTCTATCTATTGGTCTCTCTCTGTCTGTCTGGCAAAGGTCAGTTCCAGAAGACCTAAGGCCCACATCTGCCTTGCTGGCTGGCCAGCGTGCGTGTGGGTGGTTTGCATGTGCCCCTACCTGCTGTGTCTATGAGTGTATTGGCCCCTCTCAGCTCCAAGGCCCTTGGGCTGAGGACAGAGGGCTCCCTCCTCTTAGAGCTGCTTCTTCTGGGTCTACTGAGTAAAACAAAGCCCAACATAAAAATCATAGAGTCATCCTACTTAAAGAAGGGCCAACTCTGTGGCCTGGAGATTAAGGCATTTGAATCCCACATGACCAGCCATGTGGTTCAAATCCTGGTAACAGAGGCTTGAAAAACACACCAGGTGCATGTACATGTATGCCCAAAAACCAGACAGGATAGACAAATAGAGAAGAGATAGCAGTGTGACTACATCCCACTGGGGGTTGCTTTCTCCCTTTCCCTTTTTGTCTTTATGACTCTCCATCTCTCTCTATCTGGTGAACACACACCTCCTATAGCAAAAAAAAAAAAAAAAAAAAAAGTATGAAAACTAAAGGTGGAGGACCAGGAGATGGCATAATGGTTACATGCTGGACTCCCACATACTGACTGTGGTCTGAGTCCTAGACCCAGCGACTTAAACTCATGCTGGGCGCCTGTGAGTGCGTGCCCCAAATCCCAAGAGGATAATGGAGGAGAAGGGACTGTAGTGTGGCCATCCCTCCTGTGAGGGGGTGGGTGGGGGGGGAGGGGGTGATTTCTCGCTTTCTGTCTCTCTGTCTCTCTGGCAAGCACACGTGCTCTGTAGCAAAAATCTCTGTAAAAAAAAAAAAATAAATAAAGGTGGACCAGCAGATGATGTGGAGGTTAAGATGGCTGGATCCCACATGGCCAAATGAATGGTTTGAGTCCCAGATCCGGCAGCCTGGAAAAACATGCTGGGTGCAGGTACGTGCATGCCCAAAAGCTCACAAGGAGAATGAGAAAGGATTGCAGCATGACTATCTACCCTGGGGAAGGTGCTTTCTCACTTTCCCTCTGTCTCTCTGTCTCTGGCAAGCATGCTGACCCTATAGCAAAAATTTAAATAAATACAGGTGAGGAAAATGAGATACCAGGAAATTCAGGATCAGGTGCTTTCCAGGACACGGCTGCAGGCCCACCATCAAAGCTACGTGCATGTTCTCATGGTAAAAGGCTGAGCTCCACTGTCCTAAACTCAGTGTGTGACCTGGCACAGGTTATCCGTCTTTCCTAGGCTCGCTCGTGGTAGGAATCTCCGGCCCAGTCAGCTTGAAACACTCTAGGTGCGGCATGATTGCCCAGAGATCAAACAGGCTGGAGGCCCAGAGGAAAGGGACCTCAGTGTGACCAGACCCTGGGGACAGCACCCATCTCTCTCTCATGTGTGGGTACAGATGCACTCTATCATGCATTTATTTATTTCTTTTGAAGAATTAGTTATTTAATAGCATTTACTCATTTATTTTAATTTGACCGAGAGAGACAGAGACAGAAAGAGAGAGACAGAGAGAAAGTGAGAAAGCACCCCTGTGGGGGATGGTTATACCACAATTCCTTCTCTTCCATTTATCCTTTTGAGATTGAGAGTACACATGCACACATACTACTTAACCCATTTTTCTTTTTTCTTTTTCTTTTCTTTTTTAGAGAATTACTTTATTTAACTTTATTTATTTATTTATTTTTAACTTGACCAGAGAGGGACAGAGTGGGGGGGGAATGGGGATTCGAACTGCGGTCGACCATGTGGGAGTCCAGTGCCCCCAACCACCACATCACCTGCTGGTCCTTTCAGCATGTCTTTCAAGTGCTAGGTCTGAGCCTTGAATCACACAGTCAGCCATGTGAGATCCAGCCACCTTACCCACCACACCACTACCTGACTCAAGCTTCTGGAACACTCACCACAATGGGCAATTACAGATGTGTTTGTTGGCTTGTTTCTTATCGGCCATGCCTAAGGAGCAAGAGACAAATGCTATGCCGTCTCCAACATACAGTCTACTGAGCTGGGACAGATAACAGATCAACATCCCTGAATAAGAATTCCAGACAGTAATAAAGAGTCAAGAAAACAGAGTGGGGTAATGAGACCGAGCCCCTGGAGATAGACGGGCATGCTACTTGAACTGGGTAGTCTAGAAAGAATCTCTGAGTTGGCAACATCTGAGCTGAGTTAGTCGCAGCTGTGACCAGATTGGTGTTTCAGACAGAGGGGACAGCGAATGCAAAGTCTCAAGATGGGAATGAAGGGCCAGCAGGTGGCATGGTGGTTAAGGTACGGGACTCTGACGAGGAGAATGACCGACTGTGGTCCAAGTCTCAGACCTGGTGGCTTACTTTCTAACTCTCTCTCTCTCTTTCTCTCTGGTAAGCACATGTGTCCTGTAGCAAAATCAAGAAATAATAATAAGGGGCCAACAGGTGGGGTAGTGGTTGGAGGCACTGGACTCCTACATAGCCAGCCGCAGTTCGAGTCCTGGACCTGGTGGCTTGCTTTCTCACTTTCTCTCTCTCTCTGTCTCTCTCACTCTCACTCTGTCCCTCTCTGGTCAAATTAAAATAAGTAAGTAAATAAATAAAGTTAAATAAAATAATTCTAGAAAATTGATGACAAATCATTCTTTAAAAAAAAAAGAATGAACTACATATGTTTGAAAATTAGACTGTAGGTTGATGTGGTTGAGATTTAGAAAGCAGAAGGGGGTGGGGGCAGGAGCAGAGATCCAGGTCAAGGAGGTTGGCAGGAGCTGCTCATGTAGGGTGTTGTAGGAAAGGGTTTTATTTGGAGTGAAACAGGAAGCCAATGGAAGGTTCTAGCAGGAAAAGAAGAGAATCAGTTTCTGTTCAAGGTTGCAAGGACTTAGAGAGAAGCAGGTAGATACATCAGGAAGCCCCAGCAGAGGAGCCATGAGGTGAGACTGTAGCCATAGAGGTTGCAAGAGGTGTCGTTGTACTGCTGGCGTTTAGAGGGTTTGGGAGGTGAGGGACAGAGAAGAACTAAGGATGGCTCCTTGGGCTCTGAGTGGATGTCAGATGCCACTGTCTAGGCCAGAGAAACTGGGGGAGAGCAGAGGGAACGCCACAGCTCAGTTTTCAAGAGAAGCTTGAGATGCTATTGGATTTTCCGTGGGTTGTCAGGGAGGGAAGGAGGCAGACAGAGGAGTGAACTGAGTGGGTGTCAGGTGTAGGTGCTACCTCTAGGACAGTGCTGTGGGACAGATAGTGCCTGAAGGCTGCTGAGGTCACCAGGCGCTTGACTCATGCAAATGGCCAGCAATTCTCTCTACTGGCTTCCCAGCCCCATGTTGCGAGACTTGCTGGGCTGACCATCAGGCACTGCACCCCTGATGGGCGAGTCTAATGACAAGATCAGGAGGATTAGAAAGGTGAGGGTCTTCTGAGCCTTCACGAACAGCTCTATGGAGGTTAACAGTCCCCTTTCTCCTTCCCTTCCCATGGCACCCAGGAAAGTACCAGGAGGGAGGAAGGCCAGGCACTCTTCTGCGTTCCAGCCTCAGCCCTTAAGGCCCTGATTTCGGGGAAGGGGATTCAGGAGCCCAACCCAAAGGAAAGGAAACACAGTTTGTTCACATTTATTGAGGGCCCAAGAGACACAGGTGCATCCTAAAGTTTCCTCACTTAATCCTTGCCACCATCCCAGGAGAAGAGAAGCTGGCCAGGGGCCAGGAGAGGATCTGAACCCAGGACCTACTGCCTCATTCCAGCTGGCCACGCACCTTACAGGGGATAGAGAGTCCTGCAGCAAGGGAGACCTACAGAGCCCCTTGCCTTTGGGGAGGCGCCAAGGTCAATGCCTGGGAGCCGGGGGTCACTGGGTGGGGGGTGCGACGTTTAATCCCTTCTCTTGGCAGACACAGAAACCTTTCAGACAACTGAGGACCTGGACCTCGCTCTCACGCGCAGCGCGGTTTCCAGGTCGCTGACTGTCCTGGCAGACGCATGAGGCTTCACAACATCCAGACAGACAGCGCCGGTTTGTTTGTCATTGTTTTCCTGGCACCTCCTTCCCATCTCTGAGAACGCGAGGCAGAGGCGGAGGCGGAGTGCTCGCCAGGCGCAGCGAAGTTTCCGACCAGCCTGCCCCCAGAGGCTCTGAGCGAGTCCAGGAAATAAATACCCACCTTCCTGGTAGGGACAGACCTCACAGCCTGGGATCGGATTCCTGGACAGGACCCAAGTCCGCAGAGGGCCCGGAGGCTGTTTTGAGGAGGTGTCACCGCCGCTAAGTGTCAAAACGCAAGGGAGGGCGGCTGCACTCGAGTGCCCTGGGCGAGGCTGGGGGAGGTCGGTGCGCCGGGCTCGGCCTGGCTGGAGGGTCACCCTGGGCCTGTGAGGGCTGGGAGGATCTCAGCGACCCGTGGCAGTTTCCTTCCGGACCTCCTCTCCCCAGCCCGAGCAGACGCTCCGCGACACCTACCCCCCTCTCCCGGGTGCAGCGCGCAGAACCCTCGGTGTCCTGAGCCCCGTGTGCAGGACCCGCTCTCCCCAAGCCCAGCGCGCCCTGTCCCCTCCGGGGTCCCCCACCCAGGGCTCCGGACCCGGTGCGCCCCGGCAGACTCCGAGTCCCACTCGGCTCCAGCCGCCGAAGCCCAGCTCCCCGAAGGGGGTCCATGCGTTCAGAGCGCGAGGACTCAGGGCCCGGGGCGGCGATCTTAACTCGCGTAGCCGCGACCCTGC
>NW_006203419.1:2051597-2052674 GCF_000334495.1 Tupaia belangeri chinensis | reverse complement strand
GGGGGGCGGGGGGGGGCGGGGGCGCCCTGCCATTGGCCAGGCAGTGGGGCCGGGCTTCGCGGACGCCACCTGTGGCTGCGCCTGGGTTGGGGTCCGACTGGTGTCCTGCTGGGGGCGCCGGGGAGCAGGTTGTTTCTTTCCCTTGCTCGTCGGCAGCAACTTCCAGGGGAAGTTCAGGGTCCGGCCGGCCCCCGAGTCCTCGCGCCTTCGGAGTCTGTTCTCACGCCTCCCAAGTGAAGCAGCTCCTCCTCTCCCGGCTCCAAGGGGTGAGGGTCTTTGTCGTTCGCTCCTGCGTCCTCGGGGCCTGGCACCCGGTGCGCAGTAAACGCCGGGCGGCATGCCAGGTTCTCGGGAGCACGAGCGCCCACCCAGGCGTGCGCATGCCGGGCCGCGGGACAGACTGGGGCCGCGGCAAGGCCCGCCCTGTGCCGTGTAGGACGCCTCTCCTGCCCGGGCCTGGGCGACCGGCGCCTCCCGTAGAGCTCGCCCTTCCCCGCTGCTGCAGCGTGAGCCGAGCGCCCACTGTGTTCCGCACGCAGGGTTTGAAGCCTTAGACTTTAGGACCCGTTAAATACAACGACCTCACCCCGTAGAGTAGGTTTATTCTTCCTGTTTGAAGAGAGATTAAGAGATTTGGGGGAAGGTTTGGTTGTTCTTACTAAAAGCATGCTAATCTTTTGACCCAGCTATTCCGCTCATGGGCACCCATCCATCATCCACCTGGAAACTGACCCTGGGTAATGTCCCTAGCAACTGTATGCAGAATAGGCAAAACTTGGGCCAACCGGTGGTGTGATGGTTAAGGTGGCCGGACCCCACCCATATGGCTGACTGCCAGGTTCAAGTCCCAGACCCAGTGGCTTGAAATATGAAGGGCGTGAGCGCGCGTGTGTGTGTGTGTGTGCATGCGTGTGTGTACATATGCTCAAAATCTGGAAAGGAAAAATGGAGAAGGAATTGTGGTATAACTGTCTCCATTGGGGTTGCTCTTTCAATTTCCCTCACTCTCTAGTGAGCACATATGCTCTCTAACAAATTTTTTTCAAAAGAAAAAAATAAAACCTCTGAAAATAACCC
>NW_006203419.1:2045599-2051576 GCF_000334495.1 Tupaia belangeri chinensis | reverse complement strand
GGAAAATGAAGAGACAAATAACGTATACTCAAACCATGGAATAGTGTGAGGGATGCTTTAAAAAGTTAGTGGGGGGCCAGCAGGTGGCGTGGTGGCTAAGGTGCTGGGCATTACCACAGGACTGACCACAGTCTGAGTCCCAGACCTGGTGGCTTGCTTTCCGGCTCTATCTCTCTCTTTGGTCAAATTAAAATAAACTATGAAAAATAAATAAATAAACAAATGAATAAATAAAATTACATAATTTTTGGAAAAAAAAAGTTTGTGGAAAGGGACTAGCAGATGGCATAATGCTTAGATCACTGGACTCCCACTTAGTCAACTGCAGTTTGAGTCCCAGACCCAGTGACTTGAAACTCATGCCAGGAGCGTGTGCGTGCGTGCCCAAGATCCTGAGAGGAGAATGGAGGAGAAGGGACTGCAACGTTGCCATTCCCCCCTGGAGGATGATTTTGTGCTTTCGTCTCTGTCTCTCTGGTGAGCACACTCACCCCATAGCGAAAATCTCTCTCAAAAAAAAAAAAAAAGTTTGTGGAAAAAGAGAATTAAAACCCGAGTTTATTTTGGTGCAAAACATGTTAAAAAGCCATGCATGGGTTTTTCACAATACACAGTTTCCTTAAACTTCTTGAAGACCCTCTGTGCAGTGATGAAAAGGAACAAACTGCCAATTAATACAACATGGCTGGGACCCCCTCATTGGGCACGATGGCTAAAGAGTGCTTAGCTAATGGAGCCAAATAGCACATCTGCTTCTGTCAGGCAAGGTCCGACAGGCAAAGGTAATATCCATAAATAGAAATCCTTTCAGGGGTTACCTCTGGGGCACTGGGGCAAGTGAGGGAGGTACACCTTCTGAGGGTCTGGAAACATTCTCCCTCTTACTGTGCGTGGTAGCATATAAACCTAAGCATATGTAACCGCACACTTCAGGTTGTTATATGCCACCATTTAAAAAAAGACAAAAGAGAAGTCTTAACTGGGGCGGGAAATCATATGCAAATACCCAAGGACAGACCTGACTGCAAAGTAAGTGTCCTCCTTGGGGCCGGCAAGTGGCATGGTGGTTAAAGGCGCTGGGCTCCCACATGGCCGACCATGTTTCAAGTCTTGGAAATGGTGGCTTGCTTGCTCACTTCCTCTCTCTCTCTGTGTCTCTCTCGCATCAACCTGGAAAATAATAATGATAATAATAATAATAATAATAATAAAGTTAAATAAAAATAATTCTTTAAAAAAAAAAAAGTGTTCTCAAAGCAAATTGGAGGAAAAAAGCCCCTGAACGGCCCTCAGGTAAGTTTTTCTTTTCATTTTTTTTTAGAATTATTTTATTTATTTACTTATTTTATTTGACCAGAGAGGGACAAAGCAAGAGAGAGATAAAGAGAGCATGGGAGAGTGAGAAAGCAAGCAAGCCACCACACCAGGTCTGAGACTTGAACTGCAGATGGTCATGTGGGAGTCCTGTGCCCTTAACCACCATGCCACCTGCTGCCCCCCCCCTTTTAAAGAGAGGTTTTAGCTATAGGGCATTGCGCTTGCTGAAGAGACAGAGAGAGACAGAAAGCAAGAAATCACCTCCTGGGGAAACGGCCATACAGCAATTCCTTCTTCATTCTCCTCTCGGGATTTGGGGCATGCATCTCACGTGCCCCACATGAGTTTCAAGCCGCAGGGTCCAGTTGAATTGAGGTTGGCCATGTGGGAATCCAGGGAAATAGCTATTACATCATATGCTGGTCCCTTAGGTAAGACTTTTTTAAAATAATTATTCTATTTAACTTTATTTATTATTATTATCATTATTTTTTTCCAGTTTGATCTGAGAGAGACAGAGAGATAGAGAGGAAGTGAGAAAGCAAGACACCAGGTCTGAGACTTGAACCATGGTCGGCCATGTGGAAGTCCAGCACCTTTAACCACCATGCCACTTGCCAGCCCCTAGGTAAGATTTTATTACCACACTTGGTAGCCTTATGGATTTTTCACAACTTTCAGCATTTACAAACTGTTTTGTTTTTGTTTTAAGGTTTTTCTCATAGGGCATGTACACTTGCTGGAGAGAGACAGAGACGGAGAGAGGGAAAGTGAGAAATCACCGTGAGAGGGAATGGCCATACTGCCATCCCTCCTCTTCCATTCCCCTCTTTGAATTTTAAGCATACATGCATGCACTTGTGCCCAGTGTGATTCTCAAGTTGCCGGGTTCAGGACTTGAATCATTGTCAGCCATGTGGGAATTCAGTGTCTTAACCTCTACACCACTTGCCGGCCCCCCAAATTATTGATATCACAAACTGTAATAGAGCTAGTTCTGCCTTGCTTAGGCAAGAGAGGGTGGATATTGACAAGTTCAAGAATTAATCTTGTCTGTTACCCACCATGACTCTAGTGGCCTCATATCAAATTCTTTTGGGAAGAATATTGAGAGCGTGAGGACTGGTTTCAAATGTGGTTGACATCCCCTGTCTTTCCTGGACCTTAAAAAAATAGTAAAATCGGCTTCCTGGCCTAGGTGGTTCCCTGCCAGCAGTCAACAGCTTTTAAAACTTTAGAGACTAGCAGGTGGCATGATGGCTCAGGTTCTGAACTTCCACCTGGCTGACTGCAATGCAAGTCCTGGAACTGGCAGCCTGCTTTCTCACTTTCCCTCTTTTCCTCTTTTTCTCTCTCTCCCTGCCTTGTCTCTCTCCCTGTCACTCTCCAGTGAGCGCAAGTGCCCTATAACATTTTTTTAATTATAATAAGTAAATCTTTAAAAATAGACAAGGGCCCAAGAGTATATTATGATATTCTTATCAAAAGTTCTCGGGACCAGCAGATGGCAATGGTTATGTTGCTTGACTCCCACATAGTTGACTGCGGTTGGTTTCAGACTTGGTGGCTTAAACCTCACGCCCGGTGCATGTGCGTGCAAGCCCAAAATCCGGAAAGGAGAATGGAGAAGGGATTGGAGCACAGCCATCCCTCCAGGGGGATGGGGTGGGAGTGTATGTGACTTCTTACCTTCTGTGTCTCTGTCTCTGTCTGTCTCTCCAGTGAGCCCACATGCCCTATAGCAAAAATATCTCAAGAAGTCAGGACTAGGCCTCCATAGGCAGCCATGGCGCCCAGCCAGAATGGCATGATCCTGAAGTGCAGCAGCGCATGGCCACCTGTTTTCAACCAGCCGGCGCGGAAGATCCACAGGCTCAAGGCCCGGCAGGCCAAAGCACGCCGCGCAGTCGGGCCCATCATGCACTGCCCCACGGGGCGGTAGCACACCTGAGTGCGCGCCGCCAGGGGCTCCAGCCTGGAGGAGCTGCAGGTGGCCGGCATCCACAAGAAGGTGGCACGGACCATCGGCATCTCCGTGGACCCACAGCGCCAGAACAAGTCCACAGGGTCTCTGTAGGCCAACGTGCAGCGGCTGAGGGAACACCGCTCCAAGCTCATCCTCTTCCCCAGAAAGCCCTCAGTGCCCAAGAAAGGGAACAGCTCTGCTGAAGAATTCAAGTTGGCCTCCCAGCTGACAGGACCCGTGATGTCCATATGGAACGTCTACAAGAAGGCAGACTCATCACCGAGAAGAATTTCAAGACCTTCGCCAGTCTTCGCTTGGCCCATACCAATGACCGGCTCTTTGGCATCCAGGCAAAAAGAGCCAAGGAAGCTGCAGAACACGATGTTGAGGAGAAAAAATAAATATATATTGAGACTTAATAAATAACACCGTGGGGGAGAAATAAAAGCCAGGGCCAGCAGGTGGTGGTGGTGGTTAAGGGCTTTGGACTCCAATATGGTCCACAGTGGTTTGAGTCCTGCATCTGGTGGCTTGCTTTCTCTTTGTCCCTCTCCGATCAAATTAAAAAAATAAATGAATAGATAAGCAAATAAAGTTAAATAAAACAATCCTTTAAAAAATCTAAAGCTCATAATCCACGGGACCAGCAGGTAGCATCGTGGTTACAGCACTGGCCATCCCTCCTAGGGGGTGATTTCTCGTTCTCTGTCTCTCTCTCTTTCTGGTGAATGCATGTACCCTATAGCAAAAACCTCTCCAAAAAAAAAAAAAAAAGGGGGAAAAAATATATATTGGATGATGCTGTTCTACAAAGTAAGTCTTCAAAAATGCCGTCATCAGGTAAGATGCAGAAAGCCCAGGAGCTGGTCCATGGTAAAGGAGACTGAAGTGACATGACAACTGAATGCACATGTGGGGTCCTGGGTTGGAGCCTGACACAGAAAAAGGACAGCAGGGGACAAATAGCAGATCTGAATTAGGCTTTTGGATGAGTTTTTTATTTCTATTAAATTTTTGAAGATTTTGGCTATAGGCTATATACATTCACCGGAAAGAGAGAGAGAAAACCTTCACGAGAAGCCCACGCAATCCCCTTTCCCACTGTCTCCACTCAAAATTTTGGGCACGCATGCACAAGTGTCCAGCATGTTTTATTTTTCTTTGAGAGGTTTTTGCTATAGGGCACATGAGCTCACCAGAAAGACAGACAGAGACAGCGAGAAATCACCCCCCAGAGGGGATGGCCATCCTGCAATCCCTTCTTCTCCATTCTCCTCTCGGGATCTTGGGCACGAATGCACAGGTGCCCGGCGTGACTTTAAGCCACCAGGTCTGGGACTTGAACTGCGGTCACTACATGGGAGTTCAGTGACATAGCCATTACGCTAACTGCTGGTCCCTAGCATGTTTTTTTTTAAGCCACCAGGTCTTGCACTCTCAATAGGCCATGTGAGATCTAGCCACATTAAACACCATCTAACTTGGCTGGCCCAGAATGAGTTTATATCTCTCATTGCTAATATCCTAGTTTTGATCATTGTACTGTGGTTATGTAAGATGTAACATTTGTATCATTTTAAAATTTTTTTCACTTATTCATTCACTTATTTTGACAAGAGAGAGACAGAGAGAGAGAGAGAGAGAAAGTGAGAAAGCAAGCCACCAGGTCCAGGACTTGAACTGTGTTTGACCACGTGGGAGTGTCCAGCACCTTAACCACCATGCCACCTGCTGGGTCCCACATTTGTATCATTTTTGCAACTGTGTTGTAAATCAGAAATTATTTTAAAATTATAAAGTATAATAAAATAAATCATTTGACCCTATCTGGCTATTATATCCTTTAATGTCTTTTGCATTCCTATTTCATGGGTAAAATTAATTGATCATTGTCTGTTTATTAGTGGAAGGGTGAGTCCATGTAATGATCTATCCCCCAGGCTGCCCTCAGAAAGGGCCTTAGAGCTGCCCCTTTCCCGGTGGAGCTCAACCCAGCAAGGAGGCCTGTGCACCAAGGAGTGCCGAGTGCGCTTGATGACTCAGCAACCAGCAGCTTGGGTTTCCCCCCAGAGAGCGGAGGTCAAGCCCAAAGATAGAGCCAGAGGCCCTGCAAACGGTCATGACTTCAGGGAACTTGCCAAGACTAAACAACAAAACCTAATTCCTGCCTCTATGACTTTATTTGAATAATGTTTTAAAGTTGTTCTTTAAACCATTTAATTTTTTCATGCCTTCAATTTGTTTACCAAAAAAAACTAATACAGGCTTTGTACAGCCAATGTGAAGAAAACGGAAATGTTTGACAAAGAAAACCAAAATCCATATTCATAATGTCATCAGGGTGACTGCTGGAGACTCTGGTAGTATTAAAGAATTATTTAATTTTATTAATTATTATTATTATTTAATTTGACCAGAGACAGAGGGAAAGTGAGAAAACAAGCCACAAGGTCTGGGACTTGAACCCCAGTTGACTATGTGGGAGTCCAGCACCTTAACCACTATGGCACATGCTGGTCCTTTCTTCTAGTATTTTTGTTTGTTTTTGTGTGGTTGGGTGGGTAGGGGTGTGTGTGTGTGTGTGTGTGTGTGTGTGTGTGCACTCACTGGAAAGAGACAGAAAGGGAAAGTGAGAAATCACCCCCCACCAGGGAGTTGGCCACACCATAATCCCTTCTCCATGTTTTTCAAACT
>NW_006203419.1:2042941-2045510 GCF_000334495.1 Tupaia belangeri chinensis | reverse complement strand
CACTGTCTGAGTCCTCTGGCTTTCTGAGGGCATCCTTGCCTTGACTAGCCATGTAAGATGCTTCAAGCCCCAATCTGGGACAAAACAGGGTCTAGTACAAGCCTATCTACCTCTCAGGGGTCTCAGGAGAAGGAGGGGACTTGGCTCCTGTCAGCTCCTGGACCAGTCCTGCTGTAGGTGGTTCCTCCTCCGGTCTCAGGGCATTGGTGGCTGGTCTCCTGCCACGCAGGGGCTGCCTCCTCACCCTTCCCTCTTGAGAACTGCTGACACGGGCTACTTGGCAATGGATGATGACTCGGGGTTGGTGGGAAGACCAAAGAAATGAGTATTTGAGCAGGCCATGCCTTCAAAATTAGATATCAGAGTTCCTCAGATTCGCAGGTCTTCCCCCCATGCTGGGAGCTTCTCCCTAGCCACATCCCTCTGTGGTCTCAGCGTCCTGCCACACTGCTGGTTCCCTGCTTGCTCTCAGCCCCTCTAGCTGTCTTTTTCCCAGGGTCCCTCCCTAGAATCAGGTGGTTAGTGCAGGAAACAGGAATCACTGTAGGTATTTTGTGATGGAAGGGTTTTGTTTCTTACTTTCAGTGAAATACCTCAATCTTAAGTGTTGTACGACTTGATCTTTTTTTTTTTTTTTTTTTTTACTTAACAAAACATTTATTACGAAAATGTACATGACCTGATTTTTACATCATAGTGAAAGGGTCCGTTGACGAGGGGACATGGTTTTTCTGTTGAACAGACGTTATTTATAGTAATTCCAAGGCTTCTAACACGATGATACTATTTCCAATATTGTTCCGTTGCCCACTAGTTGCCATCTCCACACATTCATCTATCACAAGATTCATAATTGGATCAAACCCCCGCAATAGTCCATGGACATGTCTGACACCATTTAATTTCAATAACTTCTTGTCCCTACATTTTTTTTTCAATTCTGGAGGGTGAGCTTTGCTCATGGTACCTAGTCAGCAGGCTCTGAGATTGATTAATTTTTTTTTTTTTGGAGAGGTTTTTGATATAGGGCCTGTGCACTTGCTGGACAGAGAGAGACAGAGAGATAGAAAGCAAGAAATCACCCCCCGGGAGGATGGCCATGCTGCAATCCCTTCTCCTCCATTCTCCTCTCGGGATCTTGGGCACGTACACACACGTGCCCAGCATGAGTCTAAGCCATCGGGTCCGGGACGCGAACTGCTGTCGACTACGTGGGAGTCCAGCGACATAGCCATTACGCTAACTGCTGGTCCCAGAGATTGATCAATTTTTATCCAGATACCTGTGTAACCAGTACCGGGATAAAAGTCTAGACAATTTTTTTAAAGAATTATCTTAACTTTAAAATTTTCTTTCTTTATATTTATTTATTAAATTTGACTAGAGAGGGACACGGCGAGAGAGAAAGAGAGGAAAAGTGAGAAAGGAAGCCACCAGGTCTGGGACTCAAACCGTAGTCGGCCATGTGGGAGTCCAGCCCTCTTAACTCCCATGCCCCCTGCTGGCCCCGAGTCTAGACACTTTCTCTCTCTCCCAAGAGTTCCCTCATATCCCTTCTTTATCAATATCCACTGCTCAGGCAATTATTATTCTATCATCATAATTCAGTGTTGCCTGTTCTTAAATTTAATATAAACAAAATTACCTGGTACACATTGTTATATCTGGCACCGTCACCCCATATAATGTTTTTGATATCCATCTATGGTGTTTTGTTTTGTTTTGTTTTAGAGACATGGCCTCACTGTGTTGTCCAAACTAGTTCTGAACTCATGATCCTCCTGCCTCAGTTTTTCTTTTTGTTTTTAAGAGGGATTTATGCTATAGGGTGCACACGTGCCCTTACCAGAAAGACAGAGACAGAAAGCAAAAAATCACAAAATCACCCCCCAGCAGGGATGGTTACATCGCAATCCCTTCTTTTCTCTTCTCCTCTTGGGATCTTGGGCATGCATGCGCACACACAAGCCTGGCATGAATTGTTTTGTTTGTTTGGTTTGTTTTATGATCAGTTATTTAATTAGGTTCTTGACAAAAAAAAAAAAAAATGAGAACACCAATTTGTGAGGATAAACTCCATTTGTCCATTTGTAAGGGCAAACATGGATTGCAGGTAGCTCTGGAGCTAAGGAACAGCTTTGATTTTTTGGTAAAATTTGCGAGTCCACAGCTTTCAGGTCAACCTTGCACTGCTCTGAAATCTCGTATTTTTCCTTCTCTGCGTCGAAGAGCTTACCTTTCTGGTGTCTGGACTTCCCCAGTTCCTTTTCCTTGAAGTAAGCATTGGTAAGGTATTTCGGGGTTTTTACTTTGCTAATATTATTTTCGTGGAGGTGGCAATGACAAATTTCTGGTGTGTTCTACACAGTGGAACTCGATTGAGGACCAGTGGTCAGTTAGTAAGCTGCTGCTCAGCTGCTTCCAGAAAACCACTCTCCTGCCTCTGCGATGTCCAGTGAGGATGATCAGAATGGTCCCAGGAGTGATGCTAGCTTGCAGCTTTCTCTCATGCTGACTGAAGGGTTTTTTGCTGTGGCTCAACAGCTTTCGAGGTACATCTTTTTTATTA
>NW_006203419.1:2040051-2042465 GCF_000334495.1 Tupaia belangeri chinensis | reverse complement strand
GCCGCTCCGCGTTCCCTTTGTGTTCGTCATTTTGGTTAATTACTGGAAGATGGCGGTTCCGGCCAAAAGGACTCGAGGTACATCTTCAGTAGGATAATACTTAGGCATTTCGCGCAGTTCAACCATCCGGGTACCACCATTCTTGTCTCCACCAACTGGTTTTCTGACAGTGGCAAGAGGTGCCTTCTTTTTCTTTTCGATCCTGGATTTAGAGGCCGAGCATGTCCTCTCGTACACGGCCTTCCTGAAAGAACACATGGCAGAGCAGGAGTATCTGCCGATGCCCCAGACTAGGATTCCGATGCCCCAGACTAGGATTGGTTTTGGCTGCAATGGGGCTTTCCCTTCTTGAGATTTTTAGCCTTGGGGTCACCCGTTTTAATCTTGCCACTGGCATCAGCCATCTTAGCTTCAGGTTTCTTCTCTGTAGTATCCTGCTTCACAGCCTTTTCACCTGCCATCTTGTATAATGAGAAAGACCTGGCATGAGTGTTTTCTTTGTTCATTGTTTTTTAAAGATATATTTATTTATTTATATTAATTATTACTTTTTAACTTGACCAGAGAGAGAGAGAGAGAAAGGGAGAAAGCAAGCTGCCAGGTCTGGGACTCGATCCGTTGGCCATGTGGGAATCCAGCACCTTTAACCACCACACCACCTGCCAGCCCCAAACTGGCATGAGTTTTAAACCACCAGGTCCAGGACTCCAACTACAGTCAACTACGTAACGATTATATCTGCTGGTCTCTCTGCCTCAGTCTTTTGAGTAGCTGGGACTATAGAAACACACCACCATGACCCACTCATCTATTTCTTGTATGTGTAATAAATGTGTTCTCTTTCATTGCTGACTAGTATTCCATTATATGAATTTGCCACAATTTTTTTGGAGAGGTTTTTGCTATAGGGCATGTGCACTCTCCAGAAAGACAGAGAGAGACAGAGAGAAATCACCCCCCAGGGGCTATGGTCATGCCGCAATCCCCTCTCCTCCATTCTCCTTTTGGGATCTTGGGCACGCACACACACGCACCCAGTGTGAGTTTAAGCCACCGGGTCAGGGACTTGAACTGTGATCGACTACATGGGAATCCAGCTACATAACCATTATGCCATCTGCTGGTCCTATAATTCATTCATTTTATTTTCATGGAGTATTTGGACTTTTTCATTTTTGTGCTATTAGGAATGGAACTACTATGAAGATTTACACATAAGTCTTTTTTGGGGACTTATGCACTCATTTATATTCAGTATATACTTAGAAGTAAGTGGCTGGACATTGGAGTAGGGTATGTTTTGCTTTACTAGAAGCTTCTAAAGTTTTCCAAAGTGGTTGCACCATGTCACACTCCCCAGAGCAATGTATTGAGAATTTCAGTCACGCCAGCCCAATCCACTTCTTCACTTGACTACTCAGTTTTTTCACAGTAAGTGCTCTACCACAGGAAGTCACTGTTGCAAAATTGTGAGAGGCTGGAGGAGTGAGATCAGGGCATAAATGGAATGAGTTAAAGAACGTATCATAGTAACCACCCCCACTCCTCAGGGCTCTGACTCTGCCTCCACGACACAGGGGAGAGGTTGGCAGGTGCCACTGGCAGAAATGCTGTGTCTGACTGCTGTGTCTGGCTCTAGACCTTCACGTTGTTGTGTCTTCATCAGAAGTGACAGCAGGAAGGTGGCCCCTGCCCCTCAGTTTCCCATGGGGCATCAAATGATCGAATTACTTGATTTCATATTTGTAACTCTAGCTGCAACAAGGTCTGGGAAATGTAGTTTTCCAGCCTCTGAAAAATATAGGAAAGTACCTCCTTATAAGTGGTAGAGGGAGCCAGTTATTTCATTTGGCTTTTACTGAATGAGAAAGTTACCCCAAAACCTAACAGACTAAAATGTCAACCATTTATTTACTTCACGACTCTATGGGTTAGTATCCGGGGGCTGGGCTCAGCTGGCTGTTTTTCTAGTCTTATCTGGTCTCACACATACCTTTGTAGTCAGCTGCCAATTCTGCAGGAAATGGGTTGGTGCAGGATAGGTTCATCTGGTCATGTGGTCACTCACCTTTCAGTAGACTAGCCCAGGATTTATTCTTTTCTTTTAAAAAAATTTTTATTTATTTATTTATTATTCATATGAGTTTTGCCAGAGAAAGACAGAGAGAGTGAGAGAGGGAGAGTTAGAAAGCAAGCCGCCAGGTCCAGGACTTGAACCGCAGTCAGCCATGTGGGAATTCAAGCACCTCAACCACCTTGCCACCTGCTGGTCCTTATTATTTTCTTTTTTATTTTAAGAATTATTTATTTATTTGTTATTATTTTTTTAACTTGGCTAGAGAGCGACAGAGAGAAAGGGAAAGTGAGAAAGCAAGCCGCCATGTCTGGGACTTGGACCATAGTTGACCAGCGGG
>NW_006203419.1:2030936-2037680 GCF_000334495.1 Tupaia belangeri chinensis | reverse complement strand
GCCCTTTGTGTTCGTCATTTTGGTTAATTACTGGAAGATGGCGGTTCCGGCCAAAAGGACTCGAGGTACATCTTCAGTAGGATAATACTTAGGCATTTCGCGCAGTTCAACCATCCGGGTACCACCATTCTTGTCTCCACCAACTGGTTTTCTGACAGTGGCAAGAGGTGCCTTCTTTTTCTTTTCGATCCTGGATTTAGAGGCCGAGCATGTCCTCTCGTACACGGCCTTCCTGAAAGAACACATGGCAGAGCAGGAGTATCTGCCGATGCCCCAGACTAGGATTGGTTTTGGCTGCAATGGGGCTTTCCCTTCTTGAGATTTTTAGCCTTGGGGTCACCCGTTTTAATCTTGCCACTGGCATCAGCCATCTTAGCTTCAGGTTTCTTCTCTGTAGTATCCTGCTTCACAGCCTTTTCACCTGCCATCTTGTATAATGAGAAAGACCTGGCATGAGTGTTTTCTTTGTTCATTGTTTTTTAAAGATATATTTATTTATTTATATTAATTATTACTTTTTAACTTGACCAGAGAGAGAGAGAGAGAAAGGGAGAAAGCAAGCTGCCAGGTCTGGGACTCGATCCGTTGCCCATGTGGGAATCCAGCACCTTTAACCACCACACCACCTGCCAGCCCCAAACTGGCATGAGTTTTAAACCACCAGGTCCAGGACTCCAACTACAGTCAACTACGTAACGATTATATCTGCTGGTCTCTCTGCCTCAGTCTTTTGAGTAGCTGGGACTATAGAAACACACCACCATGACCCACTCATCTATTTCTTGTATGTGTAATAAATGTGTTCTCTTTCATTGCTGACTAGTATTCCATTATATGAATTTGCCACAATTTTTTTGGAGAGGTTTTTGCTATAGGGCATGTGCACTCTCCAGAAAGACAGAGAGAGACAGAGAGAAATCACCCCCCAGGGGCTACGGCCATGCCGCAATCCCCTCTCCTCCATTCTCCTTTTGGGATCTTGGGCACGCACACACACGCACCCAGTGTGAGTTTAAGCCACCGGGTCAGGGACTTGAACTGTGATCGACTACATGGGAATCCAGCTACATAACCATTATGCCATCTGCTGGTCCTATAATTCATTCATTTTATTTTCATGGAGTATTTGGACTTTTTCATTTTTGTGCTATTAGGAATGGAACTACTATGAAGATTTACACATAAGTCTTTTTTGGGGACTTATGCACTCATTTATATTCAGTATATACTTAGAAGTAAGTGGCTGGACATTGGAGTAGGGTATGTTTTGCTTTACTAGAAGCTTCTAAAGTTTTCCAAAGTGGTTGCACCATGTCACACTCCCCAGAGCAATGTATTGAGAATTTCAGTCACGCCAGCCCAATCCACTTCTTCACTTGACTACTCAGTTTTTTCACAGTAAGTGCTCTACCACAGGAAGTCACTGTTGCAAAATTGTGAGAGGCTGGAGGAGTGAGATCAGGGCATAAATGGAATGAGTTAAAGAACGTATCATAGTAACCACCCCCACTCCTCAGGGCTCTGACTCTGCCTCCACGACACAGGGGAGAGGTTGGCAGGTGCCACTGGCAGAAATGCTGTGTCTGACTGCTGTGTCTGGCTCTAGACCTTCACGTTGTTGTGTCTTCATCAGAAGTGACAGCAGGAAGGTGGCCCCTGCCCCTCAGTTTCCCATGGGGCATCAAATGATCGAATTACTTGATTTCATATTTGTAACTCTAGCTGCAACAAGGTCTGGGAAATGTAGTTTTCCAGCCTCTGAAAAATATAGGAAAGTACCTCCTTATAAGTGGTAGAGGGAGCCAGTTATTTCATTTGGCTTTTACTGAATGAGAAAGTTACCCCAAAACCTAACAGACTAAAATGTCAACCATTTATTTACTTCACGACTCTATGGGTTAGTATCCGGGGGCTGGGCTCAGCTGGCTGTTTTTCTAGTCTTATCTGGTCTCACACATACCTTTGTAGTCAGCTGCCAATTCTGCAGGAAATGGGTTGGTGCAGGATAGGTTCATCTGGTCATGTGGTCACTCACCTTTCAGTAGACTAGCCCAGGATTTATTCTTTTCTTTTAAAAAAATTTTTATTTATTTATTTATTATTCATATGAGTTTTGCCAGAGAAAGACAGAGAGAGTGAGAGAGGGAGAGTTAGAAAGCAAGCCGCCAGGTCCAGGACTTGAACCGCAGTCAGCCATGTGGGAATTCAAGCACCTCAACCACCTTGCCACCTGCTGGTCCTTATTATTTTCTTTTTTATTTTAAGAATTATTTATTTATTTGTTATTATTTTTTTAACTTGGCTAGAGAGCGACAGAGAGAAAGGGAAAGTGAGAAAGCAAGCCGCCATGTCTGGGACTTGAACCATAGTTGACCACGTGGGAGTCCAGCGCCTTAACTGGAGTGGTGACTCCACCCGCCAGCCCCTAGCCCAGGATCATTTTCACAGGGAGTTGGCAGGTTTCTGAGAGAGAGCCAGGACAGGTGTAGGTACCTCACTTCCACAACCACCCACTGACCAAAGCAAATCATGAGACTGGCCCAGATTCAAAGGGACTGGAAATAGACCCTACCTTTTCATGGAGGTGATGTAAATCCGCATCACAAGAATGTGAATGAAAGATGGGGTGAGAAGCCAGCAGACAGTGTGGTGGTTAAGGCAACTGGACTCCCACATAGCTGACCACGATTTGAGTGCTGAACCTGGCAGCTAGCTTTCTCACTTTCCTTCTCTCTCTCTCTGGTCAATTTCCAAAAAAATAAATAAAATAATGACAATGAATAAAATAAAATAATTCTTAAAAAAAAAAAAAAGATGGGGTGAATAATCTTGGCAATCTACCAGGCCGGGCCACAGTACCTAGGACACCTTCTGCTTCCAGTATTAGCCAGCAAAACCCAGTCTCTGTTTATTTGATCGTGTATGTACGCATGAGCGCTCGCAAAGCAACCAGATCTATCTTACCTTTGCTGCCCTTGGTTTTGTAATGTTTCCTGCACTCCTTAACTTTATTTTCCAAACCTAATTAATTTTCACTGTAAGCAAAAGTATTTTTATTTTCTGAGAGTTTATTTCTTTGTCTTATGGATATCTTTTTAAAGAATTATTGAATTTTACTTATTTTTTATTATTATTATTCCTATTTTAATTTGTTACAGAGCATATGTGCTCACTAGAGAGAGACAGAGAAAGAGATAAAGTGAGAAAGCAAGCTGCTAGGTCCGGGACCCAAACTGTGGTCAGCCACCTGAGAGTCCAGCGCCTCAACTACCATGCCGCCTGCTGGTCCCATGGATGTGATATCTTACAGAATCTCATTATTAGATAGTAATTAGAATATTAGAAGTCCTTAGAGGATAGTAATTAGAGAAAGTAAATTTTTGTAGAGCTCTTCATTGTTGTTCTTGCTGTTTTGCAATAGGACGTGTGCACTCACCAGAGAGAAAGACAGAGAGTGGGGTGGGAAATCACACCCCTGGGAGGATGGCCATATCGCAATCCCTTCTCCTAGATTCTCCTCAGGATTTGGGACACATGCGTGTGTGTGTGCACGCACACACACGCCAAGCTTGATTTTCAAGCTACCGAGTCTGGGACTTCAACTGCACAGTTGGCCATGTGGGATCCAGCACCTTAACCTCCATGCCATCTACTGGCCCCCTCCTCTGTATTAAACAAACAAAACAATTTTCTTTTTCATTTTGTTACCCCCAAGCAGCTGGTTGTATGTCACTTGGACCTTTTCTCCAGGCAGTCTTGCTCTGTGGCAATGCTCCCACCTCAGCCTCTCCTGTCGATGGGACTAAAACGTGCAGACCACAGCCTCTCAGGGCGGGCTGAGAAATGACCCTGGGCCTCTCGTGTGGCCTCCGTCTGCTCAGGAGCAGCAGCACAGGCTACTGTGGCTAGGCCTGTAAAAATGTTACAGAGGGAAAAAAAGGAAATGTTCATTTCAGTTAATGATTAGTGGAAAAGTTGATGCATTTTTTTTCCCCATCCAAGTTTGCACAATCCGCTGAATTTTACCTATGGATCTCTTGAGGGTCTGTGGATTGCAGGTCCCGTTATTGTCCCAATCACACGCTGCCTTGAGCTGTCCAGTTTCTTCAGTTTCTAATCTGAGGTAGTTCCTCAGCCTTTCACTGCTTTGATATTTTTGCAGAACACAGGCCAGATCTTTCATAAGATTTCCCTCTGTTTGTTCTGGTCTGAAGTCTCCTCCTGATTATATTCAAGTGAAGGGCATCTGACACTCAGGAGTGAAACTGTGTCCGTGTATCATACCAGCAGGCACACGACATCTGTCTGTCCCCTTCCTGGAGATAGTCACTTTGATCACTTGGCAAGGGGGGGTCACTGCTCAGGTTTTTCCACTGTAGATTTATTACTTCCTCATGTTTAATAAGTAATTATGGAAAAGTACTTCACGACTATGGAAGTACCCTGTTCCTCATCAGCCTTCACCCTCTCGTGTTGGCATTGCAGTGTATGGTAGGGTTTTCTCTTTTCTATCTCTATTCTGTCTGATCCTAGGTATTTTATATTTGTGGTCTTTATCCTGGTTGGGGTCTGTTCTTTCACTATATTTGCTAACTCGTTATCTGTGGACATAAAAATACTGGTGTTTGGGAGCCAGCAGGTCACATAGTGGTTGAGATGCTGGATTCCCACATGGCTGACCATGGTTTGAGTCCTGGACCTGGTGGCTTGCTTTCTCACCCTGCCTCCACCTCTTTCTGGTCAAATTAGAAAATCATAATAAATAAAATTAAATAATTATTTTTAAAAATACTGTGTTTGCGCATCACTTTCATTATCAGCCACCTACCTTAGAGCCTCTCTGAGTCAGGGGAAGGACTTATTTTTCATCAGATGCACATGCTAGGGCCACAGGAACCAGAGGCGTGTCAAAAGGCCTTCATGACCTTTTATTTCCCATCAAGTATCAATCCCAAGCAATGTTCAAATGTTAAGTATTCCACCTCTACTTTCCTTACTTATTTATCTGTTTTTATTTTTACAGTTTGCTATAGGGCATGTGTGCTCTCGCCAAGGAGAGAGAGAGAGAGAGAGAGAGAGAAATCACCCCCTAGAAGCCACAATCCTTTCTCCTTCACTCTTTGGGATTTGGGGTACACATGCCTGGTGTGTTTTTCAAGCCTCAGGGGCTGGGACTCAAACCACTCAGTCAGCCACGTGCGATCCAGCCACCTTAACCACTGTGTCACCTGCTGGCCCTGCTCCTACTTTTGAACTTAAGGTGGAATCTTTGCACTTCTGAACTGTCAAGCTGGCATGGCCATGTTATAATTGGGGGTACACAGAGAATATCACTTTGATCTCTGCCAGACTTTGTAAATCTCAGACTGTGTCTGAGAAGCAGCAGTGTCTGACTGCTGTTTTACTCACCTTCTCTGGGGGCAGACACCATAACCTCTTCCAGAACACTAAGGAGAAAGGTCCCTCCTATTCACGAATAGCCATGTAGAAAGCAGCCCGTGTAACATCAGAACACGGGAGGCAGGCGTGCAGCAGGAAGCTTGCAGATGCCACACGATTGCCTCTTTGGCTGTAACCTGCACCTATCTTCTGGGAAAGGGACATTTGGATTTGGGAGTGTCAACCTTGAGAGATAAGAGACGTAGTTCATTGTATCTATATGCTGTCTAGGATAAACTTGCTTCACGGTGATGTTGCAGAATCTCTGGTCCTAAAGGTCTCCTATAAATCACCGATTCATTCGCTTATCCGTTTGTTAGTTCCTAACTAACAAATTAGGAATTTTCATCTGTCCCATACACACTAGGTGTCTGCCACGTGCCAGGTGTTGGGTCTAGTGTAGAAAACAAGAGAGGGGCCAGCAGGTTGAGGCACTGGACTCCCACATGGCCAATAGCAATTCGAGTCCCAGACCTCACAGCTTGCTTTTTCACTTTCCCTTTCTCATTCTGTCTCTGCCTCTTTCTGGTCAAATTAAAAATAATAACAAATAATGGGCTAGCAGGCAGCGTGGTGGTTGAGGCAGCTGGACTCCCAGATGGCTGACTGCCGTTCGAGTCCTGGATATGGTGGCTTGCCATCTCACTTTCCTTCTCTCTCTCACTCTGTCCCTCTCTGGCCAAATTTTAATTAATTAATTAAAGTTAAATTTAAAAATAATAAAGAATAAAATTAAATAAAGAAAGAATTCTTAAACACAAAATAGATACAATGTAAGCCCTCCTAGAGGTTATAACCTGATGGAAAAAAAAAAAAAAACATTAATGGGACCAGCAGACGGTGAAATGGTTATGTCGCTGGACTCCCACATAGTTGACCAGACTCCCACATAGTTGATCACGTTCGAGTCCTAGGCCTGACGGCTTAAAACTCATGTTGAGTGTGTGTTAAGTACAAGATCTTGTATGCCCAAGATCCTGAGAGAAGAATGGAGGAAAATGGATTACAGCATGGCCATCCCCCCTGGGGGGTGATTTCTCACTTTCTTGTCTCTCTGTTTCTGTTTCTCTGGCAAGTGCATGTACCCTATAGCAAAAATCTCTCTTAAACAAACAAAAAGAAATAATAATTGACACACAATGTAATGGGGGTAAAAAGCTGTTGAAAAATCAGTATAGCTAGGGCCAGCCAGGTGGCATGGAGGTTAATGTGGCCGGATCCCACAATGGCTGACCATAGTTCAAATCCTGGACCCAGTGGCTCGAAAAACATGCCTACCAGGTGTGTGTGTGTGTGTGCCTGCCC
>NW_006203419.1:2018026-2030905 GCF_000334495.1 Tupaia belangeri chinensis | reverse complement strand
GATTGCAATATGGCCACACCCACTGAGGGATGCTTTCCTCCCTTTCTATCTATCTCTGGCATATGTACAAGCTCTCTGGCAATTTTTTTTTCCCCTAAAAGGAAAAAATTGGAAACAAGAGTATGATGTGAGCACAGGGAAACAAAAGAAAATAAGAAAGTATATGACCATGAAGCAAATGCTGTCTCAGAGATCAGAAGTTGTAAGCCTGGCATCAGTGGGGTTCTTTGACTGCTCCAAGATATGAGAATCACATTGGGATAATAAAGAAAAGGATAGATTAAAATTTAAAAAGAGGGACCAGCAGTTGGCATAACAGCTATGTCACTGGACTCCCACGTAGTCGAATGCAGGTCCCAGACCTGGACTTGGCGGGTTAAAACTCACACTGGGTGCCTGTGAATGCGTGCCCAAGATCCCGAGAGGAGAATGGAAGAGAAGGAATTGCAGTGTGGCCATCCCCCCTAGAGCGTGATTTCTCGCTTTCTGTCTCTCTGTCTCTGTCTTTCTGGAGAGTGCACGTGCCCTATAGCAAAAAATAAAAAAAATTAAAAAAAATTAAAAAATAATAATATATATATATATAGCTGGCCTAGAAGGATTCCTTGTGAATTCTACCAAGCATTTAAGGGAGAAATTATACCAAATTCTCTACAATTTCTTCTAGAAGATAGTTGTAGAGGGACTACTTCCTAACTTATTCTATAAGGCCAGAAACAAACTTGCTTTATTATTATTATGCTAATAGCAAAACCCAATGAAACCATCACAAGATAACGACAGACCAGCATCTCTCATAAACAGAATAATATCTTCCACCAAATAGTAGCAAATTCAGTTTAACAATGTGAAAAGATCCGTCAGGAGGGAGGGAGAGCTGAACAGGTGGAACGAGGGATTTTGAGGACAGCGAAACTACTCTGTGTGCTACTGAAAGGGTGGGTACACGTCATTATATCACTATACCTTTGTCCAGACCCATAGAAAGTACACCACCGAGAGTGAACCCTGATGTAACTATGGACTTTGCGCGATAATGACTTGACAGTGTAGGTTCACTGGTTTTAACAAACGACCCCTCTGGTGCCGGATGTTGATAACAAGAGAGTCTGTGCATGGTGGGGGCAGGGACTATGTGAGAGCTCTCATACCTTCTGCCTGACACTGCTGAGAACCTAACAGTGCTTTAAAAACAAAGTCTACTGGGTCAGCATGGTGTGGAGGTTAAGACAGCTGGATCCCACATAGCTGATTCTATCGTTCAAGTCCCAGATCTGGAGGTTTGAAAACCACACCAGGAGTATGTGCATGTATGCCCAAAATCCTGAGAGGAGACTGGAGGAAAAGAGATTGTAGTGTGGCCATTCCATCTGGGAGAGGATCTCTCTCTCTTTCTCTGGCAAGTGCACACACCCTATAGTAAACTAAAATAAATAAAAATTAAAAAGTTAAGGCCTTCTTATTTAAAGTAATAAACAGACAGAGCCTCAATTAGGGGACCACCGGGTGTTGTATCCAACAAACAGGATTTAATTGTGTTTACAATAAAACATACAAATATGAAAATTCTTCTAAAAATTTTATTAAAATAATTATTTTATTATTATTATTATATATAACTCAGGCTGGCCTCAGATTTGCAGTCCTCCTGCTTCAACCTCCCAAGTAGCTGAGACGACCACCACGTGGAGCCTCAATAACTGTATAAGAGCAAGCCCTGGCAGATGCTGGACAGCAGTGTGCAGTGCCACAGGGTTAGGAAAAACCACCTGGCTCTAAAGGAACTAGGATGATCCAGATGATCCATAGACCTGGATCATATGGATCATCTGGATCATCTGGATCATCCTAGTTTGTTGGATACAAAACCCGGTGGTCCCCTAATTGAGGCTCTGTCTGTTTATTACTTTAAATAAGAAGGCCTTAACTTTTTAATTTTTATTTATTTTAGTTTACTATAGGGTGTGTGCACTTGCTCTTCCTTCTAATCAGGAGCCCCCGCCAATCAGTGATGCCCGTGCCTGGCCTGAATCTATGACTTCCTCCTCCCTGGTGAGCTCCCTGTCCCCAGGCTCCACCCTCCTCTTTCCATGTTCCTATCATGCTAGGAACCTCCACTGATGGCCTGGTGTGGACACCAGCTGCTCAGTCTCCAGTTCTCCCAGGAGGTCAAGGAATGTGTGGTTTGGCTCAGGTTCCTGGGACAGGGGGAGGAGAGGGAGGAGGCTTGGAGATGGAAGCAAGTTTGTTTCTGTAGCAATCTTAATTTTAGTCTGAAATCACTAGGCCTCCCTCACCAAGGTGCCCACTCTCCTTCTTTTAGACACTTGAAACACTTCTGAGTATGGGGCCAGCTGATGGCATAATGGTTGTATCACTGGCCTCCCACATAGTTCACTGCAGTTTAAGTCCCAGACCCAGTGGCTTAAAACTCATGCAGGGTGAATGTGCATGCATGCCCAAAAGCCTGAGAGAATGGAGAAGGAATGGTGGCGTGGCTATCCCCCTCAAGGGGTGATTTCTCACTTTCTGTCTGTCTCTCCATATCTCTCTGGCAAGTGCACACGCCCCCCAAAAAAATCTCTCTTAAAAACAACAAAAAACCCACTTCTGAGTATCAATTCAGTGATTCAAACACACTGCTTCACAGTCATCGGGCCTCACTCTGTCCCTTGGGGAACCCCAGGGCACTCTGCAGCCTACTTTTGTGGCCTCAGGGCCAAGGCAGGAGATGCCGGGGCAACATGGAGCTAGGGAAATCCCGGTACTAACTGGTACTCACCCTGGGACTATCCTGAACATCAGGGCTCCAGGGTCCCAGGGCTCCAGGGCATGGTCTCAGTCACCGCCATTCTCTGTGTGAGTTTCCTCTACTCAATACAAACTAAGGCCACCAGACACGCCTGACCCCAACTCGGGGAGAGTTTCAACTTCTCGCTCAAGTTGTTTGAAAAATAGGCAGAAAGATGGGACCAGCAGATGGTGTAATGGTTATGTCACTAGACTCCCATGTAGTTGACAGCGGTTCAAGTCCCAGACCCAGTGGCTTAAAACTCATGCCAGGCGCGTGTGCGTGCGTGCCCAAGATCCCGAGAGGAGAATGGAGGAGAAGGGATTGCAGTGTGGCCATCCCCCCTGGGGGGTGATTTCTCACTTTCTGTCTCTCTATCTCTCTCTCTCTTTCTGGCAAGTGCATGCACAACAATCTCTCTTAAAAAATATATATATGTGTGTGTGTGTGTATATATATATATATATTTCTGCCTTGTATATATATGTATATATTTCTGCCTATATATCTAGATGTATATATATATATATATATAGGCAGAAATAATTCAGTGCAGGTAAATATGGGCCCTTCCACAGAGGCCAGAATGACCTGCTCTTGGAAGAACATAGCCACTCCATCGGGACCATCAACCCAGAGAGAGGAGAGAGGCAGCCCCGGGACACAGACTATATAGGGCAGGGGGTCCCTACTGGGGCCTGTGGGATACTTCCAGAGGTGTGATAGCCACATACAGATGGAGGCTCCTTCGGGTCTTCAAGGTTACAGGGTGATGTGTGGTGCCCTAAAACAGACAAGGTACCCTTGTTCCACTGATGGCTACAGCGATGGTGGAAGGCAGGGCGTGGCTGGTTGCTGTGGCTGCAGACTCAGGTGGGCCCACTGATGAACAGCGATGCCTCCTAAGTGGGTGTGGGTGGGTCTGTCCTGGGTGTCACTGACACACAGCAATGATGAGATGGGGCTAACACCCACACTCTGACCACCCGGGAGCCTTGCTCTCCCTCTGCCAAGAAAGCCTCACCTTTCTTCATCGCTAACAAGCAGTCATGAGAACGGATGTAAACTTTTTCCAAATCGATGACTTGTTCTTTATCACCAGAGGGTGCCTGCACTCACCACAAAGACAGAGACGGAGGCAGAGAAAGTAACGTCCAATGGGGCAATCCCTTCTCCAATGCTCCATCCTGTTGGGATTTGGGGCATGTGTGCGCATACACCTGGCATATTTTTTCAAGCCAATTGAAACCATGTTTGGTCACGTGTGATCCTGCTCCTTAACCTCTAGGCTATGGGGTGGGCTCTCAAATGAGTAAATTCAAACCATCACTAGAAACTGCTGATTACAAGCCCCCTTACCTCCACCAGCAGATGGCTACAATAGTAGCCTATTGTGGTGCGAGTCCTGGACCCAGTGACTTAAAACTCATGCTGAATGTGTGTGCATGCGTGCCAAAAATCCCAAGAGCAGAATGGAGAAGGGACTGCAGCATGGCCATAACCCCTGGAGGGTGCTTTCTCGCCTTTTGTCTCTCTGGTTTCTGTCTCTCCAGCAAGGGCACGTGCCCTATAGCAAAAAAACAAAAACAAAAACAAACAAACAAACAAAACCAAAAAAAACAAAAAACAAAAAAACTCTCTAATAAAAAAAGTGCTCCTAACGGAGCCCACAGGTGGCATGGTGGTTACGGTGCTAGACTCCCACATGGCCAATCACAGTTTGGATCCTGGACCCAGCAGCTTGCTTTCCCACTTTTCCTTCCTCTCTCTCTGATCAAATAAAAAATAATGATAACAAAATTAAACTAATAAATAATTCTTTAAAAAAAAACTAACCTAACAACTAGTGTTTGGTGTCCCAACCATATCCCTTTGGGTCTCACTGTGATGCAGGCAGACCTAGCTCCACCCTGCCCGAGGACATTTTCTGGGGGCAGAGCCAGGGAATTGATGCATCCTGGGTGCAACCCACCAGCGCAGACTGAAGAGAGTGGGCAGGTAAATAACACAGTCCCCTCTGCCCTCAGGTGAGGTATTTCAGAGGTGACTGTGGTGCACTGATACCCAGAGGCGTTGAGCTCCCTCGCTGCCCTCTTACTGGACTTGATAACATACCCGTAGGGGTTGCCTCCCCTTCCTGCATCACGTCCCACATAAACCACACCTAATCCTTGTCTCAGACCTGGCTCCTCAGCGACCCACACCAATCTGCCATGTGATGCATGTTTTGGTAGAGGAGGCAAGCTCCACCACGCAGAGGCGGCACATAGACCGAAGGCCCTGCCATGGTGGTGCCGCAGTAGCACAAGCCTCTGCAATGCCGGGAGCCATGTGGAACGCTGGCACTCAGTTCCCGGGTCAGTCTGCACGCACCAGGTGTATGTGTGCGCACGGTGATCCTGGCTGGCTGGGAAGGCTGGAGGGAGGCTCGTGGCATGAGACCCTGTTGCAGGTGCTTATCTGTCTTTCTCTCTCATAAAAATGAAAATAAATAAACATTAGAAGGGAAAAAAAAAAAAGAGAGCAAGAGAGAGACATAGAGGTGAGGTGGGAGACGAGATGGAGACCCCTAAGAAGGCTCTTAGGGAGATCCTGACCATGAATGCTCAAGACACAGCTCAGGGACTGTACTCATCATTCACACAAAAGGAGAAATTACACAGCCAGAGCTTTTAATTCAAAATACAAAGACTGGTTCTTCCCAGCCAGACCTCTTGCATGGACCGGCCAGTACCTTCTCTCTCTGCAGATGAGGGGAGCCCATGACTATCTTATCTCCAGTCTGCCTACTGGGCAAGGCCCTGGCACAAAAGGAATCCCCCAGCTGAACAGCCGATGCACTTCTGAGCTGTGGCGGGACTGGCCAACGAAATCCCTGCTGTTATTGTCTCAGTGGTGCAAGGTCAGGGGCCAGGCCCTATCAGCAGGTGAGCACAGGTGCTTCACCCTGAGGGGAGTCTGAGAGATCCCCCCCTTTTTTAAAAAAAGAATTAATTTTGTTTATTTTGATTTGACCAGAGAAGGACAGAAAGGTGGGGGGATGAAAAAGCAAGCTGCCAAGTCCAGGACTTGAACCATGGTTGGCCATGTGGGAGTCCACCACGCCATCTGCCGGCCCCTATGAGTAGATTTTTGAGTGATAGCCTCACAAGTTATTCCTTTAACAAGGTAAGGTCAGGCAGTGATGCAGTAGAAATGCAACTGGACCCACATGAGAAAGGTCCTGGGTTCGACTCCTGGGACCTTTCAGGGCACAGCAAGGATGTGCCTGTGATCTGAGCTGGATGAGGCTAGAGTGGGTCACAGCATCAAGAACTGGCTGGGAGTACATCTCTCTGCTGTCTCAAGACTTGGACTGCCTTTGAAGAGCAGTGACCTTCCATGGAGGAACACCGTCAGCTATGGGCAACAGCTGGAAGGCAGCTGCTCCAGGGACGCCCACCATTTCTGAGCGCTGCGAACGACGATGACCGCTGCAGACCTGAGACCCCTTTTGTGCTGTAATGACCGTGGGTGTGGAAAGAGATGGGCTGAGTTCCAGGAAGCCCCTCCCTGTCACCCCAGTACTATTGGCTACTGGAGTTGAAAGAAGGAGGGGTCAAGGACAAGCATGGCTGCCATAATACGGAGGAGTCTGAATAAGGCAGGGCAGCTCTAGGCTCACGACACTCTGATTCCACTAACCTGAGTACAAGCACGGCACCGCCTCACCCTGCCCAGCTCCTTTCTTCCAGCTTGTCCGTCCACTTGTCCTGGTGTGACAGCTCATCAGCATGAGGGCAGGCAGGGCGGGAGGCTGATGCCACTCCTCCCCTGGCTGTGTCCAACCTCTGCTCTCCCTCCTTGTCCCTTCAGGGAGCCCCATCCCAGTGGAGTCAGCGGGGCCAGGCAGCACTAAATTCCTTCTCCAGACCTTGGACGAACTGGTCATTGAGGAAGAGCAGCTGACCATGAGGCAGGAAGCGAGTGAGGATGCCCTCGATGCGGTCGGCCCGCAGCAGGAGGCTGGAGCTGGGGGCCAGCAGTCGGAGGTGGTCAAGGAGACGTGCCAGCAGACGGAGTGTGCCTTCAGCCAGCAGCAGGTTCTCGTGGGTGTCCAGTATGAGGGCAAAGCCTAACGAAAGCACACCCAGCCACACCACCGTCCGCGGCTCCCGGAAGGGGTCCCCTGCGGCCAGGCGGAAGGCCCCATGTGGAGCCTCGTGCAGAGGCACCGGCTCATCTGAGGACTGGGGCTGCAGGTCCACGGGGGGCCGGCCGGATGCCTGCTGTTGCAGCCGGCACATTGACTCCACCTGCCTGAGAGAGCGCACAGTCAGGCTGGTAGGTGACAGGCCGGGCAAGGCCACTGCAGCAGTCCATACCCCAACTCCTGTCGTCCTTGAGACCACCCCTGGAGCTGGGAGCTGCCACTGTCCTCATATCTCAGGTGAGGAAATGGAGGCCCAGAAACACTTAAGTGACCTGCACAGGATATGCGAGTGGGGATGGGAAACCAGACCCCAGCTCCAGGTCCTGAACCACTTCACTCCACGTGGCCAAGAGAAGGCAGGTTTTGAACAGAGCTCCTTGGGCTGGAAAAGGGTAACAAGGGAAGATCCCACCCCCACCTGCTTCACAGATGCTTCCCAACATAAAGGAAGGCAAGTGACAAGAGGAGAAAAAGATGCCATCACTCAACCTGGGCTATGCAACTTCTCCACCCTCTTCCCATCCTACGACTCTCTCCAAGTAAAGGAAAGATCTTCCCCTTGGGAGGTTTCTGAAAGCTCATCCTGACCCTTCCTGAATTACCTTCCAGTTTGGGATGGTAGGAGCTGACAAAATGTTGTCTCAGAGTGGAACACCCCAGCCTGAGTGCAGTGGGGGCCAGGAGACTCTGGCACCTGCCAGCTCCCTCTGGGTCTGGGATGGGAGGGCCCAAGGCTGGCCAACTTAGTCTGTAATAGTGTCCACACTGTGCTCTGGATCCAGGCTTTCAGAAGGCCCTGAGTATCGTGTCCCCCTATACCACATTTTCTCTTTTCCTTCCAGATTCATACTAAAGGCCCTGTGAAGTCTTACCTGCAAAGCATTTTATCACTCGGGTCTGCCTGCCTATACTCAAATGTCAGTTCTGATACTCTGTGGCTGCATAACCTTGGGCGCTTGAAGTTTCTGCAATATTCTGTATCTCAGTTTACTGCACTATAAGATGGAGATAACCATACCTACCTCAAAACATAGTTACTGATGAACTAAGTTAATATACATGAAACATTCAGAACATAAACGCTTAGCACACACTTACAGGTTTAAAAAAAAAAACACAACAGGAACCAGCAGATGGCATAATGACTATGTCGCTGGACTCCCATGTAGTCGACTGTGGTTCGAGTCCTGGACCCAGTGGCTTAAACTCACGCCAGCCACATGTGCATGCGTGCCCAAGATCCCAAGAGAAGAATGGAAGAGAAAGGATTGTGGCATGGCTATCCCCCCTGGGGCGTGATTTCTCACTTTCTGTTTGTCTCTCTCTCTCTCTCTCTCTCTCTCTCTCTCTCTGTCTTTCTGGCCAGTGCACGTGCCCTGTAGCAAAAACCTCTCAAAAAAAAAATACACAGCACACTCATAATAGTAATAGCATTATTAGGCTCAGCCGGTGGTACACTCAGTAGGATACCACTGTGTGACACTGGAGCTATATGAGAAGGCCTGGGGTTCAGATCCCAGGTTGACTTGAAATGTCAGATGCCATCATGATCTTAGCCTGCTGGAAAGCTGGAGGAAGGGGGATCGCAGTGTGGAAATATCTTGTCAAGGGTGTCTCTCTCTTTCTCTCTCATACTAAATAAACAAATGAGGGACCACCAGTTGGCATAATGGCTATGTTGCTAGACTCCCAGGTAGTCGACTGCAGTTCCAGTCCTGGACCCGGTGGCTTAAACTCATGCTAAGAGTGTGTACGTGTGTGCCCGAGATCCTGGGAGGAGAATGGAGGAGAAGGGATTGCGGAGTGGCCACCCCCTCGGGGGGTGATTTCTCGCTTTCTGTCTCTCTTTCTAGTGAATGCATGTGCCCTGTAGTAAAAACCTCTCCAAAAAAAAAAAAGAATAAACCTTAAACAAAAAGAATATCATTATTTCCTTAACCCTTTCTCATTTAACACTTATGAAAGACTGTGGAAGATTTTGGAAAATGCCACTCTAAAACTTTCAGCACCCTAGTGCTTCTGTTTCCCTGAGTCCCCAAGAATACCCATCACAATTGGGCATGTGTTGATGGAGGTCAGTTACCTGGCCACGGCCAAAATCTGTTCCTTGCGGAGAAGTCTGTCCCTCTCAGCACCGTGTGGCCGTGGGTCATCGGGTGACTTCTCAGCACCAAAGACACAGGAGTAGAGCACTCTACAAAGACCCTGGTCCTCAGCATGCGGGGCTCTCAAGGTATGGATGAGGAAGGCGTACACCATGGCTCCGGGGCAGTTGCTTCAGGGAAGCCAGGGACCTGGTGAGTGAGAGTGAAACCGTAACTGGGAAGTACCCACCAGCATGGTGCGGACAATGATCCTCCTCACCCACCCAAGATGCACTCCAGCCTATGAAACAGATCCAGTCAGCATCACAAAACAGAGCCCAGTGGTAAAAAAAAAACCTGCCTTGACAAAACAAATGGCTAGGATCCTGATCTTCAAAATCGTCCAGGTCATGAGAGTCCAGGAAAACCTGAGAAACTGTCCCAGACTAAAGGAGACTAGAGTTCTGACTGCTGAATGGAACGGGAGTTCTTTTTTTTTTTTTTTTTTTGCTACAGGGCACGTGTGCTTGCCAGAAAGACAGAGACAGAGAGATAGAAAGCAAGAAATAACCCCCCAGGGAGATGGCCATGCCGCAATCCCTTCTCCTCCATTCTCCTTTCGGATCTTGGGCACGCATGCACACGTGCCCAGTGTGAATTTAAGCCACCAGGTCCGGGACTCGAACCACAGTCAGCTACATGGGAGTCCAGTGACATAGCCATTACACTAATTGCTGGTCACTGGAACAGGAGTTCTTAGACTAAGAAAAAGGTAATCTGCATTAGGAGCATTATTAGAATGCCTGAAAACATTTAAATATGAAATATGCTATAATAGTCATGGGGGGCTAGCAGGAAGTGTGGTGGTTAAGGGCACTGGACTCCCACATGGCCAACGGCGGTTCAAGTCCCCAACCTGGTGGCTTGCTTTCACTCTCTGTCTCTCCCTGGTTAAATTAAAATAAATAAATAAATAAATAAATAAATAAATAAATAAATAAATGTTACATAAGGGGCCGGCAGGTGGTACGATGGTTAAGGAACCACATGTCCGACCACATGTCTGACTGCGGTTCAAGTCCTGGACCTGGCAGCTTGATTTCTCACTTTCGCTCACTCACTCTGTACCTCTCTGGCAAAATTAAAATAAAGTTAGATAATTCTTTAAAAAATAAATAAATAAAAATAAATCTTAAAATAATTTAAAAGAAGAAAAAGAAAAGTCTTGGGATCAGCAGATGGCATAACAGTGACATTGCTGGACTCTCGCTTAGTTGACCACGGTTGGAGTCCCAGACCTAGAAGCTTAAAACTCATGCTGGGCACATGTGAGTGCATGCCTAAAATTCCCAGAGAAGAGACTGCAGTATGGTCATGGGGTGAGGGAGAAGGGTGATTGCTCGTTTTGTCTCTCTCTATCTCTCCCCCTCAGCCCACACATCCAATAGCAAAAATCTCTAAAAAAAAAAAAGTAGAAGAAAATAGTCTTGGGAACCAGCAGTTAGCGTAATGGCTATGTCGCTGGACTCCCACGTAGTCGACCGCGGTTCACGTCCCGGACCCGGTGGCTTAAATCTCACGCCGGGCGTGTGTGCGTGCGTGCCCAAGATCCCGAGAGGAGAATGGAGGAGAAGGGATTGCGGTGTGACCATCCCCCCTGGGGGGTGATTTCTCGCTTTCTGTCTCTATGTCTCTCTCTGTCTGTCTGGCGAGCGCACGCGCCCTATAGCAAAAAACCTCTCCAAAAAAAAAAAAAGAAAATATTCTTAATCAGGGACAGTATGTGGCATGTTGGTTGAGGTCTGGACTCCCACGTGGCTGACAGCGGTTGAATACAGCAGACAGATCTTCAAACTAATGCCAGGGAGTGTGCCTGCCCAAAACCCCAAGAGAAGAATTGAGGAGAAAGGATGGCAGAGTGGCCATCCCCCCTGAGGGGTGACTTCTTGCTTTCTGCCTCTCTGGCAAGCGCGCACACCCTACAGCAAAATCAAGAAAAAGAAAGAATGAAAAGAATGAAAAGAGAGAAAAGAAAGAAAGGAAGGAAGGAAGGAAGGAAGGAAGGAAGGAAGGAAGGAAGGAAGGAAGGAAGGAAGGAAGGAAGGAAGGAAAAGAAAATAAAAGAAAAAAGAAAAGAAAAGAAAGGTCTTGATCAACGTTTACCTCATTATAAATGCAGGACCAATTCCTTGCCACGGATGTACCTCTAAACATACAAGTAAAGGGGTACCCGTCACATCTGCAACTCAGATGTCCAAGGAGAAAAGGTGTACAGAGGAGGGAGAATATGACAACACGAATAGGGCAAACGATGCTAACTTGTCTTATGAAAGGATGTACAAGAGTTGTTTGAAATCATTCCGAAATAAAAGCTAATAATAACGCTATCTGGCTGGCTCAGAGGCCGCCTGTGACACTTCCCGCGACCCTCCGGCCGCTGGCAGAGCGCGTCACCAGCTCTCGCCACCACGTCCCCCACCTCCATGGAAATGCAGCGGCCAAGACCACTTCCGTCACCGCCTCCCGCAACCCGCGGCGCAGTGCACTTCGGGGGTTGTAGTTCCTTACTCGGGTCAGTCTGGCCGAAGCCCGGCACCCCGCCCGGAATGTGCTGCACCTGCCGTACTGGCCGTGGTCGTCGAGACCGCCCGCTCCGCCTTCCTACTAGTCCCGCAGATTTCTAGCAGGCTGACCCACTCCGCTGCAGGACAGCGATGGCGTCCGCGCGGCACGTGGGCGCCTGCGCACACCCGTCGCGAGCGCGCGCACGGCGGAGGCGTCGGGGGGGGTGGGGCCTACACTCTTGGCGGCGCTTGGTGGGCCGGGCTCGAGCTGTGGCTCCCGAGGCCTGCAGCCTGGGCGCGGTCGAGCTTCGCCCCCGGAGCGCAGGCCCGCCTGGCACTGAGCTCCGGATCAGGGCAAACGAGATCCTGGCTCGAAGCTTGGTCCAGCCGAACCGGGCAGCCGCGAGGGGGCGCAGCGGACTGACGGCCTCCTAGCGCGTGGACTTTTCAGAAGAGGCCGGTGGTCAAGTTGTCGCCAGAAGGAGGGATTCACTCCCTTGTTTCTTCCCCTTGTTACCCGCTGGCCTTTAGAGGCTCGTGGGCTGCGGGTGGACCCAGGCTTGGGCCCAAGGTGCATGGTTGAGCGCTTAGACTATATGCGAGAATCACCCGGGCATCTGTTAAGGTTTAGGTTCCTAGGCTTTCCCGCTGGAAAGAAAGACTTCAGAGGAAATAAGCGTGGTGGGAAAGTTTTGAATCCATTCTGGCTTGTGATCTCCTGCAGTGGGTTAAGACAGGGGCTGGAGGAGCCGGCAGATGGCGGTGGTTTAGGGCGCTGACTCCCACGTGACTGACTGCAGTTCGAGTCCCGGACCTGCCTGCCTCCTTGCTCACTTTCCTTGTCTCACGTTCTGTCCCTCTCTGGTCAAAATTAAAATAAATTGGGACCAGCAGTTGGAGTATGGCTATGTCACTGGATTCCCATGTAGTTGACCGCGGTTCCAGTCCCGGACCCGGTGGCTTAAACTCTTGCCGGGTGCAAGTGAGCCCAAGATCCTGAGAAAAGAATGGAGGAGAAGCAGTTGTGGCGTGGCCATCCCCCTTGGGGGTGATTTCTTGCTTTGTGTCTCTCTGTCTCTCTGTGTCTTTCTGGCGAGCACACGTGCCCTATAGCAAAAACCTCTCCCCCCCAACAAAAATAAAGTTAAATAAAGTAATTCTTTTTTTGAGAGGTTTTTGCCATAGGGCTCGTGCGATCGCCTGAAAGAGAGACAAAGAGTGAGAACCACCCCCCCCACCCCCCAGCCC
>NW_006203419.1:2012612-2017949 GCF_000334495.1 Tupaia belangeri chinensis | reverse complement strand
TTAAAAAAAAAAAAAAAGACTGGGGACCAGCAATTGGCATAATGGCTATGTTGCTGGACTCCCATGTAGTTGACCGCAGTTTAAGTCCCAGATCTGGTGGCTTAAACTCACACCGGGCTTGTGTGCATGTGTGCCCAAGATCCCGAGAGGAGGAAGGAGAAGGGATTGTGGAGTGGCCATCCTCCCTGGGGGGTGATTTCTCGCTTTCTGTCTCCCTGTCTCTCTCTGTCTTTCTGGTGAGCACACACATCCTATAGCAAAAAGTCTCTCAAAAAAAAAAAAGAAAAGAAAAAAGACTGGAGTTCAGATTGATGTAGAGCAAGTTTTTGTTTTTTTGAGAGATTTTTGCTATAGGGCGCGTATGCTTGCCAGAGAGAGACAGAAAGACAGAAAGCAAGAAATCACCCCCCAGGGGAGATGGCCATGCCACAATCCCATCTCCTCCATTCTCTTCTCGGGATCCTGGGCACGCACATACACATGCCCAGCGTGAGTTTAAGTCACTGGGTCCGGGACTCAAACTGTGGTTGACTACATGGGAGTTCAGCAATATAGCCATTACGCCAACTGCTGGTCCCTGGTGTAGAGCAATTTTAAGTCTGATCACAACTGTGTCACTAGCTGTGAGCCTGGCGATGCAGTCACTTTCATCAGGCCCCAGTAAAGCCCCACAGAGTGTCACCCACAGCAAAGCAGTTGGGGCTGACCAGTGCCCTGATTTGGAGGCTTGGCCAGTGCCTCACTTCCTGCCTGGATGCCTCCTGCCCTCCTCCCAGGAATGAAAGTACATATTCCTTCACCTCCTGGCCCTAACTGCCTGACCCTCCCAGGTATGTCCCACACTTCTGTGCCTCCTAGCCCCCAATGCCAACTGTTCTCTGAGTGTGGAGTCCCCCCTCCTCTCCTTTTTCTGCCTTCCAATGGGCTCAGACCAAAACTTTGGGGGAGTCCTGCTCAGGCTGCCGGTTGATCCCAGCTGCCCCTTTGCACCACAGTGAGTGCTGCCCACAGCAATGATACCTCCTGTAGGGTATACCTGCTCTGTGGCTCCCATCTTCACCTCCCAGGGTCATGTCCAGGCGGGACTAGAGCCAACCTGAACACACTGGTGGCAAGAAAAGGATAGGGTGGCCCAGGCAGGGAACCTGGAGCCAGGGCCCCTGAGGAATTGTACTCCAGGTCCTTTGTGGGGGTGCCTGAGGAGGTGGCCAAGGGCTGGCCCTGGCATCTTGACCACAGGTACAACACATGAGTATATTTGTAGGTGGAGGGTGGGGCTCACAGGCTGTGTGGAGCCTCTGCCACCAGGCAGATGCTGGCTCAGTTCCTGGTCTCAAGTCCCTATCACGCTAAGCCAGGGCTCGTGGCTGCCTGCTGATTACAGCGAAGGCCGGCAGGTGGCTCTAGTTGCTGGGGGCCTCCTGGCAACTAGAACACAGTGTCCTGGCCTCTGTCCACTTTCAAGCAGAGTCTACACCAAGTCCTGAACCACCCAAAGGCTGGCCTTGTGTGTGGTGCGTGGAGGAGACAAGTAGTGGGCTGGCCTGAGCTAGCCTGGAGCATGATGGGAGACCCAGATGGAGGTGGGGCCATGGAGGGCTTCCTCAGCCCTGTGTGGAGTGAGGAGCAGGCAGCAGAGGAGAGGTCTTGACTGATGGAGGCTGTTTAGATAATTGCTACTTGTGGGTATACCCTGGGCAATTCCTTCTTGGTCACTGGCCGCTCCTTGGTCCAGCCCACACTGCTAAGAGTCTGCATGTGCCGGGCACTGTGGGAGTGTCCACTCATGCCAGCTGACGTTAGCTAAAACAGCCGGCCCTGTGGTGCCTGCTCGTGCTGACCACACTGCTCTGCGACCCAGCAGTTCTACTTCTGGCAGTTCTACCCCTGAATAAATTAAAGGAGGGATCATAGTAACCAAAAGACTTGTAAAGAATATTCACAGTAGTTGGGACCAGCAGTTAGCTCAATGGCTATGTCACTAGACTCCCATGTAGTCGACCGGGTTTGAGTCCTGGACCTGGAGGGCACGTGTGTGTGCGTGCCCAAGATCCTGGGAGGGGAATGGAGGAGAAGGGATTGTGGCGTGGCCATCCCCCCTGGGGGGTGATTTCTCGCTTTCTGTCTTTTTGGTGAGCACACACACCCTATAGCAAAAAAAAAAAAAAAAAAAAACTCTTAAAAAAAAAAAAAAATTTACAGTATTTTTTTTTAAAAAAAAAAAAAACTCTTAAAAAAATAATAATATTCACAGTAGCTTTAGTTAGTTTTAAACATATTTTGGGGTTTAGCAGAAGTATTTTTGTTGTTGTTGTTGTGTTGTTTTAGGTTTATGCTGTGGGGCATGTGTGCTCACCAGAGACAGAGAGGGAAAGTGAGAAATCACTCCCTAGGGGGATGGATGGCCGTGCCTCAATCTCTCCTCCTCTGTTCTCTTCTTGGGGTTTTATGCATGCGCTGGCACGATATTCAAGCCGCTAAGTCTGGGACTCTAACCACAGAGTTGGCTATATGGGATCCACTCACCTAAACCTCTATGCCATCTGCTGGCCCATTTTTTTGTTTTCTAATTTATTTATAGTTTTCTATAGGGCACATGAGCTTGCCAGAGAGAGAGTGAGAAACCACCTCCCAGAGGGATGGCCATGCCACAATCCTTTCTCTGTTCTCCTTGAGATCTTGAACATACATGCACACACACCCAGTGTGTTTTTTTAAAAAAATAATTATTTATTTAACTTCATTCATTTATTTTTAATTTTACCAGAGAGATACACAGAGAGAGAGAAGGTGAGAAAGCAAGCCTCCAGGTCCAGGACTTGAACTGTGGTCGACCATGTGGGAGTATCCAGCACTTAACCATCATGCCACCCACTGGTTCCCATCCCCAGTGTGTTTTTCAAACTGCAGGGTCTAGAACTTGGACCGCTCAGTTGGCCATGTTGGATTCAGAGCCTTAACCACCCTGCCACCTGGCTGGCCCAACAATAGTTTTATTCTTTTTTTTTTTTTTTTTTTTTGAGAGAGAGAGTTTTCCTATAGGGCATGTGTGTTCTCTGAGAAACAGAAAGTGGAAAATCACCCTCCAGAGGAGATGACCATGCTGCACTCCCTTCTCCATTCTTCTCTCATGATTTTGGGCACACACGTGATATGAGTTTCAAGCTGCTGGGTCTGGGATTTGAACTATGGTCAGCCATGTGGGAGTCCAGTACCTTAACCACTATGCCACCTGCTGGCCCAGTAACTTTATTCTTAATTGGCTCAAACTGGAAACTATTCAAATACTCATCTGCTATGGAATGGATAAATAAATTGTGTTCAGAGACTACCGTATGGCAATGAGAAAGAATAACTCTTGTTATAGACAATGTGGATGAATCTCACAGACATACCTCTAAGTGAAAGAAGCCCAGTCAAGAAAGCATATATACTATGCAACTCCATTAACAAAAAAAGTACAAATCTAGGCAAGAAATTCTGCAGGATTATAAGTCAGAGTGCTGGTTATCCTATGGAGGTAATGACCACAGGGTATGAGAGAGCTTTGGGGGCCAGTAACATTCTGGTCTTAATATGGGTGGTAGGTGTGAGGGTAGTTGCAAACATTATCCAAGCTGGGGCCAGCAGGTGGTATTGTGGTTAAGGTGCTGGACTCCCACATGGCCAACTGCAGTTCAAGCTTTGGAGCCAGAGCCTGGAAAACCACATTAAATATGTGTGCGTATGTGCCCAACATCCCAAGAGGAGACTAGAGGAAAAGAGATTAAGGTGTGGCCATACTCCCTAAGGAGTAATTTCTCACCTTCCCCCCATCTCTGTCTCTGAAGAGCATACACGCCCTATGACAAAAATTTAAAGAAAAACAAACTGAAGGTTTAAGATAGGTTCACTTTTCTGCATATTTAATTCAACAAAAACTTTTCTTTTGAGAATTATTTTGTTTAACTTTATTTATTTATTTACATTATTTTCATTTGACCAGAGAGGAACAGAGAGAGAGAGATAAGGAAAGTAAGAAAGCAAGCAGCCAGGTCCTGGACTTGAACTGTGGTCAGCCATGTGGGAGTCCAGCACCCTTAACCACCATGCCACCAACCGATCCCTCAAAAAAATCTTTAATAAAAATGGAAACCCCAGCCAGTTCAGGGAAGCAGGCCCATTTCCCTCTCATATATTCCTCATATCTATGCCTGGTGAGTGGCGAGTTCACTAAAATAATCACCTTGATGTCTAGTTTTAAACTGTGAGCTAAGAATGTAACTGAATCCTCCCCCTACCCTAGAATATGGCCTGTGTCACTGCACAGTGCCGAGTGGGAGGCAGCTGGCCAATGAGCTCAGTTCCTCACAGCAGAGAGGCTGGGCAAAGGTTCCAGAAGGAGGGAGGATTTAAACAAGATTGCAAAGAATGGAAGGGAGATGAAGGCCCAGCCATAATGGCACACATAGCTAAGACGTTGTGCTCTGCAGGCTGGGACCACATGGGAGACCCGGATTCGATTTCTAGTCCAATCTAAAAAGGCCCAGCACAGTGGTGTATGCATTTGTAATCCCAGTGACTTGGGAGGCTGACACAGAAGGATTGACAGTGAGCTCAAGGTTGACCAGAGCAACATAGCAAGAGACCATCCAAACAAAACAAAAGGAAGTGTACTATAGTTCCACCCAGCAGGCTGAGGCAAAAGGATCATGACAGCGAGACCTTGTCTTTAAAAAGGATAGAAAAAGAGGCACTGGCAGGTGGCGTGGTGGTTAAGGGCACTGGACTCCCACATGGCTGACCGTGGTTCAAGTCCTGGACCTGGCGGTTTGCTTTCTCACTTGCCCTTTCTCTCTCTCTCTCTTTCCTTTGGTCTCACTCTCACTCTGTACCTCTCTGGTCAAGTTAAACTAAAGAAGGAAGGAAGGAAGGAAAGAAGGAAGGAAGGAAAAAAGAACACACCATTCATTCATTTATGTGCTCATTCTGCTGGGGATGTCTTCCAGGTACATAAGAGTTTCTAGCAGGCTCTGTGTAGACAGATACAGTGGCCCAGCAGATAGGATTCAAGAGATAGGAGCCTGGGAGGAGCTATCTGGGAAGACTACATGGAGGAAGTAGTATCTGAACTGGGTTTTCTGGAGAGGCTAGAGTTCAGTAGCTGTAACAGCTGGCAGGAAGGGCCTTCTGGGTACAAAGGCTCAATTAGAGCAAACTTGAAGTGTGGAAAGAACCTAGCCTTCCTAGACTTGGGGGTCCTATGCCCTTCCTCCTTTACTCTGAGGACTTAGAGTCCAATCAGAAACGTCACTGCAGCCTCCTCTGCGGTAGGGCAAGGTGGGAACCACCTGAGGG
>NW_006203419.1:2011282-2012581 GCF_000334495.1 Tupaia belangeri chinensis | reverse complement strand
ATGCCTCAAAATTTTAAAACCCTTTTTCCCACTTTTATTTGTGATAGAGTGTGTGCACATGCACATAAAAGGAGGTGAGAGAGGAGCCCTCCTCAAGGACCCTCCTCAAGGTCCAACGCCACGATCCCCTTCCTCCAGCCCATCTGCTCTTGGACACTCGTGTGCATGCCTGGCACGTTTCATTCTGATCAGTCTGGGGATTTGAACCACAGTCGCCCTGCGGGATCTGGCTTCTTTTGAGCAGCACAGAACTGCTGTGCCATGCAGCCAGGCTGAGCATCATAGTTTTCTAGATAAGAAAGGCCAACTTGGTGGTATTCTCTGACTTTTTTCAGCCCTGAGTCATCTTGTGGCCCCAAGGTCAAAGCCATGTGCTGTGGACAGTGAGGTAGGGAGAGCCTAGGCCCTAGTGATGGCTGCAGGGCCCGCTTGCTGAAACGGAGCACACGCATCGGTGCGATTACACTGCTGTAGAGGTTTCTGTTAGATGCAACCTAGAGCACCCCGAAGAGATGTAGTGAGTGAAGTGGGCACCGTAGACCTGGGACCTAGGAGGCACTCAACAAAGGAATCGATTCACAGGCACCCAGTGGAAAGTACCAGGGAGGACTTGATCTGCACCAGAAAGACGGGTGGGGCCCTCTAGCTCTGTGGTGTGCAAGGCAGGGTGACTGAATATCCTGGGGCTACACAACCTGCCCTGAAAGCAAAGCAGGAGAGTCGAGCGTGCAGGCCAGTGTGGGCGCGTTGCGTGTTCGTGCGTGTGAGGCTTTCGCACTGTTAGCTCAGAGCTTGCGTCAGGGCCAAGCATACTAAAGGGGCAGGGTGTGGGTGTGTGTGACGGGGTGTGGGGGTTGGCAGAGAGAGAGAAGGCGAGAAGGAAGAAAAACAAAATTTAATAAAGCACTCTGACCAGCAGTTAGCATAATGGCTATGTCACTGGACTCCCATGTAATCGATCGTGGTTTGAGTCCTGGACCGGGTGGCTTAAACTCATGCCAGGCATGTGTGCGTGCGTACCCAAGATCCTGAGAGGAGAATGGAGGAGAAGCAATTGCAGCGTGGCCATCCCCCCCGGGGGGGGTGATTTCTCGCTTTCTGTCTCTCTCTGTCTGGAGAGCGCACGCTCCCTAAAGGAAAAAAACTCTACAACAAACAAACAAACAAACAAACAAACAAAAAAGCACTGTGAAAAACAAGAGGTCCATGAAGAAAACATGTGTCTGGATTTGCGGCCCAGCCCACTTGTTCCTCTTTTCCCTTCCTGTTTGAATGCGGGCAGAGGAACCCATCACCGCC
>NW_006203419.1:2009820-2011269 GCF_000334495.1 Tupaia belangeri chinensis | reverse complement strand
CTCACAGTCCCACTATCGACTGCCTTTTTTTTTTTAAGTTTATTTATTCCATGAGTGTGACTTGCCGTTGTGCTCCAGCCCCGCCCCAGGAGACCTCTGTCACTGGCAGATGTATGCCGGTGTATCAGGGAGGTCTCTGGATGCGAACTGGTAAACTCCCTGTGTAGGTCGGCCTCACAGAGCATTGCGCTCTCCCACTGCACCACTGTCTGGCCCACTCACTCCACAGCTCTCTACCCACTTTGGAGTAAGGCCTGCTCCCACAGCGGCAGAGGCTTAAGGTGGTGGCTGTTGATTCCATTTTGTTTTTTAGCTTTTTTGCTCTAAGGCATGTGTGCTTAGAGCATGTCAGAGACAGAGAAAGGGAAAGTGAGAAATTACCCCCGAGGGGGATGGCTATACTGCAATCCCTTCTCCTCCAGTCTCCTCTTGGGATTTTGGACATGCATGCACACGTGCCCAGTGTGACTTTCAAGCTGAGTCCAGGATTCAAACCATGGAGCCGGCCATGTGGGATCCAGCAGCTTAACCACCTGCTGACCCTTGACTCAATTTCTAACGTGAGCTCCATTCCTCACATACCCAAGCTGGCAGCAGTCTCGGTAAGCTCAGCTGCTTCTACCAGGCATCCGTACCAACCTCCGGGTCCTGTTTGCACAGCTCTGGAGACAGGGACATCCTCCCCCAGAGGGCCCTTTTGGTCTTTGACAGCTGGAAACCCTCGATGATCTTTACAGACCTGAGCCCTCAGGCCAGACCTGTTAAGCCATCACTTCTAGATCTGGGGAGGTCATTAGGTGGAATCTGCCAGCCCCAGGCAGCAAATTTTTTGAATGACTCCCTGATAAGGGCTTCTAGCCATTTCTCAAGGAGCAAAGCAGGACACTAGGAGCAGAAGGGATGTGCTGTTTTTGAGAATCAAAGTGGGCTGATATTAGGTGGATTATAGCTGCCATATAATAACAGAACAAAGTTAGGTCATCGTTGGGACACCTCAAAGATGGCACTGTCCTGTGCTGGGTGCCTTTCCCATCCTCTGTCTCTACTAAACCTGCCTCCACAGCTTCCTAACCGCTTCCTGGACTGGCAGAGTAGGCCACCAGCCTCCTGCACACTGCAGCTGGGCTTTTCTCCTGTCCACCCATCACCCAGGGGCTCGGCCCTGTGCGGACAGGGGAGGAAACCCTCAGGCCGGACCCTTTCTATTACTTCAATGTTTTAGGCTCATCCTTTTCCCCTCTGGGGCTCCTTTAAGTCCCCATGCTGGCTCCAAGCAATAGCAGCCATGCGGACTGTGTCGCTCTTGCTGAGGGCAGGGTCTGCTCTGAGCACTTCATATACACGACTCATTTGGCCCAAGCCATAACATTTTTTTTAAAGAAGTATTTTATTTTGCTTTTTATTTATTTTAATTTGACCAGAGAGAGCGGGAAAGCGGGAAAGTGAGAC
>NW_006203419.1:1998453-2008767 GCF_000334495.1 Tupaia belangeri chinensis | reverse complement strand
GGAAAGAGGGAAAGTGAGAAAGAAGCCACCTGGTGCAGGACTTGAACCACAGTCAGCCATGTGGGAGTCCAGCGCCCTTAACCACCCTACTGCCTACTGGTCCCACCCTAACATTTTAAAATGCGGGCTTTATCATCCCCATTTTGCAGATGAGGACATAGAGTCCCCGTGAGATTAAGCGACTTTCCTGATGTCATGCCCATGGTGGTGGTGGTGTATGTACCAGTGCACTTCCACTCCCCCTGTGCTCCCCCTTCTCCTCCTGTCTTTTTATGGTCACCCCAGAAGCTAGCTCAGTTCCCCTCCCCCAGAGCTCTGGAAGCCTCCCCACAACCTCACCTCTGCTTACCCTCTTCAGCCCAACCTTGGGAGCTCCCACCCCTCTGCATGGTCAGATGACCTGCTTCCACAGTTCTATAATTCCAACCCAGGAGGCCCCCCTCCTCTGCTTCTCCCTTCAGGGAAGAAGTCTTGGCTGGGCCCCAGGACAACAAGGCTTCATGTGATTCGTCCTTTCAAACAGCCACGCTTCCTGTGGGCTGAGAGCCAGGAGGCCCCACGAGGCAGCATAGGCCCAGCCACGTGAGGCCCCTTCCCCTCCTCCTGCTCCAGGCTCTCTGACTCAGAGCCTGGCAGCTGTGGTTACCCCCCCCCCTTTCCTGGGGCATACATGCCAGTGTGGGCTGGGTGGGGCCAAGGCAATCCTTGGCACCCAAAGAGCCCCCTCCTATGTGGAGAGGATGGGAACGCTCTTTACCTCCTGTCCCAGAACCAGCGTCTTCTTGAAACAATACATCGGGAGTAAGCTTACGTCATCGGACATTCTCTCCGGGCTGCAAAACCGCAGTGTCACCCTCATTACTCAACTGCCTGTTGCTGATTGTTTCCAGGATCCATGTGGCCACGGCCCTCCCTATCGGAACTTCTGGCTGTACCAACAGTTTTAATGCTTGTGTAGAGACAGTGTCTGTGTGTTCAATCCCAGGAATGAAGAGTTTTAGAAATATATCTTCCGTTGATAGAGAGTCGTAGCAGAAGAATTCGAGCCAGTGAACACGAGCCAATTCACTTTAAAGAGTCACCTTGTTTATGAGAATCTGACTTGAGAGCCATGGCATAGTGGTAATGTATCTGAACCCACATGGGAAAGGTCCTGGGTTTGTGTCCTGGGACCTCCTGAAGCATGGTGGGCACACACATGGCTATGATCCAGGTCATCTGAGACTGAAAAAAAGAGTCCTGGGGCCAGCAGGTGGCACGGTGGGTAAGGCCTGGGATTCCCCCCACTATTGACCATGGTTCAAGCCTCTGACCTAATGGCTGAAAATCACGCTGAGCGCATGAGTGTATGTGTTGAAAATTCTGAGAGGAGACTGGAAGAGAAGGGATTGCGGTGTGGCCATCTCCCCTGATTTCTCTGTCTCCAGCGAGCACACGTGCCCTATGGCAAAAACCTAAAAAAAAAAAAAAAAAAGAATCAGACTTGAGAAAACCTGAAGACTAAAAACTAAGGCTAATATTGACTCGTATTTCTTTTTTGTTTTCATAAAGGTTTCTGCTATCAGGCCCATGTGCTACCAGAGACAGAGACAGTCAGATCACCCCGTAAGGGGGTTGGCCAAACCACAATCCCTTCTCCTCTATTCTCCTCCCAGAATCATGGGTACACACGCACGTGCGCCTGGAGTGATTTTCAGGTCACTGGGTCCGGGACTCGAACTGTGGTGAACCATGTGGGAGCCCAGTGACGTAACTGCTACACCATCTGCTGGCCCCTTGTCTCATGGTTCAATATAAGAGAGTTAGAAAACAGTGTGGGTCTGTGACGCTCAAATGCCTGCTGCCACCACAGTACCATGGTCTGCAGGTCCGGCGCTCCACAGTTAACAGAGTTCTCTGCCACATGTGGCAATCATATTTTCTATTTAAGAAATAATTTAAATTTGTCAGTTTTTTTTTCTTTTTTTGGTTGTTATTTTTAAGGTTTTTGCCATAGGTCATGCGTGCTTGCTGGAGAGAAACAGAAAGAGACAATGAGAGGGAAATGAGAAATCACCCCTCCAGGGGGAAGAGCCGCGCTGCTATCCCTTCTGCTCCTTTCTCCTCCTGGGATTTTGGGCATGCACAAACATGCACCCGGTGTGATTTTCAGGCCGCTGGGACTAAGACCCGAACCATCGTCAGACACCATAACCACTACACTACCTGCCGGCCTCCAAATTTGCCGGTTTTGATGAGACTGTGGGAGAAAGGTAAGTTGCTGTAGGGTCATGGGGACTGTGTGGAATAGATGGAAGCTGAACGTGCACAGCAGGACCCAGCACTGCACCCTGAGGTTCCCAGCACAACTAGGTAAAGTCCCAAATGACCCCTCAACAGAAGGAGGAACATGTTCCACATCCAATCGTGGTGGCAATTCTACAGCTGGATGCATTCATCGACACTCAGAACTAGACACTCGAATGAATTTTATTTTACTGAGTGTGTGTGTGTGTGTGTGCCAAAACCTGGGAACAAGCATTAAAAGTTTGAATTTTACTACATGTTGATTATACTTTAATTTTTTATTTATTAAGTTTTCATTTACAGGGCCAACAGGTGGTGTGGTGCTTAAGGGCACTGGACTCCCTTTTTTTTTGGAGAGGTTTTTGCTATAGGGCACGTGTGCTCACCAGAAAGACAAAGAGAGACAGGGAGACAGAAAGTGAGAAATCGCCCCTTCACGGGGGATGGCCACGCCGCAATCCCTTCTCCTCCATTCTCCTCTCGGGATCTTGGGCACACACGCACACGCGCCCAGCGTGAGTTTAAGCCACCGGGCCCAGGACTCCAACTGCGGTTGACTACAGGGGAGTCCAGCGACATAGCCATTAAGCTACCTGCTGGTCCCGAGGGGTCACTGGACTCCATGGCCGACTGTGGTTTGAGTCCTGAACCTGGTGGCTTGCTTTCATGCTTCCCCTCTCTCTCTTTCTCTCTCTCTGTCCCTCTGTGGCCAAATGAAAGTAAAAATAAATAAATAAAGTTAAACAAAATAATTCTTAAAAAAAATTTTTTTTTCATTTGCCGGAGGGTACATGCACTTATCAGAGAGAGACAGAGAGAAAAAGAGAGAGAGAGAAAGAGAAGGAGAAAGCATGCCACAATCCCTTTCCTTCTGTTATTATAATAGAATACTATGCATCAATGAAAAATGAGACAACATGATGAATTCCAAAATCATTATGCTGAAGGGAAGAAGCCAGACACAAAAGAACACCAATTGTTCTGTGTGACCTCATTTATAGGAAGTCTGGGAAACAGGCAAAACTACCGTGATAGAGGTCAGAACAAGGGTTACCTCTGGATAACTGGAAGAGAAGAGGGGGCCTCCTGAGATGCCAGAAACATCCTGTGACTTGAGCTGTGTGCTGGTTCTTAGGATCTGTTTGTTTTTATTTGTTAAAGATTTTAAAAACTTATTTATTTCATTTTATTTATTCATTCATTTATTTAAATTTAACCAGAGACAGAGACAGAGAGAGAGAGAAAGCAAGCTCCCCATGGTCAGCCATGTGGGAGTGTCTAGCACCTTAACCACATGCCACCCGCTGGTCTCCTTGGATCAGTTTGATACTGGAGATGTGTGCCCTTGAAGAAATGTCACTTGTTTGTTTATAGTTTGCTATAGGGAGCATATAATTGCTGGAGAGAAAAAGACAGAGACAGAGAGAGAGAGAAAGTGAGATATCGCCCCTCAGCGGGGAGGACACACCCTTCTCGAACTCCATTCTCCTCTCAGCCTTTCGGGCATGCACACACACGTTCCCAAATGCTCTTCAGGACGCCATCAGTCAGCCATGTGGGATCCAGCACATTAACCTCTATGCCATTTTCCAGACTCTTGTTCCTCAATTTAAGAAGGAAACATTGTTCTGGCACCAACAGATGGTGTAATGGTTAAGTTGTTGGATTCCCTTGTACTCAACTGCAGTTCAAGTCCGGGACCTGGCAGCTTAAAACTCACGCCAGATGTGTGTGTGTGTGTGTGTGTGTATGCGTGTGCATGTGCGTGTGTGCGTGCCCAGAATCCCAAGAGGAGAATAAAGGAGAAGGGACTGCAGCATGGTCATCCCCCTGGGGCGGGGAGGGTGATTTCTCACTTGCTGTCTCTCTGGGGAGCACATGCACCCTATAGCAAGAATCTCTGTAAAAGACAAAAACGAACAAAAAACCATTATTCTAAAACATGGTCATTGCAAAAGTTACTTGGTGAGCAATTCATCTGATGAAATGGCTGAAGGTTCTCCCCTCCAGCCTCCCAGGCCCACCGTACTGGTACCCCAGATTCAGCCAGGCCTGGGGAGGCCAGCTGCTCTTTAACCATGTGAGTCTTGCTGCACGTGGCTAATCTCAGGCTCTTCTTGGGCTGGAATTCCTGCCCCACCCTGGCCTAAGCAAACAACCTTTAAAACTGGCTAGTGGCCCAGGATTTAATACTGCCTGATTTGCTTCCCTTTAAGAGAATCCTGGCAGATGCTGGGGGAAGGGAGACAGAGCGCTTCAGCCAGTAACCTGTGAACTTTCCAGGAGCAGAGGGGAGGCCTGACCTCACATGGAAGCCAAGAGGCAAACCCATAACATCTCTTCTTCAGGCCTCCCTTGTGGTAGGTGGCAGCACCAGGGCCTCCTTTGGGGAGGTGTTTTGCCTCCTGGCTTGACCTAGCATCCCTCCACCCCCTTGTCCTGCAAAATGAGCCAAAGGCCTACCTGCTGGGCTTAGAAGACAACACCCTCAGTGTCACGCATGTCAAGTGTCCCATGACTGATGGTGAGTTATGACAGGGACAGGTGTGGCCATGGACATCAGCCTCCGGCACAAGGCCTGGGCACTGCAGATGTTCAGCCCAGCTCCCTCCTCCCCATGTGGCCTGATCTGGAAGGGAAGAGAACGCTCACAGCAAAAGCGAGGTAATCAGCCTCACCCCTGTGGTCACACTGGGACCTAGGTGGGAGGCAAGGGGAGGAGAGTCCTGGAATAGCTGGTCTGCTGATAGCTGCTGTGTAACATGCACGAGAGCCTTCTCTGAGCACCCAGCTGCCAGAGCACACGGGGTGGGGCGAGCAAGCCTGAGCAGGATGGGGCCAGGGCTCCCCTCCCTCCCTGCCCCAGCTCTCCCTTCTCAGGAGTCTGCAGCTGTTTTCCCTTTCCTGGTGCAAGTCTCCTCACCCAGATAACTGTTCACCTTTATGTCAGCTGTCTGCTCCATGCTGGGGCCTTCTGGAACCTTCAAGGCCCTTCTGCCAAGGAGAGGCCCACTCCCCAGCTCATCAAAGTCACCACCCAACAGTCCTGCCTTTGCAGGGGGCATTGGTCTTCACCAGGAGTGAAGACCAATACTGAGTCAGGGCAAGTGTCCTTTTGATCTAGCCTGGGAACTGGGAGTCCCTTTTGTTGCCCTGGCTGGTAGCCTGTTTCCTCATCTGCAAAATGGGGTGGATAAGCACTGCACCTCCTGCTTCAAAAGGTAGATAATTATAGGACCAGCAGTTAGCGTAATGGGTATGTCGCTGAACTCCCACGAAGCCAACTGTGGTTTGAGTCCCGGACCAGTGGCTTAAACTCACGCCTGGCACATGTGTGTGCGTGTCCAAGATCCCGAGAAGAGAATGGAAGAGAAGAGATTGCGGCGTGGCCATCCCCCCTGGGGGGTGATTTCTCGCTTTCTACCTCTCTGTCTCTTCCTATCTTTCTGGTGAGTGCATGCGCCCTATAGCAAAAACCTAAGAGAGAAAAAAAAAAAAGGTAGATGATTTTGATGGAAAGGGACCATCACACTCGGTGTATGCTGTGTGCACACCATGTGCCAGGCCAACGCAGCATCTTATTTGTACAAATGCAAGAGACCCTACTCTCACAAAGCTCCCATTTGTGGGTCATCTGCAGTGGCACTGAGGGGATTTTCTGAGACACCCTGGGTTTGAGTTTGGGACCGGTTTTCCCAGATTGGCTTTTTACCACTCTCATGAGGGGATAAGGCTGGAAAGAGCCCAAATCCTGAAAGGCTACACAAGAGTCTAAGTTTATCCTGAGTGCAACAGGGAGCCATTGACAATCCTTGAGGAGCCATGGGGACACTTTTGCCTTTTGGTTCAGAGTGTAGGGAGGGTAAGTCCAGAAGTGTTTGGGTAGCCAGGTAAGGGGAAGGAAGAGCTGAATCCAATCTCGGCAGGAGCATCAGGAGATAACAGACTTCAGGGAACAAAGGGAAGGGAGAGTGAGGCCCCCTGCCAGTTAGTTTTCTGGCCTCTGCTGACTTGCCCTCCACCCTGAGCTCACCATCAGGGTCTGCTGTGGTCTTGCCGTGAGCCTTGCAGAAGACAATGCTGAGTACTCAACTTGCTCAGTGCTTTATTGAACCAAGGCCCTAACAGATGACTCACAGGGCCTCAAGTACAGCCCTTCCCACACCTCGAGATCCAGAATCGAGACTGCTTGGACTATGGTTGAGCTGCTTCCATGACATTTTCTCCTGAACGCTTCCAAACTCTTTAAGTGTAAAGATCTTTGTCCACACACACACACGTATTCCTGCCGCAGGCTGTCACACGCGCCAAAATGCTTTCACTCAGTTTGTGTGCACACATAAGTGCAAGGCACTATGTAGCCATGGCTGGCTGGCTGTCCATCCATCTGTCCATCCATTCTTCTCCTGCGACAGGACAGCAGCAAGTTCTGACTAGTCAGGCCCCAGAGTTCACAGTAGCAGGGATGGGCTTCTCCAGGCTCACGGTGACAGCCTTGGCCCATGCCCTGGGGACGCCCAGGGATAACAACACCCCTTTCTGGAGCAACAAAAGCTGGGGCCAAGTGGGTAACCAATGCTCGAGTCTCTAACTCCAACTGGCCAGGGAGAGTCTGAACAGCCTGAGTGCATACTGAGACAGGTGACATTTCATTCACGCAGGTAACACTGAAACAGGAAAGAGTAAGAGCTTATGTTTATGCTGTAGGTGCTTATACGGAGGGACAGAAAAGCAGCAAAGAGAAAAGGGCAGTGTGGCAGGCACGCCCACGAATCCTGCAGAGGGCGAGGGCAGGGGGCAGGGGGGCCCTGGCCCAACTAAGTGCACAGGGCCAGAGTGTGGCCTCCCACGCCAGGCAGGGGGCTCAGCTCTGGCCCACCCTTGGGGGCTGCGGCTCTCTCTCAGCCTCAGCTGCCAAACACACACAAAGCCCCTAGAAAAAAAGGACTTATCTGGACAGAGGGAGACAAAGGGTTAACCCACTCTAGGAGAACAACATGCAAAAAAGTTTCTGCTGGACATAAAATACTTCCTTTGAGCCAACAGAACTCACTCAATAGGCTGGGCTTTTCCGGGGGTGGGGGTAGGAACTGGGGTAGCACCAGGGTATAGAATATTAGAATGAGACGAGGGGAATTGGGGCTATGAAGAGGACACCCAGGCCGTCTGTCCCCCAAACAGGGCCTCAGCCCTGCAGGCCCACAGGTGGCTGGTGCCCAGCCCCAGGGGGTGAGGAAGGTGTAGGGCCTGTGCCGGCCCTCACTGGTCCTGCAGCCGGCTGCAAAGCTCCCGCCGGCTCCGCTCCCCTGCCCAGCTGCGCGTCTTGAGGCGGAAGGTCTTCAGTTCGTCCTTGAAGGCTTCGTGGTTCATGGGCCGGTAGTCCTGGGGCTCACAGAAGTTCTGGGGTAGGATGGAAGGGGCTGTTGATGCTGGGAGTGGGTCACCTTGGGGAGGATCAGCCTGCCCCCTCCTGCTCTCGGCCTCCAGCCTGGCCCAGCACTTTCCCGGAGGTCCAGCCCTCACAGGGAGACAGTGCCACCCCCCCAACCCGGTACCGGGTGCTGTGGGAAGAACTCCTTGTAGCCGCCTTTGAGGATGTACATCTCAGGGTAATAGAGGCTGGGGTAGTCGTTGGCGGCTCGGTCTCGCTCTCTGATGAAACGGCACCTGGACCATCACAGAGGAGAGTCAGGACGGACAGGGCAGGAGTGTGTAACAGGGAACCTGCTCCCTGCGCCCACCCCTTTGAGGGTCCTGGGAAGGGATGGAAGGCTTTTGAGCACTGGAATGTTTTCACAAGATCAGTCTGACTACTGGGGGCAGAAGAGGTTGGGAGGAAAGAGGTAAATTCAGGAGAGGCTGTTTCTGGAAGACGTTGCACAGTCTTCTTGGAGATATCTGTGGTTAGACCGGGAGATAGGAAGCAGGAAAAGGGAAAGGGAACAAAATTCCAGCAACACATTCAGGTCTCCTGCACAAGATCTGGTGAGATTCTGAGGTGCTGGAAAGCAGGGAGGAGGAAGACCCAACACTGAAGCCCAGCAAGTGGTCCCACTTCCCTGGGTGGTAGAGGGTGGGTGCCATGGGCTGGGATCCCAGGGGCACGGGGATGAGAACTCTGTAGGGAACCTCTGGGTGCAGAGTCCTGGCGCATGTAGGAGGCCAGGCTGGAGAGCCACCAGCAGTCAGATGGACCTGGAGGGAACTCCAGGAGAGGAGGCAGGGGAGGACAGGTGGCCAGGGCAGAACTTGATCAGGGAGACTTGGAGGAGGTGCCAAGTCGTGGGCCAAGGTGCTGTGGATGCCAAGGGAACAGCATTCAACACCGAAGGGTCAGCAAACTGAGGACCGGAACAGCATCCTTTGAGAAGGACACTGCTAGAGATTTGGAACCAGATTTTGTGGGGCTGGTGGCAATAAACCGGGATGGATATGAGGCCCGATGGGAAGAAAGTGAGAGGGAGAAGGAGAGGCGAGTGCGGTGCACAGTGAAGCAGAAGTGAGGTTAGCTCCAGGCCATCGGATGAACAAGAGTCCCAGGCAAGGACGGGCTGGGATCCCACCTCAGGCCACCCCAAAGGCTCCAGCACTGGCCAGCTTGGCAGGGAAGGGCAGAGTGGACACTAGTGAACTGGGTGGAGCCAGCACTCACATGCGGGGCCCACGCTCGGATGAGAATTCACAGTGGAAGATCAGGATGACTCTCTTGTCCAGGCTACAGGGCATGATGGGTCTCTGTAGCAGGAAGGTCTCGGCATCCCGTTCCAGGGGCAAGTTCACGGCGTTCTGTTGGAGAAGCCGGAGGTCAGGCCCACTCCTCCCCTTCACAGTCTCCATCTTTCACAAAGGTGACCCTGCCTCTTCCTGGAGAGGATCTCTCTGGGGAAGTACACCTGCCCTCCATCAATTCACCCTCTCAGCAGGGGAAGGACCTGAGCCTGGTGGGTGTTCAGGGCCTCTTGCCATCACCCCTCTCACCTTGATGTGCCCGCCTTCATACTCGTAGGGGTATCTGCAGTCCACGATCACAAATTTCTCCACGATGTTGCTGAACTTGCCCATCAACAAGGTCACCATCTATAGGAGATGGTCCACAGGGGTTGGTCCCAGCAGGTCATGTGAGCAACCAGGGGCTGGCCCTAGCCTTTCCACTGGCCAAGGACATAGAGCCCATGCCTGGGGGAGACTAACAGCCCAAGAGGGGTCCCAAATGCACCTAGAAAAAGGGCTCAACGCCACTTACTGTCTCTGGTGAGATGTATTTGAGGTCTTGGTGTTTTCCATCCACAGTCTTCAAGAGGAAGGCCTTAAGAAAAGGGATGTAAGTGAGAGACCGAGAGACAGAGAAGGAGAAAGGCCAGGAGCCTGGAAAGGATGGTGCTTCATTCTCAAGCACTCAGGTCACCCTGGCTTTGGCCTTCAAATTCAGAGGCACCTGATAGGACTGACATCCAGAAACGACCCTCCCCCTGAGAAGGCTGAGGTACCGGAGGGTTCCAGCTAAACATTAGTTTGGAAGTGTTTTTCCAGGGCTGACACAGGGATGCCTGGACAGATCTGAGGTAGAACCACAGGGAGGAGGCTATGCGGGAACAAAGGATGAAAAGATACCAAGGACAAAGGAAAGGGGGCCCTGGGGAGAGAGGGAGGAGCGAGGCGGCTCTCTGTGTTGGGGGTCCACAGGCAGTAAGAGGTCAAGTAAGAGGTCAAGACTCCTTGAGGGGCCCCTGTGAGCCCGTACCTTAGAATAATCTCCAATCAGTTCGCGGTCACTGTCCAGGATGCTCTCGATCTCATCGTGACACAGGGACTTGGAGCGGAAGACGCGGGCTTTCTGAGAGGTGAGGCAGATGGAGATGAGGGTCAGGGGTAAGGCTGCCCTCCCACCCCGGGTCCTGTCTGGCTGGTAGCTTCTTTCCCTGCCATGCGGAGGCCACCACCTGCACCATACCTCGAGGGGGGTGGTGACAGCCCCGCCCCAGGAGGAGGCTACTCACCGGTTCCTCAGGCTCCCGCCACCCCCCCCGG
>NW_006203419.1:1993962-1998247 GCF_000334495.1 Tupaia belangeri chinensis | reverse complement strand
CCTCTGCACTGGCCCGTCCCTGTCCTGGGGCCGCTCCAGCCTCTTGAGGATGGGCCGGATCACGCTGCAGGGCATGGACGGGGAGCGGAAGAGTCGCTGGCACTTGCTGAACATGACGAGGTCCTGGCAGGGGCAGCAGGTCAGAGGTCAGCATGCCCAGCCCCTGTCCCACCCACAAATCCAGCCCCTCCAAATTTCAAAGGGGACCACCTTAGAAGCCCACCTGCTCCTCCTCCTTTTCCAAGGTCTTGACCAGCGGGGCGCTAATGAGACTCTCCATGCCTGGGGGCACCGCATCATCATCCTATAGCCAAACCAGCAAGAAAATGGTCACACCCAGGGGTACAGGCCAAAGCCTTCAGTTCCTGAGTCTTCCATGCAGCAGTCCTCCCTGGCCCTGCTAGCAGCTCCCCAACAGGGTAGCACCCCCAGATCTACTCGCCACAGGGGCTGGCACTGAGCCCGGAGAAGCTCCCCTCCACTGCAGCACCAGCCACCTGCTCTTCTCCAATGGGCCAGAGGTCAGGTTTGACTCAGTGACCTCAAATTCCTCTGGTTGGAAAGAGTCCTCTGTGGGGACTCAGAGCTCTCTCGTTTGGAGAGATCCTGGGGAGGGGCAGGTGGGGACCCAGAGGGGCAAGGGTGTTTACCTTTAAGTCACTGTCCAGGATGTCCACGAATCCATCGTCTTCCTCAGAAGAGCCCTCAGTTGGGGTCAGGGGGAAGCAGCTCTGGGCCAGGGGACTTGATTCCTCCACTTCCATCTTCTGCTCAGGGGTGAGACACTGCTCGAGAGACAGATAGGCCAGCTACTCAGGGGTGGGAACCGGAGGCTGTCCCCACCCACGTCCTTCTGAGGAAAGGCTCCCAGAGTCTGGGGACTCAGAACCACCCTCTCCTTCCCCAGGCGCTCCCTAAAAGCCCAGCAAGTAGTCAGCCCCTGTCTACCATCAGGTCAGGGGCTGAGCTTGGCCTCTGGGCAAAGGCTTCTCTGCGGCTGGCCCACTCTGCCAGGGCTTGGGTGGGGCTGGGATGTGTAGACTTCCACGGCATCTTGAAGACAAATCCAGCCTATTGGCAAGGCAGAAGAGGAGGTGTCGGCCCATGCCAGAGAACCCACTCCCAGCATGACCCCCTCTACCCCTGGAGTCCTCCCACCCCGGCCTTCCAGAACGCACATTCTCTTTGTCCTCCTCACAGCTGCTGGCAGCTCGGCCGCCCGCCTGTTTCTTCCTCCAGCCGTCCGGCGCTCGGGAGTTGGTGATGTTCTGTAGCACAGGGCTGTGGCCCAGCAGCCTCACCTAGACAGCCGGGGAGGGCCGCAGGTACTGAAGGCTGCCTTCTGCCAGCACCACCCCAGGCCTCACTTCCTCCCACCCTGGGACCCCCTCCCACTCCCCCAGCTTGCCCATCTACTTCAGAAACCCCATCTCCCTCAGCCAGGCCATGGATGCCCAGCTGCACTGAGTCCACCCTCTGGGAGATGACCCCAGGATGTCCCTTCCCGAGCCCAGCCAAAGCCTTCTGTTGGGCCTCAGAACACTCACTGGCAGAGACTGGAAGCGTCTCATGGCAAACTGCTCTCTGCAAAGGAAATGGGGACAGGTCAGTGCTTGGAGTCAGGGGCAGGGGGACCAAGAGCCTGTACATCCTTGGGGGAAAGCCACGGAGGTCAAGAAGGCCCAGGCACTCACGTCCTCATGACCCGGCTGGCTGCCTGGATGGTCTGCTCAAACCTAGGAGAGAGAAGGGTCCATTCAGCCCATCTTCCCCCTGGGGTCCATTGCCCCCATGTCCAGCACCAGGACCAGGACCCCAGGCCACAAGGCCCAGGAGGGCAAGGACAAAGACCAGGGCACAGTGGAAGGGGAGGGGAGTAGGGAGAATGCCCACTGCCAGTGAGGCCCAGGTGCTGGGGAGGTGGGGACATGAGGCAGCCTGGATTTTCAAGGCTGCCCTGAATGAAAGAGGGTCCAGAGAATGGCGGTGATGGAGACAGCTGGGGCAGGTCACAGGGTTGCTGAGGCATCACCAAGGCAACGGTCTCACCAGCCTGCACCAGCCTGCATGCAGGCCTTCCACCTGTATGCAAATGACCTTAGAGGGGCCATATGGCTGCCAGGAAAGGCATCGGTCCATCTTGAGATGACAGGCTGTGGGTACCCAGCAATGTGGGAGTCTCCAGGGCCTGGATGTCAGCAAGGCTTGGCTTCCCTCTCCTCGTGTGGGGCTGCCCTGGCTCCCCTCAGGAAAGGAGCCTGCTTAGTGCTCCCCTGGATCAGCCCCAGTCTGCCCCCACAGGCCCCCTAGTGACAAATGTGCAGGGTCACATCCTCACCTCCCTCCTATGGAATTCTCCAGGACCCAGCCTCTGTTCCACCCCCTCCTCCTGCCTTAGAAGAGGCCAGCAGGCAAGGAATTCCAACAGATGTTCCTTTAGAAGCTGGGGCATAAGCTTCTGTATAAAGGCCCCGCCCCCATCTATGTTACCGGAGACCACCTGCCATGCATGGCTTTTGTGCGTCTGTGCACACACACACACACACACACACACGCACAGACAAAACGGCTGCTTTCTGAGGAACTTTGTATAACCGTCAGAGCAGGTGGAGAGTTTGTGGGGGGCACTCAGGGCTAAAGTATCAGGGGAATGGCCCCTCCCCTAAAGGGCTGTGCCCAGCATCAGGGATGACCAATTTCATTGGCTTGGTTTCTGATCTGCACCTGGCCCTTAGGGGTAGGCAAGGACAGCCCTGTGTTGCCACCAAAAACCAATCTGCAGGATTCCCCCCCCCCCATTCAATTCTTTCCCCATTTCCTGTTTTTGAACAACCCCCACAGCCCAACCCAGTCTGATCAAAGGCAAAAAAGGAAACACAGTCACAGCCTCAACCCAAAGCCAAAGTGCCCCAGTCTGGGCTGGGGATGCCCACCTGTCCCTACTAATGGCTGGCAGCTGCTCCCCTGCTTGGGTCTAAACAGCTGGACGGGAACAGCTGTGCTCTGAAGGCCCTACCCATGCCCCACACCAAGGGGGAGTGAGGCATGTTCCCCATCAGTCCTCTCTCTACTCCCCCTCACAAGGGCCTGGCTCAGGGGATGGCCAGAGGCTCATGTCATTGAAGCTAGAGACTCTGAATGGCCAAGGGTTAAAGTATCCTGCAGGTAACTGTGCAAGTTAAAGGTTAAATTAGCTGGACCAGATTTTTAAATAGTGGTATTTCACAGAAAAAAAAAATGTAAACAGGCAAAAAGAAAAAACAGGACATATGGGCTTAGAGTCCCAAAAGACAAGAGCTGGCTGGAGTATCTACTGTTCCGAGAGGCCATTGTCCCCACTCCCCCCTGGCCCCAGCCCTTCCCTGAATGAAGCTAGGAAGACCAATTATTCCCTCCAGGGGAGCCTGGAGGGTCTGTCCACTTTCCCAGGCCTCCCCAGTGAGTTTATGCTAGAATGAGGACTCTCAAAGGCAGGTGCTAACTCCTGCATCATACTCACAGCTGCTCTGCCACCTGGGGGTCCATAGGACTGGGGGAATCCATGCAGAGACCTGGAGAGACAGAGCAACTTGGTTTGAATGTAGTGACGTGTTTTTTTTTTTTTTTTTTGTATTTCTTATCTAACACAGCCCAAGAAGGACAAAAAGTAATCTCTTTCAATTTTGGATCTTGACACATTAAAAAATGAAACAAAAACCTAACCCAGGACTTTGAGGACTGACATTTCATCCCCCAAATGGCACAAGACTCTATGTCATTTACTATGCAAATTCTCTACACTTGTTTTTAAACCACTGTGCTTTGCTAAGCATTTTTCTTGAGCTGGTTTCATGTAACTTAAAATAAATTGTTCTATTAGAAGAGACAATGGGTCTTTAAGGGGGAGGTGAACTAGATTAAGAGAATGTTCTATAAAAGGCCAACCTCCAGCTCTAAGTGCCTTTCAGGGGGCACTGTGGTTTAGAGATTTTGGCACAAGGTTTTGAAAAGGTAAGCTCTCACCTCCCACACAGGGCCCCACCCTCCCAGTGTGGGTTGGGTGTGGTGAGTCCCACCAGAGGTGTGTCTTCCTCTCAGCTTTGTGGGCAGGGGTAGGGAGGATGTTAATCTGATAAGCAAGGAAATCGGGAGGGTCAGGTAGCGCCCTAGAGTCTCCTGGCATTCGTGGTCCTCCCCAGGTACCCCTAAGTCTCACCTGCATCAGATGATTCAGAGGATTCAGACGACAAGGAGGATGCTGATGCCCGACGAGTCAGGGATGGGGATATCTTCAGGCTGCAGCTTC
>NW_006203419.1:1992876-1993952 GCF_000334495.1 Tupaia belangeri chinensis | reverse complement strand
CCTGCTTCCCACTTGCCTCTTTGGAGTCTCCCTGGGAAGGATGCAGGGACCCAGGCAAGGAGGTAACCGTGGGGCTCAAGGGTTGGCTGGCCCATGCTCCCACCTGTCGCCCAACCTGGGAGGTCCCATCCATCCTTTGCACTGCCCCAGGGAAATGATGGCACCAGGGGTCTGACCCTTTCCTCAGGTCAAGGGAAAAGTGTCTTCTCTTTGTTGGTTGGCCTCCCAGGTGCAGGGGGAGGGTAGCCCAGGATGGGAGCTAAGGGGCTGGGCCCAACAGAGCAGCCCTAGAGACCTCCTAAACTCCTCAGGCCCCCATTCATTCTCTGCTTTCATGGTGGAAGGGCTAAGACATGGGTCTCTTATTGCTGCTGAGACAACCCAGCTTGAAGCCTGCAGGTTTCCTTAGAGAGCAGGATGGGCTTTTGATCCCTTAATCCTAGGGATAGAAGTGGTGGGACTTGGAGTTGTGACAAGCCAACCACTCTACCATCCTCATGTCCTCCCCAGGATCCCTTTCCTGGGGCAAAATGGTGGCTTGAGTTGGGCAGAGATTAGGGTGGCTCCGTGGTGGAGGCACAATGAGGAGAGAAAGGTCACAGAGGCTTGTGCAGACCTAGAGCAGGTTGCCTGGAGGGTGTGAGGGGCACAGCCCCGGTCTCACTGCCCTCTCCCCTGGGACCCCTGAAGGAGGAGCAAGGGCATCCCTCTGTTTTGCCCGGGGCATCTCCCCACCCAAGCCACCTCTTATATTCAGCTCCCATTCCCGGTCTCCCAGGAGGCTCAGGACCTTACTTTGGGCCCCTCACCCCACGCCCAACCTCCTTGGGGTGTCCTACCTGCCCAGTCCGGCGAGGTCATGCATGGTCCGGGTGAGAGTGGTGACCGGCGAGGAAGCGGCCGCGCGCTCCGGGGACCCCAGGAAGCCATGAGATGTCAGCCGGAGGCCTGGAAGGTGGCCTGGACGCTGGACGCCAGCACGCACACTAGCCGGACTGAGAGTCGAGGTCAGCGCGGGCTCCGGCTGGGGCACCTCCATCGCGACGGGGTGGCCAGAAGGGTGGCTGGGGGGGCAG
>NW_006203419.1:1989877-1992801 GCF_000334495.1 Tupaia belangeri chinensis | reverse complement strand
AGCCCGGAAAGCTTCTAGTTGCAGCTGCCACATCCACCTCCTTATATATTCGAAAAATAACAGCGGCCGCGCCGCCGGACGCCACCAATGGGGGCGCGGGTTAGAGGAGGGCGGGGCCGAGGGCGGGGCCCGCAGGGCTACGGGCGCGGAGGCTGGACCAGCCTGATCCCCGCCGGTTTCCAGACTTAGGATGCGGCGGAGGGATCGGGGTTACCCCACACTTCCGCACTCCCCTACTCCGAACCCCTTCCCGGCCAGCTGGGACGTTCCCAGCCTCCGGAATGTCACTTCTGTGGACACTGCAGCTACACGACACCCCCCCTGGGAGGTCTCTGAAGGAACCCCAGTGGTTTAACGTTACGTAGATCACCATCCGCCCGGCTCCGGGAAGTTTGCCAAACCGAGCTGTGCTGTGCGGGCTGAATTCGCCACCCCATTTTACACGCGAGGACGCTGAGGCCTGGAGAAGTTCATTAACTCCTTCAAGGTCACGCATTGGCCAAGCGGTGGAGCCGGGATTGGCCGCGCAGGGCAGCCCCTGAGTGTAATTTGAACCCCCAGCTCAGGAGACGGGCAGGCGGTGTGAGCCCACGGGGAACCCACCGGCTCTTCCCGGGACTCTCCGATTAGATGCGGCCTCCTGGGTTCGGTTTTCTCCGGCAGCCCCAGAGGAAGCCCTAACTGTTGGACTGAGCATGGGTTTCTGGGGCTGGGAGGCAAGGACGAGGTAGCACCCAGGGAACCCCGTTAGGGAAGTTTCTTGTGCCCATGGATAGCTTAGCAATTTGGTGCCAGTGGTATAACATGTTTAATTGGTGTTTCTCTGATAACCAGGAAAAGGTTGAGTTTGTCATTAAACTGAGCACCTTCTAATGATCTAATTATGTTCCAGCTGAGCCTGTTTTCCTCGAAGGAGGCCCTAGGCCTCAAAAGCTGTGGGCAAAGTCCTCAGGAAAGAGGGGGCTTCCAGCTGGGCGGGGTGATGGTGAATTGGGGGACAGCAGCTCAGGAAGGCAAGAACTCAGGCAGCCTTGAGCCCTTCCCACGTAGTGCAGTCCTACCCCAGGGAAGGCCTGTTGGGGGCTGGGTGAGCCAGCTTATTTAAGGAAGAAGGGAAGACCCCAGCCCCACCTGAGAGGGGTGGACAAGGTGAGAACATGACCTTCCCTTCTCTCAACATTTTGTCCCCATAGAGGGGACCTGGTGCTGCCCTGTGCCCTGGGCAGGGCTGTTTTCAGTTCATCCTCCCTGGGGCAGGAGTCAAGCTCTGGCCCTCCAGCAGCTACCCATAGTGGTGGCTGTGACTGCTATGAACCTGAAAGTCTCCCCCACTCAAAGGACAGAAATGAAACTGTCCCTATTTCCCTCAGCACACACATCTCCACAGGCGTTGGGGTGGGGAGAGTGGGGAGAGTTGTGCCCTTAAATCCCACAAACAGGTTGCTTCTGGGCCAGTGTGGAGGGCTGCAGAGGAGTCCTTCCAAGAGCATGGCACATATCAACTCTCTGTGTCTTCCTGAATCTCCTTTTGCCAATTAGGTCACAGCTGATGTGCTCAATACAACAAAATACTAGTCAACAAAAATAAGTTAAAATAGGGACCAGCAGTTGAAATCACCCCCCAGGGGATGGCCACGCCACAATCCCTTCTCCATTCTCCTCTCCGAATCTTGGGCACACCTGCATGCACCTACCGCCACAATCCCTTAGTTTTAAGACACTGGGTCCAGGATTTGAACCATGGTCGACTGACTACATGGGAGTCCAGCAACAACATAACCATTATGGCATTTACTGGTTCTGAAATAAATAACTTTAAAGTTATTACATGGTGGGGCCAGCAGGTGGTATAGTGGTTGAGATGCTGGACTCCCACATGGTCAACCATGGTTCAAATCTCGGACCTGATGGCTTGCTTTTCTCTCCCTCTTGCCTTGGTGAACACATGTGCCCTATAGGAAACAAAAATAATACTAATACTAATAACAAATAACACAAATAATTTTTTAAATGTTGTTACATGGTATTCTAAATTCAGACAAAGGAGAAAATTCAAATGGTACAAAAAGGCAGTGAAGGGAACCAGCAGTTAGCGTAATGGTTATGTCGCTGGACTCCCATGTAGTCGACCGCGGTTCGTGTCCCAGACCCGGTGGCTTAAAACTCACACCAGGCGCGTGTGCGTGCGTGCCCAAGTTCCCGAGAGGAGAATGGAGGAGAAGGGATTGAGGCGTGACCATCCCCCCTGGGGGGTGATTTCTCGCTTTCTGTCTCGATGTCTCTGTCTGTCTGTCTGGCGAGCGCACGCGCCCTACAGTGAAAACCTCTCCAAAAAAAAAAAAAAAAAAGGCAGTGAAGGGCCAGGCTGTGTCATACTCGTTAAGCTGGATACCACGTAGCTGACTATGTGGTTCAAGTCCCAGACTCAGTGCTTGAAAAACATGCCAGGTGCATGTGCATGCATGCCCAAAATTCCAAGAGGGGAATGGAGGGGAAGGGATTGCAGCAAGGCCATCCTCCTCAGAGGGGAAAGTTGAAAGTGCTTCCTCGGCACTCCATCCTACACAAACCTTCAGGCCCTGTCACCAGAAGCAGCCACTATTATAAATTTGTTACATATTCTTCTGGAGATAGTCTGTAAGTAGCCAACGGAAACATAATGGCAGGCACATATGCAGGCCACATATGTAATTTTTTTAAAGAATTATTTTATTGGGACCAGCAGTTAGCGTAATGGCTATGTTGCTGAAATTCCATGTAGTCAACTGCGGTTTGAGTCCTGGACCTGGTGGCTTAAACTCACGCGGAGCGCATGTGCGTGTGTGCCCAAGATCCCAAGAGAAGAATGAAGGAGAAGGGATTGCGGCGTGACCATCCCCCCTGGGGGGTGATTTCTCACTTTATCTCTCTCTCTCTCTCTCTCT
>NW_006203419.1:1983409-1989853 GCF_000334495.1 Tupaia belangeri chinensis | reverse complement strand
AAAAAAAAAAAAAAAACCTTTACTTTAACTTTACTTATTTTAATTTGACCAGAGATGGGCAGAATGAGAGAGAGAGAGGGAAAGTGGGAAAGCAAGCTGCCAGGTCCAGGATTCGAACCACAGTCGGCCACGTGGGAGTCCAGTGCTCTTAATCATCCTACCTGCTGGCCCCACCACATATGTAATTTAAGTACTCCACATTACAAAAAAAGTAAATAGAAACATGAGATTACTTTTCTTTTAATGTAATATATTCAAAATACCACCATTCAGCATGTTATCAATATAAAAATTACTGAGATATTTCACACACTTCTTTTTAATACTAAGTCTTCAAAATTCCAGTGTGCATATTACATTCAGTGCGTCTCAATTTGTACTTGCCACATTTAAAGTGCTCAATAGTGGGGTAACCAAAGGCCTGGTGAAGGCAGTGGATTCCACATGGCCAGCTGCATGGTTCAAGTCCTGGACCCAGCAGCTTGAAAGACACACTGGGCACATGGCATGTATGCCCCAAATCCCAACAGGATGGAGAAGGGACCGTGGCCTGCCCCATTGGGGGTGTTTTCTCCCTCTCCCTCTGTCTCCTTCTCTTTCTAGCAAGCAGGTGCCCTTTGCAAGCTTTAAAAAAAATTCAAGATGAACGAATTTGTAAGGAATAATTGCTGGGAAGTTTGGCATTAGGTACCAAAAATTCCTTTTCCCTTTCCTGAATCGTATTTCCTCAAGCTGCTGGAGCTATTGAAAGACAGGGTCTGAGTGATTTACCTCTTCCAGTCTCCTGGCACCTTGCATAGGCCTGGGCTCACTGTTAGCCTCTACCCCAATATCCCACACCTAGGGATCTCTTCACGATAGAAGTGCACACATGTAGTCCCATTAAGAACAATATGCGGGACCAGCAGGTTGCGTGGTGGCTACGGTGCTGGACTCCCACATGGCCACTCATGGTTTAAGTCCTGGACCTGGTGGCTTGAGATGCTAAGCACTTGTGCATGCGTGCTCAAAATTCCAAGGGGAGGGACCAGTAGATGGCATAATGGTTATGTTGCTGGATTCCCACATAGTCGACTGCAGTTTGAGTCCTAGACTGGGTGGCTTACAACTCATACTGGGGGGTTGGCAGATGGTATGATGGTTAAAGGCACTGGGCTCCCACATTCTTGACTATGGTTTGGGTCCCAAACTGGTGGCATGCTTTTTCACTTTCCCTCTCTCTCTCTCTCTCTCTCTCTAATCAAACTGCAAAATAATAATAAAGGTAAATAAAGTTAAATCAAATAATTCTTAAAAAAAAAAACAAAAACAACCCTCATGCTGGGCACGTGTATATGCGTGCCCAAGATCCTGAGAGAAGAATGAAGAAGGAGAAGGGATTGCAGTGTGGCCATGCCCCTGGGGGTGGGGGTGGGGGTGATTTCTTGCTTTCTGTGTCTCCAGAGAGCACATGCGCTCTACAGCAAAAAGAAATTAACTAACTAAATAAATAAAATAACCCAAGGGGAGAATGGAGAAGAGATTGTAGTGTAGCCATTCTCTCTGGGGGGTGATTTATCTCTTTCCATCTCTCTGTCTCTCTCCAGTGAGTGCACATGCCCTATGGCGAAAACCTAAAACAACCCCCAAAAAAACAAGAAACAAAAATATGCATGGGAGCCAGCAGGTAGCACGGGTGTTAAGGTGCTGGATTCCACATGTCAGCTGCAGCCTGAGCCCCGGACCTAGCAGCTTGAAAATTGTGCTGGGCATGTGTGCTTGAACCCAAAATCTGGAGAGGAGACTAGAGGAGAAGGGATTAAAGTGTGGCTATCCTCCAGGGCGGTGATTTCTCACTCCCCCACCTCACTCTCTCTCTGTCTGATGAGCACACATACCTTGTAACAACAACAAAGGCATGGACAAATATTCTATAAGAATTCTCACATGAATTTTTTTTTTTTAAGTTGTGCTATAGGGTGCAGGCACTCACTGGTTAGAGAAAGAGATAGAAAATAAGGAATCACCTGGGGGGGGGGATGGCCATGCTATAATCCCTTCTTCTCCATTCTCTTGGGATTTGGGGCACAGATACGTGCCTGGCATGTTTTCAGGCCACCGTCCAGGTGATCTGAAAACACAGTTGGCCATGTGCGATCCAGCCACCTTAACCTCCATGCCACCTGCTGGCCCTGGATTAACTGTTTAATCTTTGACATTTTCTGTACTTTAAAAAAATTTCAGACTTGGGGGCTGGCAGATGGCGTGGTGGTTAAGGGAGCTGGACTCCCACATGGTTGACTGTGGTTTGAGTCCTGGACCTGGTGGCTTCCTTTCTTGCTTTCTCTTTTTCTCTCTCTCTCACTCACTCGCTCTGTCCCTCTATGGTCAAACATAAATAAATAAAGTTAAATAAAATAATTATTAAAAAAAAGGTTTTTGTTTTTTTTTTTCAGATTGGCCCTGTAGCCTAGTAGTTAAGGGAACTGGCCAACTGTGCAGTTTGAATCCCGGTCCTGGTGGCTTGAAATACATACAAGGCATGCATGCTGGCCTCAAATCCTGGCAGCTTCTAAAATAATTACCTATAGAGCTACCAGATGATCCAACAATTCCATTCCTAGATATATACTCAGGAGAAATGAAAACATATGGTCACACACACTTATAAGCCAATGTTTACAGCAGCATTATTCGTAATAGCCCAAAGGTGAAAACAACCCATATATCCATCAGTGGATAGATGAATAAACAAAATGTCATATATCATACAATGAAATACTATTCAGCTATAAAAAAGAAGGCAGTACTGATATATACTATTGGGTCAGTGGAAAAGTCATGACACACTTTTGCATAGGAAAAGATGTCATTACTTTTCCAATGACACAGGACATCATGGAGCTATCTCAGATGTAAGTAAAAGAAGCCAGTCACAAAAGACACGAGTCTATTCATATGTTCAGAACAGAGAAACAGGCCTGTAAAAAGAGTGGTTGCTTAGGGCTGGGGGTGGGGCTGGTATAGTGGTGTGGGACACAGAGATGATGACCAAAGGGTATGAGGTTACTGTGACTGTAAAGATGTTCTAAAATGGGGACCAGCAGGTGGCATAGTGGTTAAGGCACTGGACACTCCCACATGGCCAACCATGGTTCAAGTCCTGGACCTGGTGGCTTGCTCTCTTGCGCTGGTGGCTTGTTCGCTCTCTCTCTTTCTCTCTTTCTGTGTGTGTGTGTGTGTGTGTGTGTGTGTGTGTCTGGTCAAATTAAAGTGAATAAATAAAATTAAATAAATAATTCTTTTTAAAAATGTTCTAAAATAGACTGTGGTAATAGTTGCACATACCTGCACTCACTAGAGACAGAAAGTGAGAAATCATCCCTCCCCCTACCCCATGGAATGGACACACCAAAATCCATTCTCTTCCATTCTTCTCTTGGAATTTTGAGCATGCACATATAGGCTCCCAGTGTGATTTTTTTTTTTTTTTTTTTTTTTTTTTTAGGCGTTTTGTTTAGGGTGCATGTGCTCACCGACAGAGAGAGACAGAGAGACAGAAGCTAGAAATCACCCCCCTCCCCAGGGGGGATGGCCACGCAGCAACCCCTTCTCCCACATCTCAGAGCCTGGCCCAACCCCGCCATGGGGAAAGAAGACTCCCCAAGCTGGGAGCCTGGTGGAATGCGGGCTTACCCAGAGACTACTCCTCACCTCCTAGAGAATACTTTTTATATCTTGGGTCAGGAAGACCTCTCTAAGTAAAACAAAAATCAGAAACAATAAAGGAAAAACCTGGCCGACTTACTTAAAGACTAAAAACTTCTCATATTAGAAAAGAAGAGCTCCACAGCACAGAAGCCAGATCCCACATGGAGCCCATGGTTCAAATTCCCAGCTTGGTTGGCTAGGAATAAGGAAAAAAAAATTAATTTCCAGAGGGCACATGCATTCACCAGTGAGAGACAGAGAGGGAGAAAGCAACTCCCCGAAGGGGCAAGGTCATGTGCAATCCCTGCTCCTTCACTTCTCTATCCTGTTGGGATTTGGGGTGCACACACATACATACACACACCCACCCCCTGAATATCCCTCAAACCCACACGTCTGGGACATGAACTATGGCTGGATATGCAAAACTTGACTCCCTTAATCATTAGGCCGCAGGGCTGGCCCAAGAAAAATATATTAAAACAAAACAAAAACAAAGGGGCCAGTACGTGGTGTGGGTGGTTAAGAGCGTTGAATACCCACATGGCTGATCAAGGTTCCAGTCCCAGACCTGGCGGCCTGCTCTCTCGCTTTCTCTTTCTCTCTGTGTGTGTCTTTCTCTAGTAAATTAAAATAATAATAATAGCAAATGGAATTAAAGAATTATTTTTTAAAAAACAGAACTTCTCATATCTAAAAGACTCCCTATGTTAAATAAAGGGTAAGCGACAGACTGGGAGAAAGCATGAGCAAGGTACTTAACAAAGATTTTACCTTCAGAGCATGTAAAGACTTCCTTAAACTAAAAACAAGAGGACAACCACCTGGGCAAGGATATGGGAGAAAATTCACAGGACTCCAATGGCCAAGGAACCTATGAAAAGAGAAATGCGGTCTAGTGCAACAGTAATGCTTTCTTCTCTTGGCTTCCAGAATGCCACGCCGGCCTCATTTCCCTCCTGCCATGTCGGCAGCTCCTTATGAGTCTCTGATTGTTTTTTTCTTGAGCCCTTGGCCTCGAAGCACCTGCTGTCCTCCGTACTCTGCCTCGGTACACTCACTTGAAGCTTCATCCAGCCCCAGGCCTTCAGTCTCTCCCCCCAGGTCTCAGCTTTCCCCCCTGCCTATTGCTCAAGTTCCCCTTCAACACTGTTCTGGGAGTTTTGTTTTATTTTATTATTATTTTTTTTGCCATAGGGCATGTGTGCTCACCAGAGAGGGTAACTGAGAAATTACCCCCCCCCAATTCCTTCTCCATTCTCCTCCTGGGATCTTGGGCACGCATACACACCCACCCGGCGTGATTTTCAAGCCACCAGTGGGGAAATCTAACCTTAAATCAACCATGTGGGAATCCAGTGCCTTAACCACACCGCCACCTGCTGGTCTCTGGGAGATTTTTTAAAAACACTACTATGTTGGGACCAGCAGATGGCATAATGGCTACGTCGCTGGATTTTCATGCAGTCAAATGCGGTTTAAGTCTCGGACCCACTGGCTTAAACTCACACCGGGCGTGTGTGCATGTGTGCCCAAGATCCTGAGAGGAGAATGGAGGAGAAGGGATTGTGGTGTGGCCATCCCCCATGGAGGGTGATTTCTCACTTTCTGTCTGTCTCTCTCTGTCTTTCTGGCAAGCGCACGTGCCCTATAGCAAACCCCCCCTCCCCAAGAAAAACACTACTATGCATCCTTTTACCGGTTTAGCACTTTTATGTGTTTGGTGCAGGCAGAGGAGGCTTTTGGGATTCCTGTGTACGGGTACATACACATATACATACATACATACATATATGATGTTATGCTTGTAGTTGCAAACATATTTACAGCTATATGCATGGAAAAAAAACAGAAAGTGATACATCAGTGGCTATGGACTGTGGGATTACTAAAACTTTCAAACTGTCATCAGCAGGACCGGCAGATGGCTTAATGGTTATGTTGCTGGACTCCCACATGGCTGACCATGGTTCAAGTCCTGGACCCAGCAGCTTAAAACTCGTGCCAGGTGTGTGTGCGTGTGTACCCAAAATCCTGAGAGAAGAATGGAGGAGAAGGGACTGTAGTGTGGCCATATCCCCTGGGAGGTGATTTCTCACTTTCTAACTCTGTCTCTCAGGCAACTGCACTGATTGCAAAAATCTCTTTAAAAAAGTCATTAGTACCATCAAATAGATTTAAAACTGTAATGTTGTTCATAAAAACAACCGAAATATGTTCACAATAGTTTACATAGATTAGTATTTCTCTAAAATTAGAACCATATACAACCATTAGGAAGCATGTTGAGAATGATATTTACCGATATGGCAAAATTCTCATCACTGTCGCCAAGTAAAACAGCAGGAGAAACAAGATATACAGTTTATACAGTCTGATGCGTTTCATACAATAAAAATTTTAAAAAGAAAACTGCAGACGTCTAGAGAAAAGACTGGAAGGAAATGGACCAAAGTGTTATCTGTGCCTCTCTCTAGGTGTGGGTGTGAAAGATGACATTTAGCTTCCTGTACTTTGCAGTTTTAGCAAAAAAAATGTGGGTTATTTTTACCTTTCTTTAAAAACCGTTTGTTGAGGCTGGAAGGTGGCATGGCGGTTAAAGGCGCCCGATTCCCACACAGCCAACCACGGTTCGAGTCCTAGACCTAGCAGCTTGCTTTCTTGCTATCCCTTTCTCTGTCTCTCTCTCTCTCTCTGGTCAAATTTAAAAAATAATAATAACAAATGGAATTACATAAATAAATAATTCCTTTT
>NW_006203419.1:1982572-1983032 GCF_000334495.1 Tupaia belangeri chinensis | reverse complement strand
GGGCGCGCCGGGATGGGCCCCAAGCGGCGGCAGCTGACGTTCCGGGAGAAGTCGCGAATCATCCAGGAGGTGGAGGAGAACCCGGACCTGCGCAAGGGCGAGATCGCGCGGCGCTTCAACATCCCACCGTCCACACTGAGCACCATCCTGAAGAACAAGCGGGCCATCCTGGCGTCGGAGCGCAAGTACGGTGTGGCCTCCACTTGCCGCAAGACCAACAAGCTGTCCCCCTACGACAAGCTCGAGGGCTTGCTCATCGCCTGGTTCCAGCAGATCCGCGCCGCCGGCTTTCCGGTCAAGGGCATCATCCTCAAGGAGAAGGCGCTGCGAATAGCCGAGGAGCTGGGCATGGACGACTTCACCGCTTCCAACGGCTGGCTGGACCGCTTTCGCAGGCGCCACGGTGTGGTGTCCTGCAGTGGTGTGGCCCGCGCCCGGTCGCGAAACCGTGCCCCCAGGG
>NW_006203419.1:1975046-1982562 GCF_000334495.1 Tupaia belangeri chinensis | reverse complement strand
CCTTGCCGGGCCAGCAGCCGTGCCCTCGGAGGGCAGCGGCGGGGGTACAACTGGTTGGCTCGCTGGGGAGGAGCAGCCGCCGTCGGTGGTTGAGGGCTACGCCTCCCAAGACGTGTTCAGCGCCACTGAGACCAGTTTGTGGTATGACCTCCTGCCCAGCCAGGCCCCGGGGCTGTGTGGAAGTGATGGACGGACGCGCCAAGCCACCCAGCGCCTCAGCGTCCTGCTGTGCGCCAACGCAGATGGCAGTGAGAAGCTGCCCCCGCTAGTGGCGGGCAAGTCGGCCAAGCCCCGTGCTGGCCAAGCCGGCCTGCCCTGCGACTATACTGCCAACTCCAAGGGAGGTGTCACCAGCCAGGCTCTGGCCAAGTACCTGAAGGCTCTGGACACCCGGATGGCTACAGAGTCTCGCCGGGTTCTTCTGCTGGTTGGTCGGTTGGCTGCCCAGTCCCTGGACACCTCAGGCCTGCGGCATGTGCAGCTGGCTTTCTTCCCACCTGGCACTGTGAACCCGCTGGAGCGGGGAGTGGTCCAGCAGGTGAAAGGCCACTACCGCCAGGCCATGCTGCTGAAGGCCATGGCAGCCCTGGAGAGCCAGGATCACTCAGGCCTGCAGCTGGGCCTCTTGGAGGCGCTGCACTTCGTGGCCGCTGCCTGGCAGGCAGTGGAGTCCACAGACATAGCGGCCTGCTTCCGAGAAGCTGGCTTTGGGGGTGATCCTAATGCCACCATCACCACTTCCCTCAAGAGTGAAGGGGAGGATGAGGACGAAGAGGAGGAGGAGGAAGAGGAGGAGGAAGAGGAGGGAGAAGAAGAGGAGGGGGAAGGGGAAGAGGAGGAAGAAGAAGGGGAGGAAGAGGAGGAAGGGGGGGAAGGAGAGGAATTGGGGGAGGAAGAGGAGGTGGAGGAGGAGGGTGATGTTGATGATAGTGATGATGAAGAGGAGGAAGAGGAGGAGGAGAGTTCCTCTGAGGGTTTGGAGGCTGAGGACTGGGCCCAGGGAGTGGTGGAGGCTGGTGGCAGCTTCGGGGGCTACAGTGCCCAGGAGGAGGCCCAATACCCTACCCTCCATTTCCTGGAAGGTGGAGAGGACTCGGAGTCAGACAGTGAGGAAGAGGAGGACGACGACGATGAGGAAGATGAAGACGATGAAGACGATGAGGAGGATGGTGACGAGGTGCCTGTACCCAGCTTTGGGGAGGCCATGGCCTACTTTGCGATGGTCAAGAGGTACCTGACGTCCTTCCCCATCGATGACCGTGTGCAGAGCCACATCCTCCACTTGGAACATGATTTGGTCCACGTGACCAGAAAGAACCATGCCAGGCAGGCTGGAGTTTGGGGTCTTGGACATCAAAGCTGAGCCACTGGGCTAGCTGTTCCCCCGAGCCAGATTGGCAGCACCAGCCCTGGGTGGAGGACTCTGGGCAGCCGCTGTGGCTGGAGCCAGAGTGGGGAATGGCAGATCCCTTAGCAACGCTTCCCCGTGACAGGCCCGGTCACCTTGGCCGGGCTGGGGCTAAGGTCAGCTTCACTGCCTGCTTATTGCCTCTGTCAGAATCTTCTTTCCTCCCCATTTGCCCCAGGGCTCTGGGCACCAGGTGGGGTGGGTGGGGAGCTGCTCGGTGCTACCACACCATGCCATCAGTGGACTAGACCACAGCAGCAGCCAGGGATGGCCCTGGAAGCTCCCAGCCGGAGAGTGCCTCTTCCTTCTGCCTAACACACCAGGTCTTGGGTTGGGGGGACCCCAAAGCCATTCTGGGAAGGGCTGCAGAAGAAGGTCTAGTCTAGGCCTCACAGGCTGGCAGCCCCACCGCCCCCAGCCTTCTCAAGAAGCACAGTCTCACCATGGGCTCCTAGGCCTGCCTCTGCCTGCTTCCCAGCTCCCCAGTTCCTTGGTCTGGCCTAGTCCATGTAACTTTGGCCATGGGTTTTTTTCCAGATTGGAGGTTTCCAAGAAGCGCTCCAGGGGAATGATGATGGGCACTTCCCTGGTGGGCAGCTGCAGGCCCTTTGGCTCTCCTCCCTCTCTGGCAGGGCCCCATCCTGGGCAGAGGGGCCTGGGGCTGGGCCAGAGTCCAGCCATCCAGCTGCTCCTTTCCCGGTTTGTATTCAATAAATCTGTCCACCCCCCTTTTGTGGGGGTGAACGTTTTAACAGCCAAGGGTGCATCCTTCATGGTCAACTTGCGTCTGTTTTGGGGGACATGTCCTTCTCAGTTCCCTTTGGTCCTTGCTCTGGAGGGACACGGAAGCAGGTATTGAGAGGGTGGCCTTGACTGGAGTGATGGGCAGAGGCAGCCCTTACCATCATATCAGAATGTTAACTAAGCTTGGGAGGAAGGGGTCTTCAGCGTCCCAGGTGGGTTTGAGGAAGACTAGTCTTAAAGAGAAACGTAGGGTCGGGACCAGCAGTTGGTGTAATGGCTATGTCGCTGGACTCCCATGTAGTCAACCACAATTCAAGTCCCAGACCCAGTGGCTTAAACTCATGCTGGACACGTGTGCATGCGTGCCCAAGATCCTGAGAAGAATGGAGGAGAAGGGATTGTGGCGTGGCCATCCCCCAGGAGGGTGATTTCTCACTTTGTCTCTCCAGTGAGCATGCACACCCTGTATCAAACATCTTTCAAAAAAAAGGTCCTTGGGGCCAACAAATAACATACTAGTTATGTCCCACATGGCCAACCACAGTTAAGTCCTGGACCCAGTGGCTTAAAACTCATGCAGGGTTTACGTGTGAGTGTGCCCAAGATCCTGGGAAGAGAACGGATTGTGGCCTGCCATCCCCCTCCAGGGGGTGATTTCTCACTTTCCTTCACTGTCTCTGTCTTTTCTCCAGCAAGTACACATGCCCTAAGACAAAAACCTCTTTAAAAAGTCCCTGGGACCAGCAGATGGTGTAATGGTTACGTCGCTGGGTTCCCATGTAGTCCACTGCAGTTAAGAGTTTCAGACCCTGGGAACCAGCAGTTAGCGTAATGGCTATGTCGCTGGACTCCCACGTAGTCGACCACGGTTTGCGTCCCGGACCCAGTGGCTTAAAACTCACGCCGGGCACGTGTGCGTGCATGCCCAAGATCCCAAGAGGAGAATGGAGGAGAAGGGATTGCGGCGTGACCATCCCTCCTGGGGGGTGATTTCTTGCTTTCTGTCTCTATGTCTCTCTCTGTCTGTCTGGTGAGCGCACTGCGCCCTATAGCAAAAACCTCTCCAAAAAGAAAAAAGAGTTTCAGACCCTGTGACTTAAAAACTCAACACCGGGCACGTGTGCGTGCAGGTCCAAAATCCTGAGAGGAGAATGGAGAAGAAGGGATCTTGGCTTGACCATCCTCTGGGGTGGGGGGAGTGATTTCTCACTTTCTGCCTCTGTCTCTAGTGAGCATGTGCCCCCTATAGAAAAAAAAAATCTCTCTTAAAAAAAAAAAAAAAAGTCTTTTGCAGGAGTGGGACAGGACAGAAGGGTATTGAGACAGCTCCTGTGTTCAGGTTGAAATTTGGAAGGGCATGCCAGGCACCCTTTAGAACCTTTAGTGGGAGATTTTTAGGCCTTTCAGTGATTGGCATCTCCGAGTCTGATGGCCAAGCTCAGAGACAGCAGCAAAAAGAAAATGAAATTGTTGGGAACAGATTGTACCCCAGAGGTGAGGATGAGTTGGTGACTCCCCGTATAGTCCAAAGGTGGATGCGGGTCCCTTTCTGGATCTACCTCCTTCCTCCTTTCAGGGCTCAGCCCCTCCCTTCCTAACCTTCCCTCACTGAGGGCCTCAGGCCCCAGCGGTTCCAGCCTGGGGATGGCCTGGGCCTGAGCCAAGAAGGTGGTTCTGGGCCCCAAACCGGTTTTCCCACCTCACCTGGGGCTGGCACACCACCTCTGGTTCCTTCTAGATCTCTCTCACCCCCTTTCCCAGCCTAGCTCCTCTCCCCACCCTGGAATGTTAAGAGGTGGGGGAGATCCAGGTCATTTCTTGTTCCTTGCTTGCCCTGGGTGCGGTTCCTTCTAGAAAGCCAAAGCCACTATGTGTGACTTTGAAATAAGGGGCGACTTCCACTCTTGGCCTGTTGAACTTGGCCTTTTAGCACTCAGGGATCCCCTCCAGGCCTTGAAACTAAGTGACAACAGAAAGCATTTGGGATTCCCCTTGTGTGTACACAGACACACACACACACACACACACACACACACACACACGATCCAAGACCTACCAGAAGAGAAGCCTGGCCTACCTCCTGGCCTGCACACACACATCATCCAAGACCTACCAGAAGAGAAGCCTGGCCTACACACACACACACTCACCATCCAAGACCTACCAGAAGAGAAGCCCAGCCTACCTCCTGGCCTGCTCTAGAGTAAGGACAGAGTGGCCCAGGTTCCCTCACATACCAACAAGGCAAATCGCTTCCGTTTGTCTCCTGCCGACAAGAAAGCCTCTTTTTCAGGGAACCGAGATCGTTTCATTAATGATAATACCTGCTGATGTTAACAGGTCTTTGCTGTGTGCAGGCGCAGTGTTAAACGTTTTAGATGCTCACAAAACCCCTAATGAGAGGTAAAACCGTAAGAGAACATGATGTTACCAAAGCCATGCTGTCGGTCTGTGGTAGAAGCAAGCTTGTTTCCCAGGCTGACCCCAGAAGTTCCCTTTCACGGAGGGATGTATATTCTTAACCCTCTTAAAGGTAGTGCTGGTTCCTGAAATCAATTTCTGATCTATTATTCTAATGGAATAATAGCTCTTTGGAGGGAGATGTGGGATGTGGAAGTGTCCGAAAGAGCTCTTGCTACTTCTATTCCTATAACCAATTCCCAGTCTCCATATAAAAGGTCTTATGTACATATTTTTAAAAAATAATTATTTTATTTAACTTTATTTATTTCAATTTGACCAGAAAGGGACAGAGCAAGAGCAAGAGAGAAAGAGAGGGAAAGTGAGAAAGCAAGCTACCAGGTCCAGGACTCGAACCATGGTCAGCCATGTGGGAGTCCATTGCTCATAATCAGCACGCCATCTGCTGGCCCCTGTCTTCTGTACATGTTAACTTTTTTTTTTTTTTTTTTTTTCTGTCTGTAAAGCTCTTGACAAGTACCCTACGGGGACAAGTAGATGAGAACTAGTCCCATTTCACAAAGAAGAAAATAGGGTAAAGGAGTGAAGGCCCAAGGCACTGGTCTCAAACTATTCTCCCCAGCTTCTGGGTTACATATTAACTGCCCCACTGTCAGAAGGAGGGAGTGGCAAGGTGATATGAACACAGCTTTGGGAAGGGAGCCAGCTAGGAAACACTGTCACCCAACCAATCACGCAGTCCACATGGTTGCAGATTATTAACCCTGGATCCCAGGTTAAGCTGACAGACACTGGGTTGTCTCCTACATTGGGCACTGCTAGCTAATGGGCCCAAAGGGGGAATCCCAGTCCTGGGGTTGCTGGGGAGGGGTCCTGGGGACTTGGCTGGCTTTGGCACGTCCCAGAGTGGGTCAGCGACTGCTCAGCAAGAGGCGTGGGTGCAGAGCTGATGCCTTCTTGGGTAGGCGAGGAAGTCAAGAACATTTAACTTTTTCTTTTCAAAGCTGGGGCCTGAGAAGTAGCCGCAGAAAAAAACTACAGCTCCCAGAAGCCTTTGCTTCCAGGAGGGCCTAGGATGGTTGCCATGGTTTCAGAAAACAATATGGCCGCTTCCAGCTAGGCGGTGAGCAGCTGGATTCCGGAGGCAGAGACGGATCAGACTGTCCGCAGGGTCAAGAGAGGAGGTGCTTGAGGGGTGTTGACACTGGGGCCGGGCGCTGGCCTTGCCCAGGGCTCCGATGGCGAGCAGCGTGGACGAAGAGGCTCTGCACCAGCTGTACCTGTGGGTAGACAGCATCCCTCTGTCCCGGCCCAAGAGAAACCTCTCCCGGGACTTCAGTGACGGAGGTGTGCGCCCCTGTGTGTGTCTACATGTCCTGTCCTGTGTAGATGTGCATAAGGAGTGTGTGTGTGCACGCTGCCTCCCTTTGTTCATAGGAGTGCGAAGTGGTGATGGTAAGATCTGGCCCTTGAGGCTTTGTGGAAGTGTGTACTTGTATGTGTGCTTTCTGCTTGATTCTTTGTGTAATCAGTGTGTCCATATGTATGTTTACCTGTGTGCATGTGGTGTGTGTGTGCATGTATGCGTGTATTTGTCTCAGACCCGCTCTGGGGACTTTAATGACTCAGATGTGCATCTTTGTATGTATTTGTGCATCTCTATGTACACTCGTTGCTGTGTTCTCTATGTTTGTCTTGTGGGAATCTGAGCATGTGTGTATTCTTATGTGTGTTGACACATTCTGACGCGTATGTATGGGGTCTTACGTGAGATTGTGTAGATGTCTGTTACTAGGACTATATCCTGAGATTTCAATGACAGAGTATGCATCTCTGTGTATGTGTATTTGGGGAGGCTCTGTGCATATGTGACTCTGTGTTTGTGTGTGTTCTATATGTTTGCCCATGTGTTTGTTCTGTGTCTGCACGTTCTGTCCTGTGTATATCTGCAGGGGGATCTTATCACATGTGTCTCTGCTTGTGTGAGTGTGACTCTCTCCCAGGACGTTGATTTGGAAGTGTGTGTGTTTGTGTGTGTGTGTACATGGGCACAAATCCAGTTGAATTACTAGGGTGGGGCTGTGGACTCCTGCAGGACTGTCTGGGAGACTCACTTCCTGGTAGAGGACCTGAAGCCAGGGACCTCAATGTGGCATGGTCCAAGGCAACAGGGAAGGGAGGCAGCTCTTCTGAGCTTTGCTGCAGACGGACGAGTCTCTGCCTGATCACTGACCCGGCTCTCTTTGCCTCCCCCACCTCCTGCCTGCACCTCCACCTCTTCACTGGGTTCCCCCACTCTGCTACCCTTGAGTTTCCACACACCCTTCTCTTCTCCCACCTCTCCCTCCTCTGTCTGTCCTCTCACCGTCCATGCCTACTGTCACACCAACTCCCTCAGTCCTGGTCGCAGAGGTTGTCAAGTTTTACTTCCCCAAGATGGTGGAGATGCACAACTATGTCCCTGCAAACTCTCTCCAGCAGAAACTCAGCAACTGGGGTCATCTGAACAGGTAGCAGGATGCCTGGGGGCGGGAGTGGGACTCTCCAACCCCCATCCCTGTTTCCCGGGAAGGGGCTTGAGGCTGCCCAGACTGAGACTGCGTTGGTGGCAGGGTGGGGAGGGCCCCCAGAGAGGTGATAACAAAGTCAAGGAGCTCTTCTGTTGGGAAGGAGGTGGGGAACTTCAGGATACCCAAGCAGGAGGACTGAGATGCCCCCCTCCCCACTCCGAGACTCAGGACCGCCGGCACCGCGTCCCCTTTCTTCTCCCCCACCCCTTGCTCGCCATCCTGTGTCTACCCCGCAGGAGGGTACTGAACAAGCTGAACTTCTCGGTACCTGACGATGTGATGCGCAAGATCGCGCAGTGTGCCCCCGGCGTGGTGGAGCTGGTGCTCATCCCGCTCAGGCAGCGCCTGGAAGCGCGGCAGAAGCGCAGGCAAC
>NW_006203419.1:1965402-1974208 GCF_000334495.1 Tupaia belangeri chinensis | reverse complement strand
GGAAACAGGGCGCAGGCTCCTTACAGGTGTCTCTGCTAGGGCTGCTTCTACCTCCGGGCGGGCGCAGGAGTATCCCAGGCGGTGAAAAACCGGGCTTTGGTGATGAGTGTGGGGGCGCCACGCCTGCCTAAAGAGGACTTGGCTTTGAGGACCGCGGTAGGGACACGGGCTCCTCCGGGATGGGTGAGCCCAGGCTCACAGTGGATGCCCGGGATTCTTTCAGGAGCTGGCTCCCCAGGATGGCAGTGAATACATGGATGTGGGTAAGGTGGCCTCTCCCTTCTCTGCCTCCTAGGAGGGGCTTTTCTCCAGCCCTTTCTACAGCTTGATCCCGAGTGGGAGGGAGGGGGAGACCCAAGAAGAGGGTCTAGTACAAACACTTCTGCGTTTTCTTTGTCTCAGGTTTATCCCAGAAGGCACCAGGGGAAGGTGCCCCAGACCCCCAGGGAGGGCGCCAGCTCAGGTAAAGAAGCTGGGAGTTCTGATCCCACCAGCCTTCGGGGTGTCCTCACGAGCTGAGGATAGGGGAGAGGCTGCAAGTGGGAAGGTGGGGAGCAGAGGTGGAGGCACTGGCCAGGTGAGGGCGGGGCTGAGGTGCAGGCCTCCGCTAAGCTGCTTCCTACCCCAGGGGGACCCGACCGCCAGCTCCTCGGCCTCTAGGGTATAGCCAAGCGCCGCAGGGCGACCCAAGCTTCGTCCTCCAGATCGCTGAAAAGGAGCAAGAGCTATTGGCCTCGCAGGAGACTGTGCAGGTAAGGACCGTGCAGGGGAGGGCGCACTGGGACCGCTGGAGGTAAGCGGAGGAACTTGGGTCCTGGAGAAACAGGAGCAGGAGGCAGCAGGCCTTCGGTTTGACCTCTGTGCGGCGGTTTGACCTCTGTGCGGCGCTGCCCAGGTCCTGCAGATGAAGGTGAGACGCCTGGAACACCTGCTCCAGCTCAAGAACGTACGCATCGATGACCTCTCCCGGCGACTCCAGCAGGCAGAGCGCAAGCAGCGGTGAGCGGCGGCAGCACCCGCAGCGCAGGGACGTCCCAGTACCGGCAGAGCCTAGACATCGTGACCTACCCATCCACCGACAGATGCAGGATAGGGAGGGCGGAGCCAGCTGCTCGCAAAGCCACCCGGATCTCGAGCGCCCCTTCCCTTGGGATGGGGGTGAGCATGGGGACGGTGGGAGAGGATCCCTCCGAGCCAAGGTTGGGGACTGAACCAGCTCCTCCCACTCCACCCGGATCAGGAGAATGGACCGCTTTCCAGAGCCCAGAAGTCACGTGCAGAGATCTGGCCTGCTCCTCAAAGCAGTGCCCCACACCTTGGACCCAGCCTTAAAGCTCCCAGCCCTGGGCTTTGAGGGACTGTCTCCCGGCTCAGTCCATGCCTCCAGAACCGGGTCCCTGCCCAGCTCTGAGGACAGCTGCGTCTCCATCCAGGCTAGCTCTCCATGTCTTCAGCCATGGGGGAAGCTGGCCCATGCAGAAGAAGGGCTCCCTTGTCCTTCCTGGGTGCTCATCTGGGACCCTGCTCGCGGCTGGAGACCGCAGCAGCTGGAGAGGAAGGGGTGAGAAGTAGGATCGGTCAGAAGATGTCAGCTTTGTCCATCCCAGCTACCGTCTGTGCTCACTGGCTGCTGTTGGTAGTTTTGGGGGATATGGGAAAGGGCTGCTCTATTAAAGGCATTGTGGTATCTTTCTGCACCTGTCTTCTCTTTTGCCTGGATACATGGGGGTAGTGAGGCTCCCACCCCCGCCCCACCCCCTGCACCTGGTATGAAAGAACCTAGGGCCTCAGAGAGGCTTTCATCCTAAGGGCAGCTGGGTCCTCTTTGACCACTGCTTGGTAGGCTGCTGATATCACTTGAAGTCAGGTTTTGTTCACAATAACAGGCTTTGTTCACATGACAGCCTGACTTTTTGTTTATTTATTTGGAGAGATTTTTGCTATAGAGCGCGTGTGCTCACCAGAGAGACAGAGACAAAAAGCAAGGAATCACCCTCCAGAAGGGATGGCCACACCACAATCCCTTCTTCTCCATTCTCTTCCTGGGATCTTGGGCACATAAGCATATGTACCCAGTGAGTTTCAAGCCTCTGGGTCTGGGACTTGAACTGTGGTCGGCCATGTGGGACTCCAGCAATGTAAACCATTAGGCCACCTGCTGGTCCCACAGCCTGACTTCTAACTCTGGTTTTAGAGTGATCCCTAAACCCACCCTCACCATGATCTCTCACACTCACCTTTAACCGGCCCATGACTGAGTCATAACTCCAGTGCTACCACACACTGAGCCCAATCCCATGCCCTGAGAGCAAGCTTACTTCCAACCCTGACCAAAGCACCAGTCATGGTGTGACCCCCAACTCTGATAGCCGGCAGACTGCCAGCAATGTTGAACATTTTAAAATCCTGAGATCTAGCAATTTGTTTCCTAGGCATATACCCAGTACCTACCAGGGGAAAACTTGAGCTCTTCTGATCTGTGTTTTGGGAGACACATCAATGGCAACACTCATAGCAACACTGTAATAGCAAAAGAACTGAAAATAACTTGTATTAGTTGTCTGTTACCACATAACAGATTACCCCCAACTTAAAACTGTACTTTCTTTCTTTCTTTTTTTTTAGAGGTTTTTGCTATAGGGTGTGGTGCATGCAAACAAAAGAAAGACAGAGACAGAGAGACAAAAAGCGAAAAATCATCCCCCCGGGGGGGGGATGGCCATACCACAATCCCTTCTCCTCCATTCTTCTCTAGGGATCTTGGGCACACATGCACACATTCCCGGCATGAGTTTAAACCACGGGTCGGGGACTTGAACTGTGATTGACTACATGGAAATCCAGTGACATAGCCATTATGCCAACTGCTGGTCCAAAAACAGTGCATCCTTATTATCTATTTTCTGTGGGCCAAGAGTCTAGGAATGGCTTAGCTGGGTTCTCTGCTTAAGGGTTTCTAAAAAGGCTGCAGTCAAGGTATCAGCCAGAACTGTGGTCTCATCTGAAGGCTCAACTGGGAAAGGATCCAAGCTTACCTGGTTGTTGACAGAATTCAGTTCCTGTGGGCTCTCAGACTATGGGCTTCAGTGTTGACTGGTTGTTGGCCAGCACTTGCCTTCATTTCCTTCCCATGTGGGCATCTCCAGCAGAGTGGCTCACTTCATCAAAGCCAGCAAGGAAGAGGCTTAGTAGAGTCTGCTAAGAAGGTGGAAGTTACAATCTTATCTCATGTAACCATGGAAGTGACATCTATCACATTTGCACTATTATATTTATTAGAAGCAAGTCACTGGGTCCAGCCCACATCCAGAAGAAGGAGTATCCATGGATGTAAATACCAGAAAGCAAGGATTACTGGAAGCCATTGTGAAAGCTACAAGGAGGGACCAGCAGTTGGTGTAAAGGCTATGTTGCTGGACTCCCATGTAGTCAACCATGGTTCAAGTCCCAGACCTGGTGGCTTAAACTCACACCAGGCACATGTACATGCATGCCCAAGATCCAAGAGGAGAATGGAGGAGAAGGGACTGCAGCATGGCCATCCCCCTGGGGGGTGATTTCTCACTTTCTGTCTCTCGGTCTCTCTTTGCCTTTCTGGTGAGTGCATGTGAGTGCAGGGGCCCTATAACAAAAAACCCAAAAAAAAAAAAAAAAAAAAAAAAGAAAGAAAGAAAGAAAAAGAAAAAAAGAAAGCTACCACAAAGGAGAGAAAAGTAATGAAATGATAAAATCTAAGATAGTGGTTACTTTTGAGAGGAAGCAAGGAGGAGAGACACAAGAAGCTCATGAGTAGAAGTAAGTTGTCTGTGATGGTTTAGTCATTGTGACAGGCAGTAGGTTTATAGGTGTTCACAAGTGAGCCATTTGTGGACGGATGGGAAGACAATTGTATGAACCAAAGATTTTATATAGTCCAATTCAATAATAGTAAAATGTTACTATTACAATCAATATGCTTGGACTGGCTCTGTGGCCTAAAGGTTAAGGGATCTGGAACCCACACAGCTGACCTTGGCTCAAATTTCAGTCTTAGCAGCTTGAAAAACACATTGGCACATGCGTACACGTGCCCCAAATTTACATCCAGGAGAAGGTGTAAATATAGACAAGGGATTGTGACATGACCACATCCCATTGGGAGGTTCTTGCTCTCTCTCTCTCTCTCTGGCAAGCACCCTTTAGCAATATGCTTCCTAATAAATAAAAATGAAAATTGGCCGCTTCTCTTGACCTTGGTCTGAGCTTCATCCCTGCACTAAACCTGGTCTTAGGTTAATGTTGACTTCCCCCCAACCCTTTACCTGCCCCAAACCAACTACAAACCCTTCATACACACTGACCCCAGCTCTAGCACCAATCTCTCCATGGTCTATAATAAGTCTTGCGAGTTTTATTCTCTGAAACTTTCATCCTATCTGTATGTAACCATACCTATGGACCCCTGTATGTGAGGCTGGCAGAAATGGGGTGTGGAGAGGCCTGGATAATAGGAAGTGGGGCAGGGTATGGTGATGCAACCCATGGGCAGTCAACTTCCTTTTATAGCCAACCCCTTCACCTTTTCTTTTCTTTTTTTTTATTTTTTAGTTTGTTACAGGGTGCATGCACTCACTAGAGAGAGACAGGGGGAGAGAGAAAGTGAGTAAGCACCCTCTGTGATGTGGGGAATGAATATGCCACAATCCCTATATTCTCCTTTAGGATTCTGGGCATGCTTGTGTTTTTCAAGCTTCAAGTCCAGGACTTGAACCGAATAGTCAGTCAAGTGGGATCCAGCCACCTTAACCACTGGACCACCTGACTGACCCCTAACTAACCCCTTCTCATGAGAGCTAGAACTCAGTCTCTCACAAGACAGCATTAACCCACTCGTGTGGTTGGGACCTCCATGATTCAATCACCACCCACTAGGCCTTTCCACCTCCATTACACCAAAACGTGAAACTCCGGGAGACAAGCCATTATCCAATCTGTAACAATCCTGGAGGTTCATTTGCCTTGAGTCCCTGGCCCAGTATGCCCAAACTCTACCAGTCAAACCCCAAGAGCATTTGGTGAATATTTCTTGGGACTATGAAGGTGGTTTATATGATATATAACTCTATAACTCTTCTTTGGATACTCCTCTTGTTTCCTACGCTTCTCTGACAGCCACCTGCCATCTTTCTCTCTCTGTTCCCAATTTTCCTCTCTGTCTCTTTTTAAGAGAGTTTTTTTTTTTTTTTTTTTTTCATAGGGGATTTTTTTTTTTTTTTTTTTTTTTTTTTTTTTTGCTATAGGACACATGCACTCACCGAAGAGTCAGAGAGACAGAAAGCAAGAAATAACCCACTGGGGGGATTGCCACACTGCAATCCCTTCTCCTCCAATCTCCTCTCAGGATCTTAGGCACGCACACACGTGCACCCGGCATGTTTTAAGCCTCCAGGTTCAGGACTTGAACCGTGGTCAACTATGTAGGAGTCTAGCGACATAACAATTACACCATCTGCTGATCTCTCTCCTCTCTCCTTTCTGGCCCAAACTAAATCTGACTTCATCTGGCTCATTTATTAATTCTTCCAATGCTTATTCAGTGCCTATTATATACTAAAAGCCAGGAGCACAAAGATGCGTGTAAAACAGGTTTCGTTTCCCCTAGTATTCACATTTCTGTAGGAGAGAAAGGCATATATTTAAAATTAGGCATTTAATGTTTTGGATAAACCATACACATGGCTTTTTAAGAAACACAGAAAGTCAGGACCAGTAGTTAGCGTAAGGCTATGTTGCTGGACTCCCATGTAGTCGACCGTGGTTCAAGTTCCAGACTCGGTGTCTTAACCTTCACACCGGGCGCGTGTGCGTGCGTGCCCAAGGTCCCAAGAGGAGAATGGAGGAGAAGGGATTGCGGCATGGCCATCCCCCCAGGGGGTGATTTCTCGCTTTCTGTCTCTCTGTCTCTCTCTGTCTTCCTGGTGAGTGCACGTGCCCTATAGCAAAACAAAACAAAACAAAACAAACAAACAAACAAACTCTCAAAAAAAAAAAAAAAAAGAAACAGAAAAAGTGAAAAGTCTCCTTATTCCTTACCTACCTCTAACAGGTAAACTGTATCTTTAGTTTTTGCATATTCTTTCAGAATGTCTTTATGTGACTATAAACAAACATGCATGCTTGCTATTTTACCTCCATGTTTTAAAAAAACATACAGGACAACATGATTTTTCACTCTACAAGATCTTCTGTAGGTCTGTGGCAATTAATTTTATGTGTCAAGTGACTGGGCCACAGGCTGTCCAGATATTTGGTCAAGCATTCTGAGTTTTTAGTGACAGTGTCTTGAGATGAGATTAACATTTTTTGCGGCATGTGTGTGTGTAGTGTTATATTTATTTATTTATTTATTTTGCTAAATGCCCTGTTTATTCTGCTATTAAGGTTCAGAAATGTACAGACACAACTCATAGGCTAAGCGTTGTGACTTCACAACTACACAAGCACCAGTGAGGACTTCGGGGCACATTAGCCAGTCACTTGATGAATGTGAATGCAGTGAGAATGGATCACAATCAGTTTGTTCCTCCAACTCATGGGCACCTTCTCCTGCTCTAATCTTTAAGAACAAGTGGAGCCTTCACTTGGTCAGCCACCTTCTTGCCACTCAGCACCTCAACAATCGCCAGAGCAAATTCAGACCTGGTCCCAGGACCAAGGCTTGTAAGAATCAGACCATCGTTTTTTTCACATGATTCCCCCAGTAACTGTAACGATTTCCATTCATCATTTTGTCTTCAGCAAGTGGCTGTGTTGTAACTTTGTTTCTGAAGCCTATTTCAGGAGCCAACAGGGCAGTAGGCCCTGCACAGATGGTGGCTAGGAGGCCCTTCCGCTTTTCCTGCTCCTTCAGGATCTCTTTCACGGCAGTGGACTCAGATAAATTCTGTGCACCCCGATTACCTCCTGGTAGAACCACCTCGTCATAGCGTCCCTCTTTTTTGTATCTTCAAGACTGGCATCAGGACAAATGACAACATCAGACTACCCTGCACTGGGTCTTTTCCAGCCAGGCCAGCAACGGTGACCTTAATCCCAGCTCGCCTCATGACATCTACAGGGATGGCGGTCTCCATTTCCTCTGCTCCTTTAGCCAGGATGATCTAAGCTCTTTTTGAAGCCATTTTTATGTTATATATATTTTTTTCTTTCATATTTTTTTTTAAATATTGTCCTCAGATAGAGGATGTATCAGATATTAAACTGATAAGGACAGATACCACACTGGATCTTAGCCAAAAGGCTGAGAAACAATCAATGTTATAATTTTTAAAAGATTCAAACCATTCTAGGGAACCAGCAGTTAGTGTAATGGCTATGTCGCTGGACTCCCATGTAGCCGACCGCGGTTCGCGTCCTGGACCCGGTGGCTTAAAACTCATGCCGGGTGCGTGTGCGTGCATGCCCAAGATCCCGAGAGGAGAATGGAGGAGAATGATTGCGGCGTGACTATCCCCCCTGGGGGGTGATTTCTCACTTTCTGTCTCTATGTCTCTCTCAGTCTGTCTGGCGAGCGCACATGCCCTACAGCAAAAACCTCTCCAAAAAAAAAAAAAGATCCAAACCATTCTAAATGGGTATGAGTGCCTTGTTTTAAGAGAGATTTTTGCTATAGGACATGTGCGCTTGCCAAAGACACAGAGAGAGACAGAGAGAGAGAAAGCAAGAAATCACACACACACACACACACACACACACACACACCCATGGGGATGGCCACGCCACAATCCTTCGTCCTCCATTTTCCTCTTGGGATTTTATGCATGCATACACACATGCCTGGCATGCATTTTAAGCTGCTGGGTTCAGGACTCAAGCTGTGGTTGGCCATGTAGGAGTCCAGTGCCTTAATCATGATGTCACCTCCTGGCCTCTTGTTTTGTTTTTTTAATTTGCCAGAGTGTATGTGCACTTGCTGGAGTGAGAGGGGGGCTGGAGAGCAAGAAAGCACCCCCCCCCCCATGAGGCACGGTGGTTGTGCCTTTTTGGATTTGGGGCATGAAGGCATGTGCACCTGGTGTGCTGTAGGGATTCGAACCACATGGTTGGCCATATATGATCCAGCTCTGGTAAGCACTATGCCACAGGCTGGCCCTGTTTTGTTTTATTATTTCACAGCATCTGTCTGTGTTGCAAATACCCCTGCCTCAGCCTTCCAAGTAGCTGGGACCACTGGCATGTGCCACCACGCCTGACTCAGACAGCACGTCACTATATTGCCCATGCTGGCCATGAGATCGTAGTCCTCTTGCCTCAGCTTCCCAAGCAGCTGGGACAACTGTCAGGATGGCTTTTTAGGGTGGGCTGGGAACCAGACCGGGTCTCTCGTGTGGCCTCAGCCTGCTGAGTAGTGTGTGCTGCTGCTGCCATGGCTGGGCTGAGGTTAACATGTTTTTTGTTTGTTTTGTTTAGTTCTCTTATAGGGCATTTGCAGTCGCCAGAGAGCAAGAGAGAAAGTGAGAGAAATCACCCCTTGGGGGGCAGGCAAGAGGTGTGGTGGTTAAGGCGCTGGACTCCCACAGAGCTGACTGTAGTTCGAGTCCCAGACCTGGCGGCTTTTCTTCTCTTTCTTTTTCTTTCTTTCTCCCTCTCTTTCTTTCTCTTTCTTTTCTTTCCCTTTCTTTCTTCTCTCTTTTATTTTGCACATATGGCATATTTGGTTTATTATTACATCTTCCATGTTAAAAGAGTTTATGGTTTAGGGACCAGCAGTTAGCGTAATGGCTATGTCACTGGACTCCCAAGTAGTCGACCGTGGTATGAGTTTCAG
>NW_006203419.1:1961778-1965342 GCF_000334495.1 Tupaia belangeri chinensis | reverse complement strand
ATGGAGGAGAAGGGATTGCGGCGTGGCCATCTCCTCTGGGGGGTGATTTCTCACTTTCTGTTTCTCTGTCTCTGTCTTTCTGAAGAGTGCACACGCCCTATAGCAAAAAACCTCTAAAAAAAAAAACAGTTTATGGTTTACAAAATATTAACAAATATTTGCTGAATGAATAAGCCAAATCGGCCTTCAGAGGATACCTCACGTAGAAAGTCGTCACTGCCCTGGGAGACAGCCTTCAAACTGCAGGCCATCTCCTTAATTCCTGGGTGACGATTCCAGGCTGTCATATCAGTGACGGTAGTCCCATATTTTTTTAAGTATAGGGGGTTTCTATCTGCTGTGAACTCTTTCCTGGTGTCTAACAAGATATGATTCATCAGTAAATACTTTCTCACATTCAGAACATTCATAAGGTGTTTGTCCAGTGCAGGTGTTTTTCATGCAAGCTGAGGTTTAGCTTCCGGCTGAAGGATTTTCCACATTCATTACATCCAAAAGCCCTCTTTCCACTGTGAATTTTCTGATGGATATAAAGGTTTGACTTCTTTTTTTTTTTTTTTTGGCGAGGGTTTTGCCGATGGCGTGGGGCATGTGCGCTCACCAGACAGACAGAGAGACAGAGAGACAGAAAGCAAGAAATCACCCCCCGGGGGGATGGCCATGCCGCAATCCCTTCTCCATTCTCCTCTCAGGATCTTGGGCACGCATGCACACGTGCCCAGCGTGAGTTTAAGCCGCCAGGTCCGCAACTCAAACTGCCGTCGACTACATGGGAGTCCAGCGACATAGCCATTATGCTAACTGCTGGTCCCATAAAGGTTTGACTTCTGAAAGAAAGCTTTCCCACATCTATGACACTCATAACTTGTTTCCCTCCCCCCCCCCAACCCCAATAGATTTTTCTTTTTTTAATGTTTTTTTTTTTAATTTTTAAATTTTATTTATTTTTTTGGAGAGGTTTTCACTATAGGGTGTGTGCGCTCGCCAGACAGAGAGAGACATAGAGACAGAAAGCGAGAAATCACCCCCCAGGGGGGATGGCCACACTGCAATCCCTTCTCCTCCATTCTCCTCTCGGGATCTTGGGCACTCATGCACACACGCCCAGCGTGAGTTTTAAGTCACCGGGTCCGGGACGCGAACCGCGGTCGACTACGTGGGAGTCTAGTGACTTAGCCATTATGCTAACTGCTGGTTCCCCTCTTTTTTTAATGTTAAACGAGGCTTTTCTTCTGGATAAAGGTTTTGCCACATAGATTACACTCATGAGCTCTCTCCCCAGCATGCATTTTCTCATGATCGGTCAGATTTGATTTCCGGGAGAAGGCCTTCTCACGTATGCTGCATTGATAGGGCTTCCTCTGCTGTGTGTTCTCTGGGGTCTCACAAGATCTGACTTGTAAATAAAAGCTTCTGCACAGTCATTACCTCTAGAAGGTTTTTGTCTGGTGTGAACGTTTTTACGTTGATTGAGAGTTGAATTCTGCTTGAAGCATTTCTCATATTTGGTACGTTCATCGACTTTCTCGGCGTTTTGAACTTCCTCACGATCCATGCAAGCTGATTTCCAGGAAAGGCTTTCTCACAGACCTCACATGGACAGGGGTTCTCTGTAGTATGAATTTTCTGGTGTTGGAGATTTGGCTTTTGTGTGTGGGCTTTTCCACACTCATTGCACCTGTAGTTTTCCCTCCGTGTGTGTTTTCTGGTGTTTATTGAGCCTCCACATCTCTCAGGATGCTCTTTCACACGTAGTACACGCGAAGGATTTCTCGTTCGGATGCACTCTCAGGTGGCTCTGCAGGCACGCCTTTGAGCCGAATATCTTCCTACAGGCACTACAACCAAAATGGTTCCCTGCAAGTTTGAATGGGTTATCACTACCTGATTTATTGTGTCCATTATGTTTGTAAGAATTACTCTTTACACAACTTTTTATATTGAAAATATGTTTCAGGAGCAGCAGTTGGCATAATGGCTATGTCGCTGGACTCCCATGTAGTCAACTGTGGTTTGAGTCCCAGACCTGGTGCTTAAACTTACATCGCGTGCGTGTGCGTGCGTGCCCAAGATCCTGAGAGAATGGAGGAGAAGGGATTTTGGTGTGGCCATCCCCCTGGGGGGGGGGGCAATTTTTCCTTTCTGTCCCTCTGGTGAGCTCACATGCCCTATAGCGGAAACCTCTCAAAAATAAATAAATAAATAAATAAACAAACAAATAAATAAATAAATAAAATAAAGAAAGAAACTATGTTTCAAATGGCTTCTGCTCCAAACCATGCCCTTGTGGAGGACAATTTCACAATATCAGGATTACAAATGCAGGGACCAGCAGTTGGCGTAATGACTACGTTGCTGAACTTCCATGTAGTTGACTGCGGTTTGAGTCCAGGACCCGGTGGCTTAAACTCATGCTGGGCATGTGTGCATGCGTGCCCAAGATCCCAAGAGGAGAATGGAGGAGAAGGGATTGCGACATGACCATCCCCTCTGGAGGAGTGATTTCTCGCTTTTCGTCTCTCTGTCTCTCTCTGTCTTTCTGGCGAGTGCACGTGCCCTATAGCAAAAACCTCTCCAAAAAAAAAATAATAATAGATTACAAGTGCATATATTTTTTGACCTAGCAACCTCAGTTCAGGAATTATTATACAGATATACGTGCATACCATACTAGCTACTGGCACACATAATTACTAAATTACGGATGTATGAGTTTATTCATCACTGCATTTTGTTATTAATAACAAAAATGGGCCATATTCAGAGAATCTTGAAGTAATATAATTTGTTTTCAGTAAAAACATGTCTTTAAACTTGTCATGTTTAACACGTTTTTGCTTAGCCGAAGCTCTCTTGCTGGGTGATGTAACTCTGCCGAGATTCTCCTCTGCACGTGGGGACCTCCAGGTCTGTTCTTCAACATCCCCATCTTTCTCTGCACCGCGGCTCCTCCGCTCTTCGCCCACGGCTCATCGTCTTGTTCCACCCTGAAGATCACATCAGGCTTGCTGGCCTCCTCCCGTCCTGCTGAGACCAGGTTGCTGTAGCTCTCCAGCATCACCTCCCCGTACAAAGTTCTCTGTTCAGGGTTGAGCCACCGCCACTCCTCTGGGGTGAAGGTCACAGCGATGTCTGCAAAGGTCACCTTTCCCTGAGAAATGTTCATTCCCTGTTATTTCCAGTCAATATAATCTTGGGAAGGAAGATCTCCAATAGAGTTTGGTATAAACTGGCAGGGTGGTTCCCAAGCCTGTGGTCTCCTTATTGAGTGGACTAGATATGAAGACATGTACACCGAAAATCTAGACTAATCGTGGCTTACATTCTCACTTTCTCTCTCTCTGGTCAAAATAAAATAAATAAGTAAAGTTAAATAAAATAATTCTTTTTTTTTTCCAGAGAGGCTTTTGCTATAGGGTGTGTGCGCTCACCAGAAAGACAGAGAGAGACTGAGAGACAGAAAGCAAGAAATCACCCCCCAGAGAGGATGGCCACACCACAATCCCTTCTCCTCCATTCTGCTCTCAGGATCTTGGGCACGCACACACACGTGCCTGGCGTGAG
>NW_006203419.1:1957561-1961680 GCF_000334495.1 Tupaia belangeri chinensis | reverse complement strand
TTTTTTTTTTTTTGGAGAGGTTTTTGCTATAGGGCGCGTGCGCTCACCAGACAGACAGAGAGAGACACAGAGACAGAAAGCGAGAAATCACCCCCCAAGGGGGATGGCCACACCACAATCCCTTCTCCTCCATTCTCCTCTCAGGATCTTGGGCACACACGCACACGCGCCCGGCGTGAGTTTTAAGCCACTGGGTCCAGGACTCGAACCGCGGTCGACTACGTGGGAGTCCAGCGACATAGCCATGATGCTAACTGCTGGTCCCAAAAATTCTTAAACAAAGTTAAAAAAAGAAAAGAAATCACCCCTTGGGGGATGGCCATGCCACAATCCCCTCTGCTCCATTCTCCTCTAGAGATTTTACACATGCATGCAAATATGCCTGATGTGTTTTTTTCAAGTTGCCTGGTCTGGGATTTGAACAGCACAATCGGTTATGTGGAATCCAGCTGACTGAACCTCCACACCATCTGCTTGCCTTCTCTCTCTCTCTCTCTTTTTAAGACACACAAAATTCCCTTTTTTTTTTAAAAGGAATTATTTATTCGGAACCAGCAGTTAGCGTAATGGCTATGTCGCTGGACTCCCACGTGGTCGACCGCGGTTCGCGTCCCGGACCCGGTGGCTTAAAACTCACGCTGGGCGCTTGTGTGTGCGTGCCCAAGATCCTGAGAGGAGAATGAAGGAGAAGGGATTGCAGCGTGACCATCCCCCCGGGGGGGGGATTTCTCGCTTTCTGTCTCTATGTCTCTCTCTGTCTGTCTGGCGAGCGCACGCGCCCTATAGCGAAAATCTCTCCAAAAAAAGAGAATTATTTATTGAGGGGACCAGCAGTTGGCATAATACTATGTCACTGGACTCCCATGTAGTCGACAGTGGTTGGAGTCCTGGACCCTGTAGCTTAAACTCATGCCGGGCGCGTGTTCATGTGTGCCCAAGATCCCAAAAGGAAAATGGAGAAGAAGGGATTGCGGCGTGGCCATCCCCCCCGGTGGGGTGCTTTCTCGCTTTCTGTCCCTCTGTCTCTCTCTGTTTTTCTGGCAAGTGCACATGCCCTGCAGCAAAAACCTATCAAAAAAAGTTATTTATTGGGACCAGCAGATAGCAGAATGGTTATGTTGCTGGACTCGCAGTCGACCGTAGTTCGGGTTTCACATCTGGCTGCTTAAACTCATGCCAGGTGCATGTGTGAGTGTGCCCAAGATCTTGAGTGGAGAATGGAGGAGAAGGGATTTTAGCATAGCCATCCTCCTTGGGGAGGAGGGTGATTTCTTGCTTTCTGTCTGTCTCTCTTCCTCTTTCTGGTGAGTGCATGTGCCCCATAGCAAAAAGCTCTCTTAAAAAAAAAAAAAGAAGTGTTTATTTAGTTTTATTTATTCATTCATTTGTTTTAATTTAACCAGAGAGAGACAGAGAGAAAGTGAGAAAGCAAGCCACCAGGTCTAGGGCTCGAACTGTGGTTGGCCATGTGGGAGTGTCCAGTGCCTTATCCACCACGCTACCTGCTGGTCCCACAAATTTCTTTTGTCTGCACAAAGTTTATTTAATCAGTTCTCTATTTATGGACATTTGTTATTTTCTGTCTTTTGTTATTAATAACAAAAATGCAGCAATGAATAAATTCATACATCCATAATTTAGTAATTATGTGTACAAGTAGCTAGTATGATATGCACGTATATCCATATGATAAATTTCTGAACTGGGGTTGCTAGGTCAAAAAATATAAGCATTTGTGCTGGGACCAGCTATGTCACTGGACTCCCATGTAGCCAACTGCGGTCTGAGTCCTGAACACTGTGGCTTAAACTCACGCTGGGCATGTGCGCGTGTGTGCCCAAGATCCCAAGAGGAGAATGGAGGAGAAGGGATTTGTGGCGTGCCCATTCCCCCTGGGGGGTGATTTCTCGCTTTCTGTCTCTCTGTCTCTCTCTCTGTCTTTCTGGCGAGCGCATGAGCCCTATAGCAAAAACCTCTCATATATATATATATATATATATATGTAAGCATTTGAAATCTTAATATTGTAAAATTGTCCTCCACAAGGGCATGGTTCAGAGCAGAGGCTAAAGACTGGTGGCTCAGGGTGGTGCATAGTGGTTGGAAACCTGAACCGTGTAGGAACACGGTTGACCGCAGTTTGAGTCCCAGTCCCGGTGGCTTAAAACTCACACTGGATCTGTGTGCATGTGTGTCCAAAGTCCCTCCAGGAGAATGGAGGATAATGGATTTCATGTGGCCTTCCCCCCCTGGGGGGGGTTGTTTCTCACTTTTTATTTCTCTGTGTCCCCAGCAAGCACACATGCCCTATATAGCAAAATCTCTAATAAGTAAATAAATAAATGAATAAAATAAAAAATAAACAGACTGGCAACTCATTGTCCTGCTTTGCATGGTTTGTTCTGTGTAGCATTTTTGCAAAATTAATTTTTTTTTCTCTTTCCTTCTTTTTCTGTCAGAGAACGCACTCACTAGAGACAGAGAGGAAGACAGAGGGAAGGCACTCCCTCAGAGGAGCATGGTTATGTCTCAATACTTTCCCCCTCCACTTCCCCATCCCATCAGGATGTGTGGCACACCTGCACGAGCACCAGTGCACTTTCCAAGCTGCCAGGGCTGGGACTTGATCTGTGGTTTTCCATATGAGATCTGGCTCCCTATGCAGTTTAACTGCTCCACTACTGGGCTGGCCCTAATAGTTCAGTTTTATGTTGATGAGAATGTAAAGCAATTGTAACTCTCATACTCTGCTCACGGAGTGTAAATATAGTTTGCCATTTCAGAAAACAGTTTGGCAGTTTCTTATAAAATTATACACATGTCAATGCCAATGTGTCAGTTAGAGTTCTATCAGAGGAGCAGAAGGGATTTGTTACAAGGATTTGACTTCTGGTAATTGTGGGAGCTAGCTGAAGAGTCTCTGTCACGCTATTGCTCTTGCATCTGACTCCCGAGCTTAAAGTTCATAGGCCGGGGGGCCTGCTGGTGGCGTGGTGGTTAAGGGTGCTAGACTCCCACATGGGTAACCACAGTTTGAATCCCAGACCTGGCAACTTGCTTTCTCACTTTCCTTCTCTCTCTCTCTATCTCACTCTGTCCCTCTCTGGTCAAATTATAAATAAATGAAGTTAAATAAAATAATTCTAAAAAAGAGAGTCCATAGGTCAGGCAGCTAGGAAAGGAAGGTGGATATAAAGTAGGGAGAGAAAGGACAAGGTGGAGTCCATGAGTGCAAGCTGGAACCCTCAAGGACAAACTGCAACCCATGTCTGTTCTCAGTGCCCCCAAACTCAAGGTGAGAGAACTGCAGAAGAAGCTGGCACTCTTTGGTATCTGGCCCAGGAGCCAGAGAGGTGGAGGAAGATCCAGGAAAGGTGCAGCAGTTGCAGACTGGCTGCTGCTCCAGGTCAGGGAAGTGAGCCAGCAGATCAGCACCTGAGCACGGGCTATAGAGCTCCTGCCCAGACCTTGCAAATGTAAAATCCAGGACTGTCGTTGCTTTTCTTCCACCCTCCAAACCTCATGCACCAATGACTGTTTTGGCTCACCCTAATTGGAAACATGAAAGATAATTTGAAAAAATGTAGCTTTTTTTTTTACCTAAGTTGACATGTTTTAATAAGTAAACCACAGTATTCCTCAGCAATTCCACACCTAGATATCTGCTTAAGACAAATATATACATATGTTTGCCAAAGACAAGTACTAGAATAAAATATATATTATTTTTGCATCTGGCTACTTTTTAAAAAATTCAACTTTATTTATTTACTTATTTATTAGTTGTAATTTGACCAGAGAAGGACAGAGTGAGCAAGAGAGACGGAAAGTGAGAAAGCAAGATGCCAGGTCCAGGACTTGAACCGTGGTCAGTCATGTGAGAGTCCAATGCCCTTAACCACCATGCCACCTGCTGGTCCCTGCATCAGGCTACTTAAAAAAAAAAAGTAAACATTTTATTTATTATTTTAAAATTTGCTATATGCCACGTATAGTCACCAGAGAGAGCTAGGGAAAGTGAGAAAACAAGCCAACTGGTTTGGGACTTGAACTACGGTTTCCCATGAGGGAATTCAGCACCATAACCACCATAGTAAAAGGTGTGTGTGTTTCTGTAGG
>NW_006203419.1:1954914-1957369 GCF_000334495.1 Tupaia belangeri chinensis | reverse complement strand
GTAGGGAAACAGAATGAGAAAAAGGGCAATAAAGTGAGAAATCACCCCCTAGATGGGATGGCCATACTGCAATCCCTTCTCCATTCTCTTCTAGGAATTTTGGGCATGCACGCCCAAGCACGCGGGATGTTTTTCAAGCTGCTGGGTCCAGGACTCAAACTGTACAGTCAGCCTTAGCCTCCACGCCCCCTGTCAGCCTGGGTCAGGCTACTTTTGCCTGTGAGAATCTTTCATCTTGTGGTTGTTCTTTGTCACTGATGTACAACACACCATTGTATAAATATAGTGTAATGAGCCCATCCTCTGTGGCCCAGACTGTGGAGCTAGACGTTGATTGAGGTTTGAATCCTCAGCCCAGCTAGCCTAAAAACACTGCAGGTACATGAACCCAGGATCCTGGTGGGCTGGAAGGCTGGACGAAGGGGATCATGCTGTGAACAAGCCCACAGAGGGTGCCCCCATCTCTTGTGTGCATACATGCTCTCTATCATGAATATAAATATATATACATACATGTAAATATAGTGCAATACATTTACTCATCCCGTTGTTAGACTTTTGCTTTTTGTTATTTCCAGTTTGGGGCTATTACAAATGGTACCACCACGAAGATTTGTATACGTGTCTTCCAGTATGTAATTAAGAGGTGAATTACTGGGTCATAAAGCTGGCATTTAGCAGTTTTATTAGATACTGCTGAATAGGTTTCCAATGAGTTTATGGTTATTTAATTTGTATTAAAAAAAGAATAGCACCCAGAATTCCCTGTGTTTGGAGCTGGTGCAGGTGTTTTACTCGTGCTCAGTCTGTTCTCCTAACCTGGAGTTACTCCCAATTCCCTCCCATACTGCCCTCATTTCCAGGGAGCCTGGTGGGGCCTGGGGCCTCCCTTAACAGAGCCCAGCTCTGGTAAGGCCCTTTGCATAGGAAGCCCTGAAGCCTCAACACCATTGCTGTTAACACACGGTTTTCTTGGTACACGGGCCGACTGGGCAGCGATGGAGCAGCCATATAACATCTACCGGCTCCTTCCAGGCAAGAGGAATACGAGGAACCATCTGCAGCCTTCCCTGAAAACATGCAGTATCTCCAGGACAGCTCTGTACTGCAGGTCCTTCCAGTTGGCCAGACTGCCCAGTGCCTGGGACTGTGGGAGTGTTTGGCAGAAACAAGAGACCACAGTTCTCTTCATGTGGTGTCCTTTCTGCCCCCCACCTCCCTGTGAGTGCCATCCATTCCACACAGGCCAGCACAGTGGCTTGCTCACTGTATACACTTGGCAAATGTTTGGCAAAAGGAATTGACAATTAGGAATAGCTCCAGACAGCAGGCAGTTAACAGCCAGCCTGTGTGTTTGAGAGACCTCATATCAGTAGCAGTTTTTAAAAACTTATTTTTCTTAACTTTATTTATTGTTATTATTATTATTATTTTCCAGTTTGATCAGACAGAGAGAGGGGAAGTGAGAAAGCAAGCCACCAGGTCCAGGACTTGAACCACAGTCTGCTATGTGGAAGTCAAGCGCCTTTAACCACCACGTCACTTGCCAGCCTCCCCCCCTTTTTTTGGTAGAGGTTCTTACCTTAGAGCATGTGCGCTCGCTGGAGAAAGAGAGACAGAAACAGTGAGAGAGAAAGTGAGAAATCACCCCCCAGGGAGACGGCCATACTGCAATCCCTTCTCTTCCTGGGATCTTGGGCATAGGTGCACACGTGCCTAGCGTGAGTTTTAAGCCACTGGACCTGGGACTGAAACCATGGTTGGCCATGTGGGAGTCCAGTGACGTTCCTCTACACCACCTGCTGGCTCAAGGAACAGTTTTCAGAAGTTGGCTAAGAAGACTTTATATGATGGCTGGCCTTAATCTGGTTGAAAGGAGGGTGAGCGTTGGCTATGAGAAAAGCACTAGAGGGCGTGGTGGCGCCCGCCCTATGGCAAAAACCTATGGAGGCTGGAGGATTGCGGCATCGAGTCCATCTCACTCTCTCTCTCTCTGTCTCTCTCGGCGAGTGCACGATTAAAAAAAAAAAAAAAAGCACTAGAAAGGCATTCTAGGTAGAAAGATAGCATAAAACCGGGGAGAGGATCGCAACCAAATACACAGGCCCAGAAAGGAAAAATAAATGCAAGAAATAGTGATTGTGGGGGACTATGGTAAATTTAGGTGCCCTCAGAGGGCAGCTACCACTTGTCAGTCCTTGGTGGCAGATTGGAGTATGAGCCCTTCTTAGATCTTCCAATATTTCAAAAGAAGCCTAGAAAATAGATTCCTGGGTCAGCTGGGTGGTCTGGTTAAGGGGGCTGGATGGTCCACCACAGTTCAAATCCATCCCTCAGCTTGAAAAACACCAGGCACTGCGCATGTGTGTCCCAAATTCTAACAGACTGACCACAAGAAGAAGGGATTGTGGCATGACCACGCCCCACTGGGGGTCCTTTCTCCCTCTCACTCTTT
>NW_006203419.1:1935965-1954820 GCF_000334495.1 Tupaia belangeri chinensis | reverse complement strand
GGCAGGGAGGAATCAGATTCCTGATTTTCAGAAAGACGGAAGGAGAGAAAAACTTAATAGCCCATGTGAGCATAAAAAACCATCTGCAGGCTACTTTGAGCCCACTGTCTGCCAACTTCAGACCTTAAAGAAAAGACAAGGGAAAAATGTGTGTGTGTTGGGGTTGGGGGAGGGTAGTGGAGCGTATGGAATGGTGGGAGTGGGCAGCAGTGGGCTGAGACCAAGATGTAGAAAGCACCCAATGTCCAGGCTGGAGGACGACATCTCAAATGCCTGAGAGCGCAGGGATGACCCGAAATGCTGCTAAAGTTTGTGAAGTTTCGCTGCAGTCAACCTTAGAGCACAGCGCTTTTGAGCAGGCGTAGGAGGCGGACAATAGCTCAGAAAGAATAATTTGCCAACAGGGGGCGAGCCGGAGTGTAGAACGCAGGTTAGGGACCTCTGGAATCCCGCCGAGGGTGGGAACCCTGAGATCTTCTCAAAAGCAGGAAGGGACCCCGGCCCTTCCAAAAGAAAGTTGGCCTTCAGCCATCCAAGTGCCAGACCGCTACGTGCTCCAGACCGCTCCTCCGCCAGCGCTGTCGGGAATCTGTCCCCGACCGCGAAGTGGAGGGGTGTTCACGGACCCGCAGGCAGAGCTGTGGCAAGAACACCTGAGTACCCACGGGCCACGCCCCTCGCTCCCCGCCCCGTGGAGGCGGCAGCATCCTCCCCGGGGTACCGCGCGAGGCGCATCCCGCTGCCATAGCGACCGCCTCCATGGAGACCAGGAAGGGGCTGCGGTCCCGGGGGCGCGGCACCGGCTCTCCCAACCCCCACCCCGCGTGCCTTCTTTGTCTGATGCTTATCCACCCCGGCTGGGCTCCCAGGACGCTTCTTGGGGCTGAGCGGGGGCGCTTCCTCCGAGGGAGGGAGACGGGATGGAAGGGGAAGAGGCCGAAACCCGGGGGCCGGAAATCGGAACGGATGGAGGTTCTCCAGCTATTGGACTGGACTAACGTGACCCATGTCCACTGCGGATGCGGGCGTGGAAGCCTAGGGAGAAAATCGAGCCCTGAACTCCACTTAACCGTCGCCCGAGGGGGCGAGGCCCAGGGGAGGCCCCTCCCAAGTGGGGACTGAAGCGGGTGTTGCAACCCCCCAGCCCGCCACCCCCGCCGCAGCAGGTGGGACAGGGCGGGACCTATCCGAGGTTCTCTTCTCTCCCCCTTCAGTTCCATGCTGGCCCCCGGCCACGTCTGGCGGCCGACACCCTCATCGCGAGAACTCGCGGAGCCCGGGTAGGCGCGGGCTCGCAGGACGCAGCCGCAGCGCCCCCTGCACGTGACGCAGGAGGTTCCTCTCTCGCTGGCGCTCCAGCTGAGCCGCTTCATTGGGCCGAAGCATCCCTCGCCCCACCCCCCTGTCGACCAATGGGCGGAGGCGGGGGCGTGCCCTGAGGCGGGCTGCTGCTGCGCGGGGCTCCCTTCCTCGTGCTCGGCGTTGAGCCCCCGCCGCCGCCGCCGCCGCAGCCACCACCGTCGCCACCGTCATTGCCGCGTCCCTGGCCAGGTCGGCCCCGACGTGCGTCCCGCAAGGTGAGACAGTCCCTCCTCTCCCCACTTCCCGGTTCCGTCTGGCTGGCCGATAGCTCCTCCTGGCCCCCGTGTAGGTATTCGGGGCTGGGAGCCCACCGGCGGCGATGGTTGGAGTAGGGCAGGGGGCTCCGCTGTCCGGGCCGGGCCTGGAGGTCTCCACACGGCCTGAGCTAGGGCGATGTCAGGTCCCGGGGAACCCCCCTCCCGCCTCCCTGCCATTGCCACCGCCTCGCTGTATGACCTTGGATGATAGCCTCTGAGCCTCCCGGGCCTCGACACCCTCAGGGTGGAGGGCGGAGATGTCTGGAAGTGCGGGCTCCGGAGACTCCTGCGTCAGCCGAGGTGAGGGTGCAGAGCACACAGGATTATCTGTGAGGGACAGAGCCGGCATCTCCCGGCTTGGGACGTGTATGATGGGGACGCTTTCAGCTGCGTTTGTCTCCCAACAAGACGAGAATGGGGCGGAGATGGTGGTGCCACACCCACGGGGCGGTGGCTGGAGAGGATATAGGGTCCTACACTAGGGCCCCTGGTGCCTCTAGGGGCTTGCCCTCCCTGCCCCGCCCCCAGCAGGAGGGATTAGATTTAGGTTCTGGGCCAGTGTTCCCATTAGTGTGCAGGGCCCTACTGGACTGTGAAGGAAGGCCTCGCTTGCCTTTTCTTTTGAACCTGGGCACAGAGAAATGGGAGCAGCGTGTTTCTTTGCTCCAGGAAGCTCAAGAAGATCAGGGGCAGTTGTTACCCCCTGGACCTAGCCTGGCACCTGCTTCTTGGGGCCTCTGGCCACTGGTGGGGAAGGGAGGGGGAATCCTGGATGGGACAAGCAATCTGGGGGCTAGAGAGGGTTAAGCATCTTCTAGCTGAGGGAGGATGAGGCTGGACAGAGGAGGGCCACTTGGGAGGCAGGAGGGTGTGGGTGGTGGAGGTATCTTCTCCATTTCACTTTCCCCCTGCTCTGGACTTGCACCTTTGACCTGCTGGAGGGAGGAGGAAATCAGGTCACATCGAGGCTGAGTTGGTGGGAATCACACCTGACCTCCAGCCTGACCTTTCTAGACCTGAAGTGCGAAGACCCAAGTGGGGCTGCTGCCCAGTCCTATGTCAGGATCTGGGATTCAGCAGTTGGGGTGGCCCCATCTTAAGGCTTCAGTGAGTGTTCTTATGGGCTTGAGCTTCAATGGGAGGCTGAATGGTGCTTCTGCTGGACTGAGTGAGCCAAGATTGAGCCCCAGGATGGGGGCAGGAGAGAGATAGGAAGGTGGAATATTGTGGAGTTTCTGGCTCGGAGAAAGTCCTTGGGTCAGATTGAGAATAGGGATTGAGAAATGAATGAGAAATCTAAGAGGTAGAGGGCAACCAGCCACATGCAAGGAGAAGTTTGGGCTGGCCCTGTAATGTTTGGGGGGGCTGCCTGTGGGGCAGAGATGTGGCGTGTGGGTGCAGGAGGGAGGTAGGCTTGGGAGCCTCTTTGTCATGGACAGGCTGTGTTTGTCCCTCCCTCCAGTCTGGAGCCTTGGGCCCCAGTGAGGTCCCTATCCCCTCTGGGACAGAAGTTGAGCTGGGAATTCTGGGTTTCTGCGTAACCATCCATTTTTCTGTCCGCTTGCTGTGCACTCTTGCCGCAGCCCTTTTCTCTAAAGTAGAGGGACCTGAGCTGGCAGCTCTCTCTTCACAGTTTTCCTGAGAGCAACTGAGAGCCAGAAAGCCCCCGAGGCCTTGTCTCAGCTTTCCAGCCCTCCCCATCCTGTGACAGTCCAGGGTCCCACGCCTGATCTGTTGACAGCTCATGGGGAAGCTGCTGGCTGATCACTCTTTTCAGTCCCTGGGGAAGGACACCACATACCTCCTGGACATTTCCCCGGATGTGCATTCTCCACTTCTTCCTTGTAAACCATCTGACTGGAGGGATAGGAGGCTCCTAGCAGTCTGCTCTCTGGCCCTCCCTAGGGGCCCAGCTGCCCTGGGAGTAGAAGAGGATGGCAAGGAGAGGGAGGCCCTCTCAATCCTTGAGCTGTTTTCCAAGAGCCTGAAGTCCCTGGGGCCCCCTCTGTGGGCCGCTTCTGGCTCCTCCAGGATTGACCTGATGTGCCTCTCCGCCTGTGCTGCTGAAATTGCCGTCGCTTTAGAAACCAGACCTTCGGGGGTTTGCTTTTGCAGGGGTTGGGGTGTGGGGTACATTTCATAGAGCTTCAGGTACAGCTGCACCACACCCTGGGAGGAAGAGGTTGCTGCTTATTCCTGTGTTACAGATGAGGAAACTGAGGGACAGACGTGAATAACTCACCCTGCAGCCAGCAAGGGCAGAGCCTGAATTTAAACCAGGACTGCAGCCTCTGGGGCCGTGTGTTGGGGCCACAGCGGGGACTTGGCTGGCACAGGAGGAGGCTGGAGTCAGGGCCAGGCTGGGGGTTGCAGTGCTCTGTGTACTCGGCTGCACCAGGAGAGGCTCCAGTGCCCTCTTTTCCTGCTTCTGATGAGGAATCGTGTGGGTGAGAGTCTAGGTCCCAGGGGACAGTGACTGGTGGGACTCTGCTCAGAAAGGAGGTTTGTGTGTTTTCAGCCTTGCCTCCCCGTCCTGTGTGTTCTCACCTCCTGGTAGAGGGTTACAGGCAGTTCCTGGCACTTGCTCTGTACTGAGTGCTGGGCACTGCAAGAGACGTGGGTGGATTTCTACCTCAAGGTGGGCACAGGCAGGTAGTGAGGCCCGAGGAATGCCCAGTGAGGCCACGGGTGTGAGGTGGGGGGAAGGGAGTGCCTTCCAGGGCAGGGGTTGGCTAAGCAGGGGTGGGGGGGGAGTTCCTCTTCCTGAGAGCGTCCGCTCTAAGTTGCTGGCCCTAACCACACCACATCTGCTAGAGAGCCCGGCCAGGGCAAATAGCTGGGCTCCCCTTCGTGTGGTCGTCTGTGCATTCGACACACATAACTTGAACACAGCCTTCTCCCTTTCCTTGCTGTGCTAGGTGCTAGGAACACAGGGGTGGGCAAAACGCTGTCACTGCCCTCGTAAGGTGGGCAAGGTAGATACCAGATGATCTCAGTAGTGAGAAAGGGGACCCTGGAAAGAGTTTCAGGCCTATCCTGAGATCTGGGAGGGGGCAGGAGGGTGCTTCTTTAAAAAAGGGATGCAGCTTGAGACCCAGGCTAAGGTATGGATGGGAGATGCGGGGAGGGGGGCTCTCTGGCCTGGGCAAAGCCTCGCAACAGCCAGATAGTGGGTTGGGAAGAGACAGGGAGGGGGCCCTGCATGGTTGGAGTGGAGCCTTTTGTGAAAAGGGTCTCCAGCAGCCTTTGATCACCAGCCACTGGTTAAGGGTTCACCTGGGCCTCCAGCCAGTATCCTGGGAGATGGGGGACCTTGTGAACATTGGGCTGTCACTGTCCTATGACTGTAGAGGTGTGGCTGGAGCAGCACGGGAGGAAGAGGGCCTGACACCCTTGTGCTTGGCCTTTGTCACATACTCTGAGTTCACAGCTTCAGGGGATGACTAGAGTGGGAGGGTTGGGGGCAGGCTGCTTTCCAAGGCCAGGCTTCCTGGGGACAAGCCAAGCATTTCAGGGCTGAGGTTACTGATCTCGGAGTGGCCCTGGCCAGGGGTGAATGGGGCGTAGTTCTCTCTGCTCTGGATCGGGGCCTGGAAGCTAGCCTCCAGGGTGCTGACCTAGGGTTGTCCCTGCCCTGGCTGCTCCTGCATTCCCGAGGCCGAACCCTTGCCCTTGCCTTCATCTCTCTAGGCCTCCTTGTACCAGGAGCTCCTGGTACCCAAGCTGTGAACGCCCTGCCCACAGGCGGGCCTAGCCTGGGACTTCTCTCACTTGGAGAAGTGGAAAGGGAGGTGAGACCACACCTGCTTCCTGCCCTGGAGCTCAAGCCCTCAGCAGGTCCAGCCCCTGACCGTGGGATTGTCCTGTGGTTTCTCTTTATTCCCTGGACTAGCTAAGGTTACTCACAGGTCACTCAAAATACTTAAGCATTTCTCTTAAAAATGAGGACATATTTATCTCTTTTTTTTGGGGGGGGAGAGGTTTTTGCTATAGGGTGCGTGCGCTCACCAGAGAGACAGAGAGAGACAGAAAGTGAGAAATTACCCCCCAGGGGGATGGCCACACCGCAATCACTTCTCCATTCTCCTCTTGGGATCATGGGCACATACGCACATGTGCCCGGCATGAGTTTAAGCACCGGGTCCGGGACTTGAACCGTGGTTGAGTACATGGGAGTCCAGCGACATAGCCATTACGCTAACTGCTGGTCCCATATTTCTCTCTTTTTGAGAGGTTTTTTTTTTTTTGCTATAAGGCACATGCTCGCTGGAGAGACAGAGAGCACCCCCTCCCCAGTGGTAATGACCACACTGAAATCCCTTTTTCTCCATTCTCCTCTCAGGATTTTGGGCATGCCCGGCATGTATTTCAAGCCACTGGGTCCAGGTCTCGAACTGCGGTTGACTATACGGGAGTCCAGCGATGTAACCATTATGACATCTGCTGGACCCATAAGGACATATTTCTTTACATAATACAATTCCATGATCCCATCTAACAAAACAACTCGTTTTCTTAGTGTTATCTAACATTCTCATTTCCCAATTACCCTCCAAAGGTCATTTTTGTAAGTCCTTAGAAATGCCATCCCTGGGCTGTCCCCATAGTGCACAGTTAAGGGCTATGCATGGAAAGCCAGATTTCATATGGCCAACTGTGGTTCAAATCCCAGACCCAGAGACTTGAAAAACATACCAGGTGCATGTGCGTATGTGCTCAGGATCCTACCCCAATGGAGAAATGGAGGAAAAGGGGTTGTGATGTAACTGGCTGCCATTAGAAAGTGCTTTCTGTGTGTGTGTTTGTGTGTGTGTGTGTGTGTGTGTATCTGGTAAGTGCATGTGCCCTCTGGCAATTAAAAAAGAAAGGAAGGAAAGAAGAATGGAAGCAAGGGGAGAAGGATGGAGAGAAGGAAGGAAAGAAGGAAGTAGGGAGGGCTGAGAGAAAAGGAGGAAGAAAGGAAGAACCCCCACCCCCCATTTATTTTTCTTCTTGTAACTGATGTGAAAAAACCAGGTCAGTCATCCTGTAGGTTATCCTGTCTTCTTGCCTCTTAAGTGTGTGTTAACCTAGAACAGGGTTTGGCAAACGTTTTCTGTGAAGGTCCAGATAGTAAATATTTTAGACTTGCAAATGAGATGGCCTCTGTCACAGTGACTCAAAGTAGTTTAGTTCTAGTGCAAGAGCAGTTGTGACAGCATGTAAATGAATGAGTGTGGTTGCCTCCCCGTTAAACTTTATTTACAAATAACGGGGGGTGTTCCCCACAGGCAGTAGTTTGCCCATTCTCTATGTAGAGCAATTTTCCTTTATTTTTCTTTTTGCAATTTGAAAAAAAAAAAAAGGTCAGTGTCCTGGAGAATATCGCACCTTCTGACTGGTCTCACTGCTTTCTCAGAGTCATTTAATTTTTTTCGCTGTCCTCTGTGTTTTCAGTAAATGAGCAGTCGAGCTAGAGGCTCAGTTAGATCCAGGTTAAACATTTTGGCAGGAGTCCGTTGCCAGCGATGCTGTGACTTCAGGCTGCCTCCTAGCAGGAAGTATCGGTGTGTCAGGTTGTCCCATGGTGAGTGAGGGGGGACTGACCAATGTGACTAGATGATGTCACTTGGGTTAGTCTTTTAAAAACAACAGCAGGCCCTCTGTTTGGGATTCTTGGGGATCTGTGAGTAACTACCTTCCTCGTGGTATAGCACCCACAGACATCCGTTGCCTCCCGCATTTGTTTCTTTGGGGGCTGCAGAATGACTTGGTGTTTGGTCATTCCTTTGCTATGTAGTAGGGAGAAGTCTTGTGTAAAGACCGTCTTCTTTTCCTCCACCACCAGGGCAGTATGGTTACAGGAAGGGAAAAAGAGAGAGGCTGAATTATTTCCCTTTAATTGCCAGTTTTCAGAGCAGAGTTCGGGCATTGCTACTGTCTGTGGTGACAAATGAGGCTTTCGGTTTACTTTGCTTGCTTTCTTTTGTGGTAATCTCTGCAAATGCTCTGATTGGATGTACCCATCTGTTTGCGTCAGTTGCATTCAGTATTCCTTTTGATGCTTCCATGGTGCATTCAGTATTCCTTTTAATGCTTCCATGGTCCCTGCCCAGCCCATTGGCAGCTTCCTAGGGGTGCTTCATACTGCCCTGATACTGAGGCTGCCCTCTGGGAGCTGAGCAGGGAGCCACCCTGAGACTTGGGCCAGGTTGTAAGTGGCAGGTTCAGATGGAGCCCACCCCCTCCCCAGGTGTCTCCCGTGTGTGGCCCTGCCTGGTCACCGGGAGAGAAAGCTCCAAGGATACCTTTGTCTCCTGTGACCCTCCACCTCCCTCCACCAAGCATACTGTTAACTCTGACCTACACCCAGATGCTTTGGTTGTGTGATCTAAATAATGCAGACTCGGGGCCCAGCTCTTGGGATAGCAGTGCTGGAACTAGCCCCATGCAAAGTCCCAGTAAAGTCTCTATTCTTTCCAGGCTGCCCATCTTGTCAGCCCCAGGTGGGCTGGCCCAAGAGCAGCTGTAGCTCGATCTGTGCTGGTGGCTCCTGGGGCAGTGGGGTATCAGGTGGGGTGAGGGCTCAGTGAATGTAGGCAGTGGTACAGGGCAGGGGTGCAGCTCCTTTGCTGAAAAATGCAAGCAACACTTGGGCTGCTGAGAGCAGCAGAGGTTTGATTCCTTTTTCTTCTTCTTTTTAAATAGAATTATTTATTTTAATTTTTACTTATTATTATTCTTCAATTTGACCAGAGAGAGACAGAGAAGGAGAATGAGAAAGCAAGCTTCCAGGTCTGGGACTTGAACTGTAGTCGGCCACCTGGAAGTCCAGTGCTTCAACCACCATGCCACCTGCTGGCTCCTTGATTCCTTCTTAGGATACTCCTCTGCTCATCTCCAGCCACTGGTGCACAGGTGCCCCTGACTGCTGCCCTCTCCACCACCTGCATCCTTCAGGCTCCTGCTGGGGTCCCCGGAGCATGGGAGGCTGCTGAGCTTGAGCTGCGGTGTCCGGCAGGAGCTGCGCATCTCGCCCCGTAGCAGGGAGGGTGTCCATGGCTGCAGCTAACAAAGGTGAGTGCCTCCCTGGACTTATGGGCTTTGCATGAGCTGTTCCCGTGGGCCCTGGTGGACAGGGCACTGCTGCTTGCAGGGCCTACGTCAGCCGTGTGTGTGTGTGTGTGTGTGTGTGTGATTTGGAATATGCCATGTTTGTGCCATGTCCAGTGGCTCACCTAAGCCCTAAAGGGACCTCTGCTGGCTCCTAAGCACACTGGTCTATGGAAGTGTGTGCTCTGTGTCCCCATGTCCCAGCCCCTCTGTTCCACTGCAGGGATGAGGGGACAGGAGGGGCTTGTGGTAAGCACTGAGGCTGGCAAGGAGGGCAGGACCACAGCAAGCCAGGGAAGAGTCTAGAAGGGAAAGTTTTAGGCAAGAGGGATCTGGTAAGATAGGGTCAGGTCTGTGGGACTCACAGGTTTTGTGGAAGTGTCAAGCTGGTCCTTGGGGCCTGCTGAGTGTCCAAGAACTCAGGCAAAGGCTGGCCCAGCTAAAGGACTCTGAGCAGGCCTCTTGGGAGGCCGAGGGCTAAAGGGTCAGAGAGGACTGGGGTCACAGTTGTGTGTCCCCCAGCCTTAGCATTTATCCAGCCCAGTTCTCTGCTCCTCTGCCTGTCTCAGCATCTGTCCTTTGTAGAGGTCTGGGAGACCCCGACCGAGCTCAGAGACAGCTGACGGTCTTCATGGCAGGCTAAGCAGAGGAGGGAAGAGCATCTCTGGGAGGTTCCATGGGTTCTTCCTTCTTGCCTGGCATCAGTGGGGTTCCGTGGCTGCTGCAGCCTCTCACAGGTAGGCTGCGTGTTTTTTTACCCTCCTTCTTTTATTTCTCCCACCCCAAATAAGTCCCCTAGAGCTCCTTCCTGTCCTGACCTGTTCCCCAGGCTGGCATCATTAGGAGGGGCAAGCAGGCCTCATGCACCTGAAAGCGAAGGTCCCAGGGATGGGGAGCTTTTACATTGAAGGAGAGCACTGGGGCAGGGCGCCCATGGCCTGGGCTGAGCCCCGCACTTCCTATTGCTGTGTGAGCCCGGAGGACTCTCTTGCTTCTGTCTCTGGCTCCAAGTGAGGAGTCCTACTAGCCAGTCCCCGAGTTCCCCCAGGGCACTCTCAGGGGTGCTTTTTTGTGAGACAACTGGGCAGGTAGGGGTAGAGTAGAGGTCTCAAGCCTCATGATCCTCAGTGTCTGCCCAGCTCTGAAAGGAATCCAGCCCTTGTGTGGACTCCTTGATATGAAGGACGGTTTGGGGGTGGGGAAGGATGAGTGGGCATAGTTTCCTAGGGGTAGAGGTACCTGGGGAAGGATGAGTGGGCATAGTTTCCTAGGTAGAGGTAAAAGCAGCCCTGAAGCCCTCTCCCACTCTTCCTAGGCAACAAGCCCAGAGTCCGGAGTATCCGCTTTGCCGGAGGTCACGATGCAGAAGGCTCCCAGAGCCACGTCCACTTCGATGAGAAACTGCATGACTCAGTGGTCATGGTCACCCAGGAGAGTGACAGCAGCTTTCTGGTCAAGGTACATGCACACCTCCCCCATCATCAGCTTGATTCTGTCTCCTCCCTGGCTTCCCAGGCCTGTCTGTCTCCTTTCCTCTAAGCTGGTTCTTGGCCAAGCCTGACTGATATAGGCTCTTTGCAGCAGTATTTATCATCTCATGTTTTCTGTTTGGTGGAGCACCCGCCTCTTCTGCATACCACTCACCGTCCAGCCTGCCTCCAGCTGCTAGGACACTGTGGGTCCCACACCCTTTTGGAAGGGACAGCAGGGAGTCTCTGGAGGGGCTGGATTGGGGATTGAGTCTTTCAGGCTGGTCAAGTAACCAGGGGTCCAGGATTAAGCAGGGGAGTGGAGGTGGGGGTTGGAGACGGAGGTCAGATCCATGGAGACTACCCTGGGGAGGGGCGTGCTACCCTGCTCAGAAAGGGGCCCAGGTTTATATCCATTTCTGCCCAGCTGTAAAATCCTCACCCTTCTACAGCTGACATCTTCCCCAAGGGGATAGACAGAATGAACGGAAAGTTAAAAATAGCTCCCTTCCCTCATTGCGAAATCCATTCATGTCTATTAGAGAAAATTTGGAAGATAAATATAAAGAAATTTAAGAGTAGCCGCAGTCATACCATCCCGAAATAACCATGGTTAATATTTTGATGTGTGTCATCACAGCTTTTTTTTTTAAAGCTTTGTTTTCAAAAACAAAAAGCTGGTGTACACGCTGTATCTTGCTTGCTTCTGTTATGAACTGTCTCTTGCTTGTGTCAGTAAATAATTTTCCACAAGATCTTCCAGCTGCCTGGCATTTCATTATAGGTCTCACCACTGATTTAACTGGTTCCCTATTCCTGGGTGTTACGGTTGGTTTTCACTGTTAAAAATAGGGCAGTGATGATTTTTTTTTTTTTCACGTGTGAGTATTACCTTGGAAAATTAGGCAAGTGGGGAGCTGGGTCACAGGGTCAGAGTTGGGAGGCACAACCAGAGCCTGGAGAGGAGGGTCCTCCACCAGCAGTGTACAAGGGGGTCGTGTGCATCGAGGTTTCCCATGGGATAACATCAGATGGAACCCACTGAAAGGCTGAAAGCTTCTCAAACCCAGTTTCAACTGGTCCCCAGGGGTGGGGCCATCCCACTCTGGTTACCACACTGTGAGCAGGATTTTGTGCGCATGTGAGCTGTGGCTATGTGCCTGTTAGACTGGCACTCCTGCCAGCCACTCTGCTCAGCAGACACCAGCTTGTAACCCTTCGTGCCACTGGGAGGTATCTGTCCCAGAGGACATCAGTTGCAAGCACCGTGTGTGAACAACAGAAGTTGCTTGGGCCCTAAGTAGGGGTCATAGGGCACAATGAACCTTTGAGTGGACAGGCAGATATCCATGGTCAGGTGCCAACAGGACAGGCAGGAGCCCAGGTTCATTGGCTGGTGCAGGCCTGCGGGCAGGCTCTGGTCTGACACAACTGGTCTATGTCCGTGTATCTAATTCCATCCCATCCCTCATCCGTGCTGGCGGAGTCACTGGAGCATCAGTATCCCTGACATGGCTACTGACTCAGGCAGGTGCTGGCCTGCCATGGGACTTTGACCCTCCCCTGATGGGCAGTGTCTGATGCCTTGGTGCATTCCATGCACGGCAGCCAAGAGGTCTAGGGAGGACTTTACCTGACCGTGCCTTCAGCCAGTCATTTGCTGGCTGCTCTTCCCATCTGTGAAATGGGAAATGGGTTACTGTGGGCCAGCCGGGTGGCATGGTGGTTAAGGCGCTGAATGCCACATAGCTGACTATGTGACCAACTACGTGCTGAGGCCTAGACCCAGCAGCTTGAAAGACACATTGGGTGCTTGTGTATGCATGCCCAAAATACTGAGAGGGGAAGGGATTGTGGCGTGGCCATCCCTTCAAAGGAGAGAGGGGATTTATCACTTTCCTTTTCTCTCTGTCTCTTTCCAGTGAGTACACGTACCCTATGGGGGAAGTAAGGATTACTGAGGACAGTAGGGCCCATGAGACATGCTGAGGAGCATGCTGGCTCAGCTGTGGGGATGAGGTCCTTCTGGGAAGGCGATTTATCAGAGGGCCTGGTGTGGACCAGCCAGAGTGATGGAGGAAGTCAGGCTCCCTGGGCTGTCCAGGAAAGCAGGTGCCGAGACCCACAAGGCTCACAGCTGACATGATCTAGGTGGGCCCTGAGTGGCAGTGAGTGAAGGTGTCTCTCCCTCCCCGCTGCTGCTGCAGGTTGGCTTCCTGAAGATCCTGCACAAGTATGAGATTACCTTCACGCTGCCCCCGGTGCACCGGCTGAGCAAGGACATCCACGAGGCACCTGTCCCCAGCCTGCACCTCAAGCTTCTTAGCGTCGTGCCTGTCCCTGAAGGTGTGTCCCCTTCCTCAAGGTGGAGGAGGCCTGCCTGCACAGGGCCTGGATGTCAGTGGGAGTAAGAATGTGGGGTGCTGTCCTCCCCCCATGTAGGATGGACATGGTGCTGTTCTATGAGCTTGGCAGGTCTCACACCCTGGGCCGCACTTCCTGGATGGAAGTCTGTGGTCTCACACTGCAGTCTCACATGACAGTTACCACCTTAGTGGGAAGGTGGCTGAGATGGGAGCCACTGAAGAACTGGCTTTAGGCCTCCAATCCTCCTGCCCTCCTGCCCTGTAGGCACTCGGGGCACTAACTCCTAGCACCCACCAGTCCAGGGCCTTGGATTTCAGGCTGCTTCTCCGTACCGACCTGGATCCCCTGTCCTACCCCCCAACCTCCATGCAGAACCTGACAGAAGCCAGGGTGCCCAGTGTGCGGCCCTCGGAGCCCCAGCTTCTGTTTCATCCCCACCCCCATCCCCTACCTCTTCATGATCTTGGCCCACAGTGGATTGAAATCACCTCGGGCCTTTGCTTCTTGCCACCTGATCCACACAAATCTTGCCCTTGCGCCCCTATCTCCCCCATCACTCGCTCTCCCAGCTTTATTTTTTGGGGAAGTCAGCTGCTCCTTCTCTTGGAAGATGGAATTTGACCGTTCTCCACCCTTAGCACCCTACTGGAGTGACCTGCAGGCCAGAGGCACGTCTAGTCTAGTTCACCGAAGAACTTCAAATGGGAAGTTCCCAAGCCTGTGTACCCTGAGGGGGCTCTGGAGGGGTCGTCCTTGTTGCTTGTCAAGGAGGCTCGGCAGCCTTGATAGTGGCCAAGTGGGGGTGGGCCAAGGAGTGCTGGGAGCAGGGGAGGCGTGCTGCTCAGCTGCCGGATCCTCTGCACAGGTTACAGCGTCAAGTGCGAGTACTCGGCGCACAAGGAAGGCGTCCTCAAAGAGGAGATGCTGCTGGCCTGCGAAGGCGGCGCCGGGGCCTGCGTGCGCGTGATGGTGCAGGCGCGCGTCATGGGTGAGAGCGAGGCGGGGTCCGGCTGGAGGAGGGAGGTGCGAGCTGGGTTGCAAGGGTTTGTCCAGCCCTCTGGAGTCCGGGTCTCAGAAAAGGGGTTCTTGCTCACTTGGGGCTTGGCCTCTCCTCCTGCAGCCTGTCCCCTCACAGTGGGCTTGTGGGTGGCGCCCGGGACGCAGCACAGCGCACCGACTTGCACTCTTGCCTTGCAGACAGGCACCATGGCACACCCATGCTGCTGGACGGTGTCAAGTGCGTGGGCGCTGAGCTGGAATACGACTCCGAGCACAGCGACTGGCACGGCTTCGACTGAGGCCTGCGGCCTGCCTGCCTTGGGGCCCCTCAGCCTTAAACCCCTCCTTGTCTCCCCGACATGCTGCGTGTTGATGTGGCTTCCTCACCCCTCCCCTGGGTGGGCACAGGGGTGGAGAGTCCAGGGGCCTTCAAGCTGGAGCCTCGCCCACCTCTCACCTCTGCCTTCATTCATGCCACCACCCTGCCTCTCCTGTGTCCTCCTCTCCCACTTCCTCCTCTCTGTGTGCCTCAGTCTCCTGCCAGAAGAAATGGGTTGAGCCCCCAAGGAGGCTATCTGAGGACGGAAGTGGAAGGGCCTGGGGTAGGTTCTGCCCACGTCTCACCCCAAGCCATAGGGGCTCCAGCCAGGGTCTGGGAGAGGATGGAGCTGGCTCTGTGATGCATCGCCCCATTACTGCTGCTGCTGTCTCTCTTCAGCCCTCTCCTGCCCTCCCTCTTCCCCACTGCTGTCCATGGTGAGTAGGAGGGAGTGCAGTCCTCAACCCTTACCCCTCAGGTCTGTGTTACTTGGTTTTTAAATGAATGATTGGGATAGAACCTTAAAGAAATAAAACTTCCAGTGGGTACCAGTGGCTAGCGAGATTTTTGTTCAAGAATGGACTAAGGAAGGACTTGGCACTCTCAGTGGGCAAGGACACAGTGTGGTAGCAGAGCCCCTAACCCAGAAGAGGTACACACAGGTGACATTTTAGGCGTGAGATTGGTTGCCAAGACAATTGGTTTGGATGGGGAGGGGGCGCCTGCCCAGGCCAGAGGTCTGAAGGAGTGGGGGAGTCGTTTGGGCTGCTTGCCAGGAGATGGCAGCTGGTGCTCTGGTTACTTCCCAGCCCTGGACAGGGCTAAGCTCTCCCTCCTCTCTAGAACCCACATCCCCTACACAACTCCAAACAGCATGGAGGTACCAGCAGGCTGTGGCTTCCCCATGAGCATAAATGTTTTATTGTCACCTTAAGAGTTCTCAGGCAGTGGGGCTGTTGCATGTCATGGTTGGAAAGAGGTGCCTGGCATTTCACACTTGGAGACACCGAGGCCCACGTGTAATCAGGAAATATCCTAACGGCACACCAAGTAGAGGGCAGAGCTGGGACCAGTCCCCCGCAACCCTCTTCCACCCCACCCCCCTGCTTCCTCTGTTCCCCTATCCCCTGTGCCCTAGACCCCTAACTCCTTTCCGTTACTGGTGTGGGATGCAAGTGATCCCTTATGGCCTTTTCAGATAGGTATTTTGTCATGAAATGCCCCCTACCCGGCTTGCCACCATAACCTCCCCCCCCATGTCCCCTGTAACCTGCCTTCGCCATAACATACTCTTCTCCCCATTAGCTACTGGCCTTCCTGCAATTAGCAGTCATACCTGGGGGTCAGTATCAAGCCAAAGGTGCCACACACCTGTACCTCCGCTGTCCACCTCCAGTCTCTTCCTGCCTGCCTGCACAGGGTTGCTCTGCCCAGAACCCTGTATGGCAGAACCCCTATCGGTGAACTCTGGCCCTGCAGGTCCGGGCCAGGCACAAAGTCCTGCTGCTTCTGCAGCCTCTCCGTCCCAACGGCCTCCTTCCTACGCACCCTCCCCCATGATCCGGCCAGGGTTCTCCCTTTTGTTGCATTTTGCCTTCGGGATCATGCGCCTCTTGCAAACCTGTTCCAAATTTCACTTTTCCCCCCCGCTGTCCTTGGCCTGGCCCTTCAGTCTGCAGTCAGCGGACCAGGGCCCAATTCCAAAATCTGATCCTCTGGCCGTGCCCCCACCCGCTCTCCCATGATCTAATCCCTACCCTACCCCGGGATTAGAGGACCGGGAAAGGAGCGCTGACATCAGAACAAGCCTGACATCAGAACAAGCGGTTCCTGGGCCCCACCCAGCCCTTCGGACCCAGGAACAGAAAGAGGGCGGGGCCGGGCAGATTCGGGCTGGCACCAAGCCGGCACGCCCTCAGTTGGAAAGAAAGTCGATAGCGGCACGCACAGAGCGATTGGTGCTGACGTCTACGGCGGTGACCTTAATCTCGGTGTCGCCGAACTGCATGGCAGCTCGGATCTCGCGGCGGCCCGGGGGCGCAGCAGCGGAGTCCGCGCAGCCGTCGGCCGGCTGGAGCTCCAGGCTGAGCGCGCCGCACTTGCGCACGCCGGGGTCGGTGATGAAGCGCGCGTCCTCGGCGGCACAGTCGCGAACCAGCAGCTTTTCCGGCGGGGGGCGCCCAGCCACAAAGCGGTTGAGCACGCCCACGCCGTAGGTGAGCGGCGAGCGGCGCACTCTCACCACGCCCGGATCCTGGCCGAAGAGCACGGCGCCTTTGAGGATGGTGAGCCCCACGTCGTGCGGGACCACAACACGCAGGCCGCGGGCGCCCAGCGCCGTCTGCACCGCCTGCTGCAGCACTGCCGACTCCGCGAAGCCGCCCACCAGGAACAGCAGCTTCACGCCCTGCACCTCTGGCCGAGCCAGCACCGCTTCTGCGGGACAGGGAGGGGTAGAGGGTGAGGAGAAGGAAAGGAGTAGGGGGGGCAGGACGCGAGCTGCGGAGGCCACCACTACAGGCCACCCCTACGCCCAAACTATAACCCGGTTCTGATGAAGCGAGATGCCCAGTGCTTTCACCAAGGGCTCTTGGCAATCCTCATGAGCTCTGCCTCCCTGACACTCTACCCTCCTCTCTACTGCATGGCGGATCGGGTGGGATAAGATGTATTTATGCGGCCCGCAGGTGCCGTGGCGGTAAAGGCCCTGGACTCCCACATGGCTGACCACTGCTCTAGTCTCGGACCTGGAAGCTTAAAAATCACGCTGGGCACGGGTGCGTGTGTGCCCCCAAATCCCAGGAAAATGGAGAAGGGATTATGGACACTTCCCTGGGTGTGTGTGTGGGAGGGCGTGATTTCTTACTTTCCCTCTCACTGTCTCCCTCAGTCTCTCCACGAGGGCACGTGCCCCATGGCAAAAACCAAAAAAGGGAAAAGAAATTTCATTTACACACATCAAACATCCTGACTTGGGTACAAGACACTGCTCACTCTGGAGACTTTAGCTTATTCCATCCCTGTGACACCATTTTGTGGTTTGTGGAACCCAATATGGTCACTTCATTTTATAAATGGGGAAACTGAGGCACCAGGGGTTCTTTGATTTGGCAAGACCACAGACCCTGTCCCCTAGCTATTACTCACCGCACTGCTTCTTTCCTGTGGAGGATTCTAGGCCTCATCCTGCCGCTCGGCTGTTTCTAGGCTCCCAGGCAGTAATGGGGTTATTCCCACGTGGGGGTGTGTACGGGGTTGCGGCGTGGATCCCACATGGGGGTGTGTACAGGGCTGCGGCGTGGACGGACCTGCACTCAGGCACTCACCTATGTGCTGGATGATGCCGCTGACAGTGGGCTGGAAGAGCTCGTTCATGGCCTCACAGGACATCCGGAGCATCCCCTGTGAGGACCACTTCACGAAGTTCACGCTGCAGCGAAGGGGGCATGAGGCCACAGATCAAGTCCCAGCTCCTTGCCCCAGTGTGGGGACCCTACCCCTGCCTCCAGGCTGACTGCCCATTGTGTGAGAAAGGGTGCACTAGCTAGAGGTTGGCCCTCATCCCCACCAGACTCTCTCAGGCTGACAGCCTGCTCCAGTTTCAGGCACGAGGGGCCAGGAGAGGGGCCTGTCCTTTGCCTCCGTGCAGAGAAGCCAAGGAGCATTGCCAGGCAGGGCATTGGGGAGGGAGACAGGCATGGAGAGCCCCCTGCTCCCCCATGGCTCTCTAGCCTCAGTTCCGGCTGCGGAATCCTATGATGAAACCTGGGGTACACCTCTCGCCTACCTGCACCCCCTGCCGGCATGATGTGTATGTGTTGGATTGGGGGACCCTCCCCCGGGGCCTACGACCCTCCCTTGCGTAAGTGTTCGGCATCAGCAAACGCTGCCTGAGCCCGCCTCCCCGGGCCCACCTGCTCCTGCGCAGGGCGGTCTCCACGTTGTGGCCTCGCTGCTTGCGGTAGAAGTCAATGAAGGAGAAGGGCAGTGAGATGTTGAGCGCCCCCGCTCGGTGCGGGCCTGCGGTGCGTTTGCGGGCCTCGAAGGCAATGGTCAGATCCACCCACGCAGCAGGCCGCTGCCTTTTGAAGGTATCAATGAAGTCCTCGCCAAAGATGCGGCACAGCAGCTGCTCGAAGGCCAGGTCCACGCCCACCGCACCGTAGGGGCCACCTGGGACCAAGCAGGAGGCATCAGAGCGCGCCCGGCGGGCAGTGGGCGCTGTTGGGGACCACGCCGCCTGGCTACTCACCAGACGCCTTGTAGAGCTCCTTGAGGGTGCCGTGGGGCTGCTCCAGCTGATGCACCGTCAGGTCCACGGTGCCTCCTCCGCAGTCTGCCACCACGTAGCGGTCTCCTGTGGCGGCGAGCACAGGCGCACGCTCAGGGCCTGACTCGTACCCTCAGTTAGGCGCCCCCTCCAGCCTCACCCAGCCTTCAACCCTGCCCCAGGTCCTGCGCCCTGCCTGCAAAGGGCAGGGGAAGGATGTGAGGGGTTTAAGGTGCTTGAACCTCTGGCCACCTGAACTGGGCACTGGGGTGTGGGGGAGAAATGGTTCCGGAGACTCGCAACCCCTGGAGGAGTGGGAGTTAGGGGTGTGGCTGTGAGTGGAGGAGGGGATCAGATCGTAGTGAGGAGATGCCAGGTTAGGTACAGCTGATGTTGGAGAAAGGGGCGGGCTTCGGGAATGTGCCCTTCTGCCCATCCGTACTGGTGCCCGGTAGGTGCCAAGGGCATCCCTCCGTCCCCTCCCCTACCTGCTTGCATCTCTGCCCACAGCTCTCCGACACCGGATTCCACCAGGAACGTGCGGCTGTGGCGGGACCTTCGCAGCTGCTCCCGAGCTGGGGTCAAAGGACAGCAAGAGAGAGGTCAGAGGAGGTGCCCCAGTTACAGGCTCAACCCGGGCTGCCGAGGTCTTCATGAGCACTCGGAGCAGCCAGTGCTCCTGAAAGTCCTACCCTCCGACTGGGAGAGGGCAGTGATGAA